>NW_022147053.1:49355-513877 GCF_002938485.1 Sitophilus oryzae | reverse complement strand
CCTTAGTTCCTGACATACATGGCGAATTTTTGATATGCAGTAGTGAACAGATGTTGAATACAGATATAGGGGATGCGCAGTACTAAACGCAACATTTACCGGAAGCCAGACGGTCCGCACTCTGTTCAGGAGAGCATAGAAAAAGATTTAAGAACCAGCATCCTTAAAATTTTCTTTCAAAAACGTTGCTAGCTCTTAGACTATAAGTAAAACAGCGAAATTGTTATGGAAATGAAAATATAAAATGACACCAATCAGAAGTAAATCGTATATCCGATGAACGGAGGCATGAAAATGTAATAAATTTAAAAACTGCGTAATTTTCTAACCAATCGAAGTCTTTAAATTTAACCAATAAAATTAATATCGTATCATCATATCGTCGGACAACGGATGCATGAAAATAAAGCTTTAGAACTGATATCGGTGTTGTCTCCAATCTATAATAGAGTTCTTAGATATATCTTTCTTTTTCTATTGCCTCCTTGGATTTTTGGTCAATTCGTATTTCGAGGACCTGACTATGGCCCTCATCCCTCGAGTTGATGACTCGCCAACTCGATGTACTTACATTAGAGTTCTTGCATAGCTGGTGATACGTTCCTGCTCACCCCCCGGTGTTGGACGGCTTTTAATCGACAGAGAGATAGCGGAATGCCCCTTAGATCCAACCAAAATATCAGAGGAAATTCCCATAATACTACTAGGAGCGTCCCCACCAACGACAAGGTCTTGCATGTCCTAGGAAAAGGTTTAACCCTTAATGCCAGATAAGAAACTCGCCGAAAAGATCTCAGTTATGCAGATGACATCTGTCTCCTTTCTCATAGTCACGCGGATATGGCATCAAAACTATTTGACTTGGCACTGACTGACTCGAACTCGAGTTGCAGGTCTTAAGATCAAAATTAAAAGAAATAATTTCTGAAGTAACGTCAATATTTGGATAAAAATTGGTTTCTGGGAGTTTTTTGACATAAGAAATTTGATTTTGATGTCAATATGACTCCTACTTGTAGAGGGCGCCACCTACATACATAACTGGTTTGAAGAGTAATAACTTTTCGTCCATACCTGTATAAAACTACTGAGTAAAAAAATATACATTGACGACTTTTTTTGCGTAAAAAAGGTCTCTTGGTAAAAATCGCTACAAGTAATGGTACTCGATATATTTGGAGAATTGAAATTAACAATACCTGTCGCATAATTGACATAAATTATACATGTTGATTAAATAGTTTTTAGACTGAAATCATAAATTTGAAATGTTTTTGTGCCAAAAGTTTAACAGAAACTGTTTAATTATCATTTTTTCGCAGAAAAATTTTTGATTAAAATTAATTGACTGAAATAATTAATTTATAAAAATAAAAATTTATTATTTCAGTCACATAAATATACCTACTCAACGTGTATTTATTTTTTGTCAATAATAACATATATTGTCTATTTCCATTCTAAATATGTTGACGGTAGCTCGTAGCGATTTTTACAAAGTGGCCTTTTTTACGTTAAAAACATCTCAAATGAATATTTTTACTCGGTAGTTTTATACAGGTACAGACGAAAAGTTATTACTCCTCAAAATAGTAGAAAAATATGTACGTGGCGCCCCCTACAAATAGAAGTCATATTAACATCAAAATCAAATTTCTCATATCAAAAAACTCCCAGACACCAATTTTTATCCAAATATTGACACTACTTCAGAAATTATTTGGAAAAAATCGAAATAAAAATGAAACTTTTACACCCTGTATCTCCGAAACTAAGCATTTTAGGACATACAGTTATACGAACTTTTTTACTTATTTTTATCTGCAGAATATGCTGCCGAAGTTTCCGGAATACAGTTCGCACTGTATAAAACTTAAGTATTGATAGTAACATAATTAAAAAACTATTTTGTTAGATGTAATATGACGATACACCACTGGATATGACAAGGGTGTGTAAAGGAACATTTAAAATTATCTTTTCATGAAACGGTGCCGCCTGTGCTTGTTTGTTTAGCGTAGATTCGATTTCCTCTAACCGATAGATAAATATGTCTATTGGAGGAAACTAGTGTAAAGGAAATAAACACAAGTGCATAGCGAGGAATATCATTAGGTTTGTTCCAACACAGAAATGTGTAAACAAAACATCCAAACTGCAAACAAAACAAAAAAATGCAAATATCTATTAAAACATAACATTATAAATATTATAGGAACTTCAAAAGAGAAAAAGAAGCAAGAAAAATAAGAAATAGCATCATTACTTATTTAGAAGAGTTTGATTTCGACCGCTAGAACTAGAAAGTATCAAAGGACTTTCTCACGTAAAAAAATATTTTTTTAATTATTGTTACCAAGACCCGTTTCTGGTGATGGAAAAAGATCTGAACCCTAATTTGTAGCCAGTATTAATTAGAGTTTCCGGAACCGTACTAAAATATTTTCGTTCAATGATTGTGGAGTTTGTCATTTAGCAAGCAAGGGGTGGTTCTCAAAAGTAAAAACCCATAAAAAATTGAATTTCAAATGAAAATAGGATCAAATTAATAAGTCATGAGAAAGTAAACATGAACACAAATAATGAACACAAGCGAAAAAAAGAAAACACATAAGTAGCTTAAAATTACATCAAACAACATCAACCAACCTCGAAACCAACTTAACTAAATTTGAAAAAAAAAACATTTTCAATTAAAGATGCAAATGCCTATAAAAGCATAACACAAAAAATATAACTAATACATTCAGCAATATTATACTACAAAATAAAAACACTAAATCACCACAATACACCATTAAAACACTTTTACTTTTTATATTGGACGCGAGTTTCGCTAACTTCCTCAGTTTATAATCATCTGCTGATGATGCTAACATGGTTAGCTTGAAACGCGTCAGTCTAAAAGTAAAAGTGTTTTGATGTATTGTAGTGATTTAGTTTCTTATCTTGCTGTATAACACCAAAGGTTCCAACCCTCAACTGTAATATTATACTAAATAAAAAAAATAGTATATTTAAACTTCACTAATTGCTAATAAACATTATAGAAACTTCAAAATAACTTCAGAAGTAAGAACAGTAAGAGATAGCATTTCTACTTATTTAGAACAGTTCTATTTCGACCGCTAGAAAGTATCAAAGGCCAAAAATATGTTTTTAATTATTATTACCGAGTCCCGAAAGTACCTAAGAACCGGGAATTAATAATTTCGAGTCCAGTTCTTTGATGTTCTAAAGAACCGGTGCTGAACTTCCTAGAGGACACCCTGTATAGACACTTGTTAAAGATGGATTTACTCAACGACATAATTCTTTAAAAAATCGAATTACACTGACACATTATTTATTATTAACTTATAATAAGTAAAGAATCCCTGCTTCTTCGTATTACAAATTACAATATCGTTTATCACAGATTCATCAAATAGTCTCCAATTACTAGAAACAACTGCTTTATACGATCCTATTACTTTATTTAGAGGAATGCTAAATAAAATAATCCGAACACGGCAAAAATATGATACTGCACGATTGACAAACAAGCCCACAGATACGATCGACACATGTAGTTATCTTGTAGTTTCGACTTCATATATCTGTTCTTTTGACATGATAGATTTGTGCAGCGGATTCTAGTAGTTGCTTTCTCCAGAGTCAAGGCCAAAAATATTTCCTCGAAATAACAATGATATTGACAAAGCAATAAGTTATATCTGTATATCTTCGAATAAAAATATTAAGGAATTAGAATATTATTAACAACGTTAGGTGGAACGCAACGGGGATTAATGAAAAAAGCTAGCTTATAATAGTTATTTTTATACAAGACGATAAAATGGTATTTTATCGTCGACCGAAAAGATTAATTCATGAGCGATGAATTAATTTCGGGAGACGATAATGCAATTTTATCGTCGTGTATAAAACAATATTTTTTTCCATAGCGAGTTACATTTTAAAAAATATTCAGAAATTATTATTTCAAGGAATTTATTACGAGTAGCAAAATTTTGTGCTGGGTTGGCGTTGGTTTCTGTGTAATTTGACAAATAAATAAAGCTGTCTCTTTAGTTGTCAGTTTTGAGTCAATATTTTTAAATTCTCTTTCGTGTCGATTGCTGATGGAATTGGAGCCAGAAATGGCTCAGAACGAAATAAGTATATTACCAACAGATATTCAGGCTGAGGCGACAAACGCCATATCCAAACTACTTCCATTTAAATCCCGAATAACTTATGAAAAGGAATACAAAAATTTTCAAAATGGAAGCAATTAAAAACGATGCGAGAAGAAATAAAGTTTTAACCTATCCTCGCTGTTAAAGTATCATTTAATCTACTCTTGCGGTTAAAGTACTACTTTATCTACTATTTTTGATAGATATAAGGCAATTTGAACAGTTGCTATGGATAAAAACAATAAACTTATTATTTCTAACCACAATAATTTCTAATTACTAATTGAAAATTACTACCACTAATTTTGACGTTTGAATGCTTACATTGAAATTAGAGAGAAACCGCTAATTTATTTCACTAATTACGAGGTTCAAGATTATTTTCTAGAATTATGTATGTTTTTTTTTAAATCCATTGCTTTCTACATTTCCTTATTTCCTTGATACATTTTAAAGCCAAAAAAAGAAAAACTGTCATGTGTCAGTACAGGAACATAAAGGCACTTCTTTCTATTTCTGCATTTATAGATGCTGGACCTGCTTGGCTTCCTCCTAAAAAAGAATGCCGTACCGGTTGTTTTTTATGGCCAAAGCATATACGGGTGCACTATACCCGAGGTTGGTAAACAATCGTGTTAAGTTCCAAGTCGCTTGAATGTTTGACGAAAAGACTTCTTCTTGTTTGTTTTTCCTTAACGTTAAATGCATGCGACAAATTGCTGCAGTTAAGTCATTTGTAAACAAGTATAATAACGAAGGTAAAAGTGGAGTTCCTTATTGATATATTTTAAACCACCATTGAAATAAATTCTATTTTAAAAATAGACATATATATAATTCATATCAAATAAACTTTTAATCACGTGATTAAGCTTGACCGGCACAGTGTTGCCCACTTTTACATATTTTCTTTTAATCAAAATATTTTAGAAAACAAAAATAAATTAATTATAAATATATAAACAGTTATTATTTACATCAACAAAACTCACCTCCTTAACAGCACTTAAGGGACATAAATGGCCATACCTACCGCTTTTCCCTTCAAAAAATTCTAGTAAAGTTGCGATTAGTTTTTACGGCTATTAAGCTATCTTGTACACTTCGCACTAGAAGAGGTTCTAAAAAGAACAGTGTTCGACTACAAGGTCTTCTAGTAAATATTTTTTAAGCTTAAAGTATCACAAAACTATTTATTTAAACCAAAAACTCGTAATACAAAACGAATGACAATGTCAAAAGATAAATAAATAAGTGTGGCAACTTGACATTTGTTACATAAGGGCTACCACCTGAATCACTGGCGGGAAATTTAAATTCCAGTTTAAGTAAGTAAGGCCGGGTCCACATATGTAGCAAATTGCTGTATCATATCTCCGTCGCGTTGCCTCAACATGTATGATGATCGCTAGTTTGGACGCAGAATTAACGCGATCATATGGTACACCTTTGTGATACCGTATCTTATCGATGCCAATCCGAATTTTTGCGCGTATCTTAACACTGCGTATCGGATACACGTATCACGATCTGTCATTTGGACGTGTTTTGATACAGTAGAACGATACAATTGACTTGATATGCCGTGACCCGTCTTGGGGCGGTTTTTCTCCGATCATCAAAGGGGCATCGAGGGTTCCGTCCTGATAATATAAATGAGAATTGATGAACATGATACGATGTGATAAGGTGATTTGTTGTACTGTCCACATACACTGATACGCACGCTTGTAGCTGATACGTATGAATTTTATAAGTATGGACGCTTACTTTAAATGTGTTGATGTTGGTTAAATATATTTTAAATTGTTATAAAATTCTGCATCTCTCATAGCAAATATTATTTTTCGTTGTAATTGATGCTCACAGCTAGAATTTTTGCATTACAGCCGGTGCCGTTCAAAGCCTACTTATTTAAAGCGGGCGATATGCATATTCAGTCGACACAGCCCAAATAAACGTCCATACTTACGACCCATACTCTTGATACGTGATACATGATCCTGATACAATAGAGTGCTACATATGTGGACCCGGCTTAAAAGTTTCATTGGTATCAAATATAAATATGAAGTATTGGAGAAAATGTTGTGTTGGGAAAAAAAGGTTGGTATGTGATTTGCAATTGATGGGACACGATCTCAGCCTCAAAATTTTTATTACGTATTTGTTTTATTATTACTGTCATACATACAGCCGAATTAGTGTTTATTACTTAACCTGCGTCATGGACTTTCCATTTCCTTTTCAATGACAATGAACTAAAAAAGGAATTGTTTTTTAACAAGTATTAATTGATTGGTATCAGTTAAGTGATTTTTAGTTACGACGGCGTATACAACAAAATCCGGGTTGACAAACAAATCTTTAGTAATACAAAAAATATATTATGACGTAGGAAATATTTTCTGTTTTGATTGATTCCTTCACCGTAAGGGCTACCACCTGAATGCCCCGGATTGTCTTTTACAAAAGGAAAAAAACTTTTTATTATTATTATTTTGAAAAAAAATGCATTCTTCATAAAAAATGTTTGCTTGTTCTAAAATATTTAATCTGGTCTACTTAATGGCATGTGTCTCAGGAATGTTGACAAATTTTAGATTTGCGGAAATCCCTTTTTAAATAATCCTTATGTACAGGTTATCCATTTTAGTTGAAATCATACAAGTATCTCCATTATTCATGAAAGATAGAACGGTGCAGTTTGCACAAAGATGCGCATCAACAAAATTTTCACAGTTCTTCGTTTTCTGAGCTACAGGGTCTTTTCAAAAATTTTGCAATTTGGGGACAGCCTCCGTTATTATGGGTGATATTGAGGAGGAAAACTGATTCTTGTAGAACTTTTACGTAGAATCAGTGACGTAGTTTGTTTTCTACTAAAAAATATTTTTGAAAATATGAACTAAAGTTATGTTTTTCAAATGGAACAACCTCTGTATTTATAAATCATATGGGCAAAGTTGCTCAATTTGATGCTCAATAAAATGCCATTTTTTGCGTTTGAAAATTCAAAGATTTGCCTTGCTACGGGCTTCTCAAATATAAATATATATATATATATATATATATATATATATATATATATATATATATATATATATATATATATATATACTACTCTCTATATATGCTCTATGCTCTATATATATATATATATAATACTCTGATGTATTTATTTTACTATTACTGCAATATTTAAAATATATTATTTTTCTAGATTATAGTAGGCCGTGATAAATATCCAAAATCAAATATGGTATTTACTAAAAAATAGGCATACACATATTAAAAGTTTATTTGGAATTGATATATTTACTTTTGAACTGTTACCACTGAACCTCTGAATATATTTTCTCTTTATCAATAACGGAACAGGTTTGTGCAAACCGCACCCTTCTAACTTCACGAATAACCAAATAATAAAATGGGACACCCTGGTACATTGTATAGTATAGTAATAACTTTACTAATAAAAGTGTCTAATACTCAATTAGTTTATTTATAATAATCTAAAAGACGTGAATAACCCGATAATTGTATAATAAAAATACGCAAGTAGAAAAATATATAGACGCTATTATTAGTCTTTATAAGGTCTTTTAAAATATATAATATGCAAATGTCTGACAATAGTATTTCTATAGTTCTCGTTAATGATAGATTTATTATCAGTCGTTCTTCAGAAATATTGTCATTTCGTGAATGTCGTTATTACGACCAATAAACATCGGGCATTCCGATTAACTTCCAGAGAAATTAGTACATATAGAGGTTCCTATATACATACACACATGACCAAAATTATTGCATATATCGTTTAAAAATATACCGGAAAGGAGTTTAAAGAATCTTTGTTTATACATAGCTTTGAATAAATAATAATCTGTAATAAACATTATTTTGTTCAAATGGATATGGTAAACAATGTTTATCGTTCAGACCCCATATTATTACAAATTCTTGCACATTTCGATTTGTGGTCTCTTGGGTTTCAGAAGAAATTTGACCATTGTTTTGGCCTTTCAGAAATTTATCTATTTAGTGCTTTATTATTATTATTATTAAAAATATACACACACACATACATACATAGCCAAAATTATTGCATATATCGTTTAAAAATATACGGAAATTAAAGGAATTTAAAGAATCTTTTTTTATACATAGCTTTGATAATCTGTAATAAACATTTTTTTGTTAAAATGAATATGGTAAACAATGTTTATCGTTCAGACCCAATATTATTACAAATTCTTGCACATTTCGATTTGTGGTCTCTTGGGTTTCAGAAGAAATTTGACTATTCTTTTGGCCTTAAAATACCTAGAAACATTATTTCACAGTTTAATAGAGTCAGAATAGCAACACTGTCTCAACAGAGCCACCGGCAAGTTGCAATAGCTGAAATTGGAGGAGTTAACCAAAGCGATGTTTCGCGAATATTAAAAAAAATCAGGGAGACAAACGAGGTTACAGACCGGCCTGGAAGAGGTAGAAAGAGGGTTACTACTGCTGTGCAAGACCGTCAAATATCCCTAATTACACGACGCAATCCCCTGCTTTCTAGTACTGCTATTAAAAATGAGTTAGCTCGCCTTGAAGGAGTAAATCAGTAAATGTTTCAAGAAAGACCATAGCAAGAAGACTCCATGACAGAGGATTACATTTAAGGGAGGCCTCTACCACGTGTTCCAGCTTAATTTACAGCATAAAATTACGCGACTACAGTGGGCTGAGGAGATAAGAGCAAATGGACCTAATTGGAATTTCGTCATGTTTAGTGATGAAACGAGAATAGGCCTTGTGTCTGACTCGCGACGAACTTTAGTCTGGTTAGGGCAGAAGCTCGAACTCCTCTTGTTTTTATTAATGGCACAATGGCAGGTGCCTCATATCTTAGAGATGTTTAGAGCCTATTGTGCGTCCATTTCGAGGGGCAGTGGGGATGAATTTGTTTATATATGGACGATAATGCTCCTCCCCATCGTACTTTAGCGGTTCGAAGCGAATTTTTGTGAGTAAATAATTAAATTGTGAGTAAATAATTTAGAGCTTTCTATGTTCACTTATTTCTGTGGGGATTAATCGAAAGCCGCTAATAGACTTGTCGCACCTACCTAGTTAAAAAAATACCACGGCTCCCAACAATGTCACATCTATTATTATTGGGGCTACCGCGAATATGAGCTACGTCATTTCGTAATGATTCATTTACTCGTTGGCCTGTCCACTCGATGAGGATTTCAATCGGAGGTGTAACACACGAATTCATAATCGGTTTTGACCCAAAGATTTTCTATAAATACAGGGTGGCGCTTCTCTCATACGACACTTGGAGGCTCCAAGGAGAATGAGAGTTTGTAATGAAATGAAATTTTGTGAGCATATGTAGGTTAATACAGAGCACTTTTTAAAAATATAGAGAGTTTATTTAGTAGTATTTTGTTTAATTTTTGTCACATAATAATAGGTTTATATCTAGTTTTAATTCTGTGATAATTAAAATATGTTTATAAACGCATGTATCTATTTATTACCGTTGGGAGATATATCACAGCCACCTAGATTTTTACAAATAATAAAGATCTACTGACGCAAAATCATAAAAATTAAAATATCTAGGAAAATCTTTGTCTGAGGGGTAGGCAACCTTATTAATATTTTGAGGATAAATATATGAATTCCCCATTGAATACCGGAATAATATACTGGGTGTTCGATTTAAAATAAGGGAATAACTTGCATATTAATTTTGTTTCACCCTGTATAACTTTTCGGGTGAAATTTTAATTTGGTTAACATATAATAGTTATTGTAGTGAAATGTCAGACTATACAGGGTACAGTAAATTTAGGTAGCTGTTATTGAAAAAATGTTTTCTTCATTTTCACAAAATGTGAAATATATGTCAAAACCCTTACATTTTAGACATATGCTTCTTTAATAAAGCTCATCTTAATTTTTTCCTTAGAACTCAAAAATAAATTAATACCATTAATAAAAGTTTATTTGGTTTAATTGGTTTTATATGAGATCTCACGAAGAGTAGAAGAACTGCGTTGCGAGACATTTTTTTACTTTTTTGGACTTAGAGGGCATTTCTTCTTTCAAAAATGTCAATATTTCTGAACGATTGCATATTTTTCCCGATATTTTCTGTTCCGTAGGGCAGCATATACACGTTTCAATTTTCTCTTTAACTGAATTGAACGAGGGATCGGTGGAATGCATCGATATAAAGCACATTATAAATAGACCAAGTGCATCGATCTATAATAACTGACGCCGTTCCGAGGTAATTAATTCGTTTTGACATTTTTAATGTCTAAATGAAGGCTGGTAATATTCCTGGTAGCGTACTATGTAATCTCTTGATTGGATAATAAATCAGCATTAAGTATCCAAAGGGAACTGAGCTTTTCTTAGCCGATTTTCAGTATTAGCAGATGAAAATCTTTTTTGTAGTATGTATTTTCTTTTCTTTTTGCATTAGAATTAGAATAGCATTATTATATTATACAGTGGGACATAATGTATCGGTTTCTGAAAAAGGGAATTATTTTAGTATTAGCATTTTGAAAAAAATACATTCTTTATAAAAAAATAATAATAATAATAGCTCCTGTTTAACGCCTTGCGGGAGTAGCAAGGTACAGCTTGCGGTATACAAAGAAGGTAATGTGGCTAGCACTACGCTTCAACCGCCTATTATTACCTCAGGGTTGTGAATCCCAAGTACTCATTTAAGGCTCAGTCAACCTAGGTACCGAAACTATTTTTATTTTAATAAAAATTGTCGGCTGATGAAATGCCGGGTGTAGGATTCGAACCCACACCTTGAGATTGGTAGACGAGAGCCTGTATCTCTACGCCACCGGGGCTTATATTATAAAAAAATGCTGGTTCTAAAATGGTTAAATCTCTTTTACACTTTTCCAAGTTTCCACACTATTTCTATAGTGGTATGAACGTCATCAGCTTTTCTTCTGTCATCGTCTGTCGAAGTATTACCTGAGAAAAAAAAACAGTATAACCCATAGAGTTAAACCCATAGAGCTAAAAATTAATTATTGCCAGTGATTATTATTTAGACTTATATAATAATTTTTTTTAGTTAAAAATTCAGTCGTCTGTCTATAAAAAAAATTAATTTTGTTCCTTTCTCTTCCTCTTTTTCTAGGGAGTTAATCACCGCGACCTTGCAGATCTATTGTGTGTTCACCTTTCTTGAGTTATAACGAGTTATAACTCATCATACAGTTTCAGAGCTTTAACAAAAGCCAGTATCTGAGACGACTCCACAGAGGCCAGCTCTCCATCCTCGACATCAGCCGTACCAAAGTTCATGGCACGAATGGTCGTCGTCTCGGCGCACTCAGTGATAAGGTGTTCTGGTGTTTCCCCATTTTCCCCACAGAATCTGCATTCGCCGTTGGTTCTCAGCTTCAGCCTACTGAGGTGTTCGTTGAGAAGACAGTGTCCTGTTAGAAACCCCGTGACAATCCGAAGATTATTTTTACTTAAATCAAGGAAAACCTTAGGTCGTTGGAGGACACCCATTCCAAGTTAAGGATGGTGTCTTCCAGATTCTTCAGTTCCGCTTTCAGTTGGTTCTCGTTTGGACAACAGAACGGTTCTGGTCCAGTTAGTGGAGTGTTCGCTCCTTTTCTAGCTAGATCATTTGCCTTTTCATTGCCTTCTATCCCTTGGTGAGCAGGCACCCAGTAGGAGGACTTTATTTTATTTGTGTAATTTGTTGAGCTTTTCTAGGCATTCTTTGACCAACTTCGAATTGATGGTTACTGAGTTGATCGCCAACCAAAAAAGAGATGGGTCGATGACGTCAGGGCAGTCGCGGGAAGACAATGGATAAGATTGGCTAGAGATCGTGAAGCATGGAAAAACCTAGAAGAGGCCTATATCCAACACTGGATGGAACCAGGCTGAGAAAGAAGAGTTGATCGCGTTTAGTGCTACTTGACTATCGGATAGGCAATTTCCTGTTTTCGATAGTTCCTATCTAAGATAAATTGTATGCATCTTTCGATAGCGTAAATTTCTGCCTAAATTCGATAGCCTATTGGTTCGGAATATTTAATTTATACATTCTACATATTAAACTTCCAACTTATTATATTGTCGGACAGTGTATATACTTTCTTATTAATCCTAATCTATTATTTTCGTTTAATCATGGAAATAGACAATTTCGTCAATAAGCGGCGTTTCGTTTCTTTCAGTCTACCAGCGATAACCTCACTCAACTATTTATGAACAGTAACAGAAGATAAGTATTAAGAAACCGGAGACATACACTTACAAGGAGAATAATAAAGATTTTACGCTGCATTAGTCTTACGTATACGCACACATAACAAAACGGTTAGTTCATTATTCGAGATAAAGAAAAAACGGAATATCAGTCTTAAGTAATTGGTTCGTTTGACATTCAACCAATATAACCATACAGCTATTGTTAATGTTTACAGCTGTGATTGTTATTAGGAAAACATATTTTTTTAATGCATTTTGTAATAGAACTAACTGATAGAACAGCGAAGTGAAATTAAGCGAAGGAAATAAAGTCCTCTTACTCTGGGTGTCAGCCAACCAAGGGATATCGCATCTTGAGCGTATCTTCCACTAACTGGACCAGAAAGGGGAACTCTAGAATCTGGAAAAGTCTATCCATAACTGGAATGGGAATCCTCCAACGGTCTAAGACACTCGAAAAAGTTCCTCAGAACTTACGACCGAGGAAAATCAAAGGTTTTGCTTGATTTAACTCAGAACAATTTTCAGATTATCGTGGGGGTTTTCACAGGACACTGTGTCCTCAATGAACACCTCAGTAGATTGAAGCTAAGAAACAACGACGAATGCACATTCTGTGGGACAATAAGACACACTAGAATACCCAAATACATTTAAAATAAAATATACGGAGGGTACCGCTTAAATTCCTGTCCCAATATTGAAGGATGGCTATAGAATTTCAATGCATTTCGTACATAAGTCTATCCTTGTGTTGTAGGAGGTTTGACTAAACAAGGATGAACTTATGTCTTGAAACCATTCGACTCGATTTTCTATCCTTCAATACTGGGACGTAAATCCTCTCATTGCTCTTATGGGGAGGCCGTCGTATATTTTATTTAAACGTATTTGAGAATACCGGATCACTGAGTGCGCTGGGGCGACAACAATTCGTGCTATAAACTTTGGTAGGACTGATATCGGAGATGGAGAACTAACCTCTGTAAAACCGTCTCAGATACCGGCTTTTGTCAAAGCCCTGAGACTGTATGTTGAATTATAACTCGAGAAAGGGGGGCACAATAGGTCTCTAATAAGACCAATACCAGTTGCACGTTTATATGATATGAGAAATGACTTATTTGTTCAAAATTATTCTTAATCAATTACAAATACTGTTTTCTCGGGTATTGCATAAAACATAAAATTTTAAAGAAAGAAGTGCAGATTCAATACAATACAGGGTGTTTGAAAAAACATGTGCCATCTCTCGTGGGGAGATTCTGGTTATCATTTAGTCTTCATCTTTTTTCGATTTATTGTAATTTTCTTAAAGTGCTGTTACCGATTCGAATGATATATGTTGAACCCACATCGTCATCATCATCATCATTTTCAGCTTATTCAACCATTTCCAATTATGTTGTAGCCTCCATCACATATTTTAGATACTCTCTTTGTAGTTGGGCCCATTGTCGTCTATTATTGGCTATGCGGGCCCAAGCTATACCTGCTAATTTCCTAATATCATGATCACATCTCAGGTTCGGTCTTCTTCTAGGTCTCTTAATTCCTCGTGGGTACCATGCTGGGATTTTTGTGGTCCATCTGTTGTCCGTCCTTCTTGCCAGTTATCCTGCCTATTGCCGCTTCAGAGATTTGATTCTGTGGATGACATCTATTACCTGGGTCTTTTGTCGTATCCACTCTATTCTTTATGGTTTTTCTTGTTTTTTTCCAAGATATTTCGTTCTATTGAGCATTGTGCAACCTGCAGTTTCCTTATTATGTCCGTTTTAAGTCTCCAGGTTTCGCATGCATAGGTTATGACTGGTAGTACACAATTGGTCGAATATGATTGAGTTTCTTCCATAAGTACTCCATGCTAACTTAATTCTTCTGTTTATTTCTGCTAGTAGAGATCCCAAACTGTGTATTAGTTGTCCCAAATCTATGTTCTTCTACTATTTCCGGTGTTATGTTATTTATTAGAATGTCATTTCTGTCTACTAGTTCGTGTAGATTATTTTATCCAACAGCCACTACTTATACAGACATTACTCACATGTATACATGCATATAAAATAAATAATAACACGCGAGTTTTTGAAGTTATAACAAACTAGTGTGTTATAACTTCAAAGTCACACCATTTTATAGAAATTATTAAGCTTTATTCATAAATTACTAATTCAACTATTTATTTAAACTAACATTAACATTAAATGAAATTAATACTAAAAATAATAATAATTTAATACTTAGTCCATATAAGGATGATGGAACAAATTTCTTCTGTAGTTCAAAGAAGTAAGCAAGCAAGATAGTTTCGTTTATACCTTCTTATTCAAAGGTTTATACCATTGACATGTTTTACTTTCATCCACTCTTCAAACGCCTTGAATTCGCTATAATATACGCCACGAGACTTTTCTGGCAGAATTTGTGCTGTAGCCGCCTCTGCCTGGTTAATAATTTCTTGCGGAAGATCTTCCTCGATCATTTTTCTTTAAAATCTGACTTGCTGGTTGATAATTCATCATTTTATCGTTAAAAAATCGCGATTTATCTAAATGACGTTCTAATGTCAGTGCTATTTATTATGTACAAAAAACAAAACCCTGCATAGTAACATAAACGCACCCTGATAATTTATTAATTCGCAACAATGAAAGTAGAACTGGTAGATCCTTTTAAATCAATTATTCTTTAGAGATTGGACATGAAACAGTTTTGCTGTTGGATAAAATTTTGTATGGCACTCGCGGAAACATTTCCCAGCTATACATATGTAAGATAACACAATAGTACCAAATAACTATTAGTTTATACTAAATTCATTTTGAGACCTACTTTATTACTGCCTATATTTAGTTCGTTAATTTATGTTTGTAGTTCTTCAGGACTATTGGCAATAATTATAGTTAGATGTTAAGCTATTCTCCATCTATTTTTAATCCTTTGTTGGTCCAGTCCAGTTGACGGAAGATTTCTTCTACTGTTGCTGTAAACAGCTCTGGGGATATAGCATGGAGAGGTCGTACTCCTAGCCCTATTTAGATTTTGATATAAAATAAAAAAATATACCTACTCGTACATACAGAAGTTACTATTAACTTTAAAGAACATATATAAAAGACACAGTATCTCTTCCATTTTTTCATGTCATATTTTTAGAGCCAAGCTCTGAAACGATCGATTTATAAAACTTTAAGCTGACAAGCCGAATATACTTATCTCCTTTATGTTGTTTGTTCGTTGGTTGTGTCACGACAAGACAATAATACACATACAAACACATCGAGAGGGTACGTGGGTGGAATTCTGGGAAGTACCATAGCCTAAGGGGCATCCGAGGACCGTAGGCAGGCACACAGTTCTTTTAGAACATTGTTTGAAGATATTTAACACTAAAATGATATACTGGAATTATGAAGTGGTTAAAGTAATAACCTTTATTTAATTTTTCTTCTCGATTTTATCATTTCACTATAATTTTAGCAATATTTTAGTATATTTTGTATGTCCTGAACCCCACGAATTGTTGTCGAATATGAAACATATGTATATACAGGATCCGGCAATAGTTTGTTGGGCATCTGTAGCTCGTATAATAAAACACTTAGAAATTTTGTTTAAGTGCAGATCTAAAGTATGTATAGGGTGTATTTCAGGAAAATACTTTAACTTCTACAGGGTGACTCAAAAACGTGTAAGTGGATCGGGATGATTCTTTTTAAATGGAACACCCTGTATATTATTGCATTTTTGTCTTCCATGCTGATCACATTACACAATCCTAAGATATTATTAAATATGTTTTGATAGTTTCAGAGATATTAATAAAAAAATTAAAAGTAGTTAAATAACTTTTTTTCCATATCAACTGTTAAAATTGCTTTATATCTATCAAAAATAGTAGATAAAACAGTACTTTAACCGCAAGGGTAGATTAAATGATACTTTAACAGCGAGGATAGGTTAAAAACTTTATTTCTTCTCGCACGTTTTTTAATTGCTTTCATTTTTGAAAATTTTGGTATTCCTTTTCATAAGTTATTCCGGATTTAAATGGAAGTAGTTTGGATATGGTGTTTGTCGCCTCAGCCTGAATGTTGGTAATTTACTTATTTCGTTTTGAGCCATTTCTGGCTCCAATTTAATCAGCAATCGACACGAAAGAGAATTAAAAAATATTGACTCAAAACTGACAACTAAAGAGACAGCTTTATTTATTTGTCAAATTACATAGAAACCAACGCCAACCCAGCACAATATTTTTCTACTCGTAATAAATTCCTTGAAATAATAATTTCTGAATATTTTTTAAAACGTAACTCGCTATGGAAAAAATTATTGTTTTATACACGACGATAAAATTTCATAATCGTCTCCCGAAATTCCCGAATCTTTTCGGGCGACGATAAAATACCATTTTATCGCCTTGTATAAAAAATAACTAAAAAACGATTAATTTTAGGTGTAGGAACATATATAGGTATAATCAAAAAGTAACGAATTGAAAAACCGTTCCACTAGTGAAATAAAAAGTGGGTTTTCATTTGAAAAAAGAGATTTATGATACTTTTGTAATCTCTCAATTCCATGACAGTTACGGCCAATATTATATGACATTCAAAAATTTAATTTCTGAAACATATAGCCTCATGTCTTCTCTTTATGTCACAGTGTGGCTGTGGTAATCACTTAATTTGACGTTCAGGCTATACAATTTTTTTTTGGCAGGCAGTTTTTTTCCTCCAAAAATTTTAAATATTTTTTTTCTCAAAAACGGTTAATGTTAGGTATAGAGAGTTTGATATAAAAATTCATAAACTCTTATAGAGAATTTAAATATATTATAAAAAATGGGGATACCCATTTAAAATAAGAAAGTCGCTGCCAACTTCCGATTTTTCCGGAAGTGCCGCCATATTGAAAATATTTTTAATCGCTAAATCTCATTGTGGTCAGACGGTTAGTTTTAAAAAACTCTTGAAAAGGGCCTAACAAGCTGAAATATACTATATAGAGATAAAGTAACTATCATTAAATTTGATACATCTAAAAGCTTTTTTATTAAAATACTAATATTTCAACGATATTTCACAAAGAACCAACCACAGACTCAGTATACTATTTTTTCTTTTATTTTTCAGGTATGTGATAAAGTTATCGAGACACCAACTTTATGTTAAACTGGTTCAAATGGTACTAAAATAAAGCGATTAGATTTTATATCCAGATATACATGTAAGTATTATTATAAATTATAACTATGGGATATAGAAAACTACTAAAAAATACCAGTTATTAAATAAATAATAGCATTTATTTTTTACTGTTACATTCGATATCGAAACAGGATACAATGATTGCAAATATTATTTATAACGATGACGTAAAAAGGATTCAAAAGATGCACGCGTTGAAAAATCCGCAACATTTGAAATTCCGGGTCAATGTGAATTACGAACTTTACCTTTTCTCTCAACGAATTTCTACACATCAAACGGTATCGTTATAATTATAAATGTTTATTGATCAGTAAACAATTTGTAACATTTATTTATGTTTACTTTAGGAAAGCTTATCTAGTTTATTAACACTAATTCTACACAGACGTCAAATGTTATTAAATCCATTTTTTTTGTCTGTTGTTATTGACGAGTTTAAGTGCAGTGCTTTAAAAGGTATCAATCTCAGAGAAATACATAAATATACAGGGTGGTCCGAACAATAAGTAAAAAAGTTCGTATAAATGTATGTCCTAAAATGCTTAGTTTCGAAGATACAGGGTATAGAAGTTTCATTTTTATTTCGATTTTTTCCAAATGATTTATGTAGTAAAGCCAATATCTGGATGAAAATTGGTGTCTGGGAGTTTTTTGACACGAGTACAATAGTTCTTCTCCGATTTTTATAGCACTGTTGTGATCTTCTGGAGGAGTGCACATGATTTTAGTTTTGCCAATGTTTACCTTAAGGCCCAAAGCCTCGTATGCCTAGGTATATGTGTTCAGCATTTCTTGTAATTGCTGTAACACTTTTTTGCAGCCTATTGAAGTTCTGTGATGAATTTTATCCATGTTTTTACACCTTTTTATGTTGAAAAATGCATCTGTTTTTGTTTGTATCTGTATATAATGCTCATTCCTCTTTCCTACAGTTTGCTGTCCACTATATTAAAGAGCGCTGCCATGAATATGTTGAATAAGAGAAGCGCTAAAATACATCCCTGCCTAACTCCTGTATTTTTTAGGAAGGGATCGCTCAGTTGAGAACTACCCTCTGTAAAACCGTCTCAGACACTGTCTTTTGTCAATCTTCTACCAAGAGAACCAGTGGTCAGCAAAAATTAAATAATTATCTATATGTACTAATATATAAAATCCTTAAGTGACTGACTCACTGATTAATCACGATCCTGCTCAAACCACTCAACGTAAAGAAGCTCAATTTTGGCACACAGGTTGATTCTAGAGTGTAGAGGTTCGATAAGAAGGGATTTTTCGAAATTCCAGTTTCAAGTTCCAAGGGGGTGAAACCACCCCTCAAATATTACAATATTTTTTATTTAAAAAACGGTCAATTTTCCGAAAAAACGCTTAAACACGTACGAGTATATTTTATTTTGTTTTTTTACATATTTTAAGATTTTTTAACAATGTATACAGGGTGTTTCGAAAAATCTTGTCATTGATTAATCACGATCCTGCTTAAAGCGCTTGACATAAAAAGTTGATTTTTGGAAAACAGATTGACTTTAGGGTGTAGAGGTTCGATAAGAAGGGATTTTTCGAAACTCGAATTCTAAGGGGGTGAAACTATCCCTCAAATATTAAAATATTTTTTATTTAAAAACCGGTGAGTTTTTCGGAAAAACTCTTAAACACGTATATTTTATTTTGTTGTTTTACATATTTTAAGATTTTTTAAAAATTTATATTGGGTGTTTCATAAAATATGACCATTGAGTAACCACGATTCTGCTTAAACTGCTTGACGTAAAAAGCTTATTTTTGGCAAACGGATTTTTCAAAAGTCAAATTCCAACGAGATGGAACTACCCCTCAAATATTACCAAGTTATATAATAATATCGCCATATTGTTTTTTCTCATGCTGACATAAAGGTGAGAAAATTTTATCCAGTTTGTATAGTAATGGAAATTCTTGCTTTGCTTTATCATCACCATTACAAATGATTAATTCGACGCGAATGAAGTCGCGTGTACACGCTAGTTATTCTTTATAAAAATATGTATTCTATGCATTAAACAAACATGTAGTTGAGTAAAAAGCACAAACTATGTTTATCTAATCTTCCTGTTTATCAGACGCTATCTCCTAATTGTATTCAATCAAAAAGCCATATGTATCCAATAACAACACAATTATGTACTACATACTTACTACCTGCACAAGCCCATCGTACCGTGGTACTTCCTTCCTATTTCCCATCGACTATCACCTGTCGGCAATCGGCGTTTAACAAAATACCACAAAAAACAGACACACCGAAATCGGAAACAACTATACATCTCTCTTACTCGTGTGTATCGAGTGGAAGAGAGATAAGAATGGGGAAGCGGTACTGTGCTTGGCTCCCACGCAACAAATAGCTTTAGTATACGGGGCGATACAGGAAGTGGGGTTCAACCACCGTAACCACAGAGAGAGAAAAAAGGGGGTCGTGGAAAAAAGTTGGAGATTCAAAAATGGGATGCTGTAAAATAGCAATTTTAGGTATTCAATAAGGCTGACTTGATTTGACAAAAATGAACTTACTTAAAGCACACACAGTTTTACGACAAATTGACCTGTATCAAAGTTGTTCATAATAAATGAACAAGCAACTTTTCCTCATGATTTTTTTTTTGTAGCTTGATTATTTTTGGAGATAGCGTCCAGTTTATGAACAAATTAGAGTAGTTTTCAATGTTACTCTTTTTTCAGCAAATTCACCCTAGGAAACTCGTTCAAAATAACAATTCTCCTACAATTTGCGAGAATGATGACAGCGATTCTGACGACGACGACTTTACTTCATACGAAGCAACAAAAGAAACCAACAATAAATCTGAGGAGCCAACGCCAGGTCCATCACACAAAAGAAGACGATACAAATTAAAAAAAATCATAATATTCATTCACTTGATGAATTCCATGTTTCGTTTTGGGGAAATAAATACATATCATAGGGAAGTTTGCATGTAATTTTAATATGAACACCTTTAAGTTGGTAAATTTGTAGAACTAAACAAAAATTATAAAACTACCCCAATTTGTTCATGAACTGGACGCTATCTCCAAAAATAATCAAGCTACAAAAAAGCATGAGGAAAAGTTGCTTGTCCATTTATTATGAACAACTTTCATACGGATCAATTTGTCGTAAAACAAACTTTTTGAAAACCACCCCAAAAGGCTCAAAAAACGGCCGCAAAGTCCGGAAATAATAAACTTATAAAAAAAATCATTAGGCGAACTTACAGAGAATGTTCTTACGTACAATTTGCGTCTAATTATTTGGTTGTAGTACAGTTTTAAAAAAAACCTGCCCTATTGCTCAAAAACCGCAAGGGAAAAATTTCCGATTTTGTTTATTTTACACTCAGAAGACAGTCGCTGACAAATTGTGAAAAAATCAGCTTGCCCATAATTTTTTTTTTGAAATGACAATTTTATAGGATTATACGGTTTTTTACGTTTTTTACGGTATATTTTTTTACTCAGAAGTTTTATACAAGTACGGACGAAAAAGTATTACCGTTGATTGAAGGAAATAACTTTCAATCAACGGTACTCTTCAAATCAGGTAAAAAATATGTAGGCGGTGCCATGTCAAAAAACTCCCAGACACCAATTCATCAATATATTGACGTTACTTCAGACATTATTTGCAAAAAATCGAACTAAAAATGAACCTTCTAAACCCTTACGTATCTTTGAAACTAAGCATTTTAGGACAATCATTTATAGGAACTTTTTTACTTAAGAGTATAGAAAATAACCTCAAGGTAATATATAATCTAAGGAAAATATCATTTCTGTATTTTTTTATTTATGTTTTAATAATCACCTTTTATATCTAAAAAAAATAGTCATAGTGTATTTTTTTGTTTTATTGACAATAAAATCTTTTCCTTTTGCTAGTAGTAGGCGTTTGTCATTAAAAATTACATACCTTTGTGTAATTAAATAGTAGTTAGAAACAACTTTCACAACAAAAGATAAATTCAGTTAAGTTTATAATGCTTATTTGCCTGAAAAATTAAACTTCGATTTCTTGTATCTAAAAATCAAATATCAAATAGAAAATGTATAAAAACTAATATTGAAAGTGGTTAATTAATTTTTTCCATAGCAACTGTTAAAATTGTCTTATATCTATCAAAAATAGTAGATAAAATAGTACTTTAACCGCAAGGGTAGATTAAATGATACTTTAACAGCGAGGATAGGTTAAAAACTTTGTTTCTTTTCGCGCGTTTTGTAATTGCTTCCATTTTTAAAAATTTTTGTATTCCTTTTCATAAGTTATTCGGGATTTAAATGGAAGTAGTTTGGATGTGGCGTTTGTCGCCTCAGCGTGAATATCTGTTGGTAATTGACTTATTTTGTTTTGAGCCATTTCTGGCTCCAATTCAATCAGCAATCGACACGAAAGAGAATTAAAAAATATTGACTCAAAACTGACAACTAAGGAGACTTATTTATTTATTTGTCAAATTACATAGAAACCAACGCCAACCCAGCACAATATTTTTTCTACTCGTAATAAATTCCTTGAAATAATAATTTCTGAATATTTTTTAAAACGTAACTCGCTATGGAAAAAAATATTGTTTTATACACGATGATAAAATTGCATTATCGTCTCCCGAAATTGATTCACAAATTTTCTTTGCTTTTCATATCTGAAATTACGTTTTTCACATCCGAACGTTGTATTTTCTTTAATGACAGAATTCGACGTCCACCTCTAATTAATATATCCTGTTTCTCTCTAATTTTTGTCTGTTATTTTTAATTTCTATTTATAAACGCCTTTATTGAGGAAAATGGTTAGAGGTCGTATTTATTTTCGTTTTTATATCCGGAAGAATTAAATTTGAAAAGATACAATTAGCTCGAATAGGTTCAAAAATCAATCAGTTGCTTTTTTAGGGTTCCGTACCCAAAGGGTAAAAAACGGGAACCTTATTACTAAGACTGCGCTGTCCGTCCGTCCGTCTGTCACAAAGGTCTATCTTATGAACCGTTATAGCTAGACAGTTGAAATTTTTACAGATAATGTATCTATGTTGCCGCTATAAGAACAAATACTAAAAACAGAATTAAATAAATGTTTATAAATAAAAAAGTACTTTCACTAAACATCTTTTAAGTAAGAATTTTACATAGAATATTTCAAGTCCTCGGTGGCCGCGTGGTTAAAGCGTTAGGACTTTACGCTGCTATGACGTTGGAGCCGTAGTAAGGCAGGTTCGAATCCTAGTCAAGGCGACTTTTTTTTAATCGTTTTTTTTTAATTTTTACATATTTATTTTCACTTTTTACATATTTACTATTGATTAATACAATTTTTAGTAATGTGTTTCTTCATTTTTTTTTTAAATTACTTATACGCGCATTCAAAATTTCAGCTAAATCGGAAAAAAGTTTATAATAATATAGTGTCTAATGTTGTATAGATAATGAATGGTACGGAACTAGGGAATGCAACCCCGCAAATGCGGGATCCCTCTGAGATTCCGCGGGATCAAAGTTGCGGGATTTACCGTGCGGGATCCGCGGGATCGACCCATTACTACTGGGTAACCAAATCGATCTCATCAGGGTAAAACCGTTTCGTTTCGGGCCGATGCACATTCGGGTTCGGGACAAGCAAAATTTTAGGGTAAATTTAAAGTTGAATAGGTATCTCTTGAACTAAAAAAGATTTTGGGATGCGGTTTGGACCAGGTTTTAGATGCATCTATTATGATTAAGATGCTATATGGTTTTCGAAAATATATTTAGCGAATTCTCTTATACAGGGTGTTTTATAAGAGTGTGAAAATTTGGTCAAGAATCTTTTTTACCGCAAATTTACAATTTTTAAAAAATCGAAATCTTTACCAAGTACGACTAATCTGTATTGAAATTAGAAAAAACAATTTGATAGGGTTTTTATTTATTTTTTTGTTTTCATTCAGTATTGTCCTAAACGGTACAAAAAGCTTTGTACATTTTGCATATGCCAAAAAATTATTGATATAGAGTGTATCTAAAAGCAGATAACTAACACAAGTTAAAAAGAACTTCAACATCAGAATAATATTTTTATTTATAACTAGTTAATTATAATAAAATTTAAGTTTATTTAATATTAAATATATTTTTTGAACACCCTGTATACATCAGTCCAAATTTCTGTACAGCTAGTTTAAGATACACGCTATATCAATATATTGTGGGCTTATGCATAATGTACAATGCCTTTTGTACCATTTAGGACCAAATGTATGACTATTGTTTACAGTCCCGCAATTTTGCGGATCCGCGGGATTGACTGCTTTAATCCCGCGGGTTTGCGGGATTGAGATTTTGGTGCGGGATTACATTCCCTATACGGAACCCTTGGTGCGCGAGTCCGACTCGCACTTGACCATTTTTTTAAATTTATTCTGAATCTTCGCGTTTTTTATTTATTATTGAGAATTTGGAAAACATTTAACATTAGAGCATTTTTTAGCTTAAACATGCAGTTAAACCTTGAATTTTCTTTTAAAAAAAAATGTATTTCATTCAACTTCATATTTATACGACAAAATCATTGAAATTTATTTTACTCCTCTGCATATTGACACACTTTTCTAGTAGCTAAACAACCTGATCTTATTTACCCACATTTTCTCTGTAAATAACATAGCTCCACCATATATAGATCTAGAAAAATATTTAAAATACGTTTGATAACTACACCCACATCAATAACTGTATCTGTTTATAATTAATTAATTCTTTATTGGAAAAAAAACATTTAATTCAAAATGTAAATAAGTAATCAAATATTAGATATTATACAGGATTTTTCTCAAAACGCGACACCTCATTAAGGGTGAGTTTTAAATAAGTGCAAATATTTTTAGGGGTATTATATTTCAACCCCAGAAACATCATTATGAGGTTTTCTTCGCAAAAAAAAATTGAAAATTTGAAATTTTTTGAAAAAAAATTTAGATTTTTTTTTGTTAAAAAACATAATTTCTTGATAACATGACAACATAGGTAATAGATTAAAACCACAAGAAAGAAAATACAGAAAAGATCCAGTGGTTCTCAAAATTTAAGCAAATTTTTTTTTTGGAAATTTTCGAAGTAGAATAACTCGGTTATTTTGGACTTGTTTGAAAAACTGTAAAGAGAAAATATTATGTTTCTTTTATCGAGATCTACCAGCCCTGAAAATATTTGCACTTATTTAACACTCACCCTGTATACTGTTTTATTTCAGTATTCAGTGATGATGATTTTAATGCAGCTTTTCAAGTTAATGTATGTCTTGATGTATGTCTCAAACTAAATCACTGTAGGTATAAAATATATCAAAAATCTAGCAAAATTTTCAGCGAATCTAATCAACAATGCGACAAATATCGCCAACTGTCAAGTTTTCACTTCCTTTTCAGGTTCTTTTAAATTCAAAAAGCGCCAAAGAAGATTCATCATTCATTTCATCATTTCTTTCAGCAGGAAGTACAGGTTAATGGTCGGTATAATTCTATGTGTTATAGTGTTATTGATCTGTATTGAACATTGGTATTATTATTATTCTGAATGGATATTTCTTACACGTTTGAAGGACATACAATAAATGTAACTGTAAAAGACAAGTGTTGTAGACAAGCTGTTGGTCTTCATAAAAATACAAATTTTATTTATTACAATGTACTAATTGAAAAGATGTTAACCTTGCTAAATTTCTACAATTTTCAGTCTTTTTTTGCAATGCTATGAAACAAAAGATGGGTCAAATTCGATGCTATTAAAGGGAAACACCCTTTTCTATAGGAGATAGACGAAAACTAATATCGGTGTCTGAAGCTCAATTTTTATCAAAAACATGATGGTGAAAACCACACGTCGATATCTGTTACTGTTTAAGAGTTACGGGGTGTTTTTCAAAAATGTGCATTTTTAACAAATCGCTGTAACTTCTTTCCTATGGAAAATTTTATATTTTTATAAAAACTTTTCCAAAGCACTTTTTTACGTAGAATTTAATGGTTTAAGTATAATTTTTATTAAATTAATAATTTACGAGTTATCAACAGAAAAGTTGATTTTTTATTTGTGACACCTTAAAATTACCTTTCCAAAAATATAGCACACTTGATTTTTTGTTATAGTCTTCTTCGAAATACAGAATTTTTAAAAGTTCACCACCTTTAACTAGTAGGCTTTGTGGACCCCTTGTTAATGATAATTCCCCTAAAATAGAACTCAAAAACATATTTTTCCAGCAAGACAAGGTACCGCCTCAGATCGCTGAAGTAATCATCAAATTTTTGCAGTCAATTTAGAGAATAGCTAACGAGAATTAAGAGAATATATTTTTTGAATAGCTAACCAAGATCTCAGCCGTTTGCCATCGAGGCCGCCGGACTTAGTGCCTATGGATTTTTATCTTCGCGGAAGAATAAAGGTTCATATTTTTAAATTGCCCACCCGTATAATCTAGACACGAATTAGAAGCACTTAGCGGTTATGCGAGGTTATCTTTCACTCCCACTGAGTTAATGAATTCCGCGGGAAATTCAAATCCATTAACTCAAAAAAAAAACGGTCCCGTCTGTCCATAACAGAGAAGACTGTCGACATGTCGAACATCTGTAGCAAAATCTCATGTCTTGCTTTGCTATTAATTTTTATTGCTATTGATATACTTTAAATCTGTTGATATTGTTAAATATAGTTTAAATTGTTATTAAATTCTGCATCTCTCATTGCAAATATTATTTTTGTTTTAATTGCCCACAGCGCCGTTCAAAGCCTACTTATTCAAAGTGGACGAATTTTAAAAAAATCTATATCTGGAAGAGCAATCAAGCAAATTATCAAGTGTGTTATATATTTGGAAAGGTAATTTTAAATTATTTTCGATGAATTGAAAATATACAGGGTGTCCCATATAAAAAATAAAATTTTCTGTTGATAATTCCTAAATTATTAATTTTAAAAAAATTATACTTAAACCATTAAATTCTACCTAAAAAGGTGCTTTGGAAATGTTTTCATAAAAATACAAAATTTTACATCCAGCGATTAGTTAAAAATGCACATTTTTGAAAAACACCCCGTAACGCCGAAACGGTAACAGATATCGATGTGCGGTTTTCACCATGATGTTTTTGATAGAAATGGAGCTCCAGACACCGATATTAGTTTTCATCTATCTCCTGTAGAAAAGGGTGTTTTCCTTTAAGAGCGTCCAATTTGACCCACCCTGTACATCACCCCTGTTTACGTCTTCTTACTTATCATTATACGAAACATGTTAATTGCTCAATCTATCTCTGTAAACAAACATCTCGGTACACTTGTGACGACTCCATAAAAAGATAAAGTCAACACTGCACAAGCTGGAAAATGTATCGGTTCATCAATCTGTGAAAAAGGGCTGCCTTTGAGATTTAAAACGGGCGCGCTTTTTTAAACTCGCCCGCTTCACAGAGACCTTTATTCTGACTCTGTGGCTGTGTAATAAGTCGGGGTACTGTAAATTACATTGCCGACTATACACAAACGAAATACCGATCATATCTTCTCTGTAATTTTATTTTTGTTTGTATAATACCGCTCGGTACATTTATAATTAGGGATTTTAATTTAAAACGAGTCGTTGCAATAAAAAATATATATACAGTGTGTCACAAAAATAAATGCAAGTATTTTAAGGGGTGGTGAATCTGGACAAAAGAAACACATTTTCTCTTTACGATTTTTAAAATAAATTGAAAATAATCGAGTTATTTAACTTTGAAAATTTAAAAAAATAATGGCAACATTTTGAGAGCCGCCAGCAGCAATCGTAAAATGCGTAAAATATGCTGGATATAAAATACTGTAAGCACTATCGGGATATTTATACGTTATAACTGTTGAGGGAAACGATTGAAAATATTTCGTAACATGGCAAACAAAAAAAAATTAAAAATGGTAAAGAGAAAATATTTTTTTCCTTTTGACCAGATCTACCACCCCTTAAAATGCTTGCACTTATTTCTGGGACACCCTGTATAATATTAAGATATATAATCTGCATATATATTTTAAAATTGCATAAATTTTACAAACAAGTTAACAGAAATGGTCTCAGATTCCACAAAATTTAAATTCCATAGAATATATATAGAACAAATATATATATATATGGCCTTCGTATTTTTGGAATTAATATTGGTGTTGGTCTGGGAAAGAATTTATAATTTATTTTTGATGAGATGTCAGGTGAAATAATCTTCTTCATTGATTAGATTTATACTTCAGGTATTTCTTCAGAAATACCTACTGAGAGTACACTAGAAGAGTAGCTTCGAAAAGAGATACATAATTCAGTTATAATACTTTGAGATTAATGACAGCTTTCGGTCATTAGTATCACTAAAATATAATAAATCGAATTAATTAATTATGTTTTATTCTAATTAATGCCTTATTAAAAAAATATTCTTTTAATGCGATTAATCAATATTCATAAATGTGGGCCTGATTTGGGATTTTACATTCTATAGATTAAATAAATTTCATTAACATGAGGAATAAGTATTGCGTCTTCGAACTAGAGGTGGGCAAATTTTGAACGTGTCGTTCGCTTGAACGGGTGATAAAAATGAATCGTGAGATTCGATTCACCGCTTAAAATTCGGTTCGTTTGAATCGTGGCCATCACGGATCCATAAAATTTGAACGAACGAGTCGTAAAAAAGAGTCGTAACTGAAGCGAATCACAATGCGATTCGTTCGTTCAAAGAATCGTGAGAATTGATTCATTGCATGAGCTTGGGTATCCAAAAATATTAGTAATACAAGGTGCGTCTCAAAAGTAGCTCACCTCTAAAACTTTTTACTTTTTTTAGAGATTTGATATTAGACAATCAAATCTCTTTGCCCAAATCGTACTTTTAAACATATCTCAATTTTTTCAAATGGGTGGCTCATTAGCATTTTGGGAAAATGTATTTTTTTACGAATAATTTGGTACTACACACATCTCGAGTCAAGTTGTCGTTATGAACCGCAAGTTACAATTTCAAATAAACCATATACGAAAATGTCAAACGTTGACATATGATATGTCATTCTATTCATTCGAGTCATTTTCTATCGAATAAAGTTAAAAAATACCGAGGGTGTCATTTAAAAATCAAAAGTTGTAGTCATTTCCGGCGAAACAGGAAGTGACCAAAAACAATTGAATATGTCAACCAGTCCTAATTTATGTCATATACAATAAAAAAGTTATAGAGGTGAGCCACCTGGTATAAGTAATAACAATGATATAAATAATATAGATAAGTAATTATTATCTTAGTAATAAAATAAACTATAATTTAACGATGTTTTCATAATTATGAAGAGTGCGTATTTAAGTAGTAAGTTAACTAAACAAACATCATAGATATAAAATGCAGGCGATGGGAATGTTATTTACAAAAAATATCTTGTTCAAATGAACGAATCGTATTGATCGATCGAACGAATCGAATTGCTTGATCCGATTCACTAAAAAGAATCGCAATGCCCATCTCTACTTCGGAATATAAATGTCTTGTTCCAATAAAGAAATTAATCCTTATATTTTAATTTTATTATTGTCGGTTAATGTCTCCAAGGTTAAAATGACGTATTAAATAAACTTACCACCTGAAAGAATAATTAAAAACAGAATTCTACGAAGTAAAAGGATTAAAGAAAATCCGTTTATGGTTAATATTTCCATGAATGCAATTTTGAGATTTCTGTTTCAATAAAATCTCGTTGATACCAAGAATGTTTGATCCTTGCTTTGTGACATTTTTATTCTCTTCTACCCAATCAATGTCTCCAAGGTTGGAATGACGTATCACATGACATTTAATAAGTTTATATCTGAAAGGACAATTAGAAAAGGTCTTCTGTGAACTGTAATGATTAAGGAAAGTCCGTTTATGGTGAATATTGGCGGGAATTTCAAATTAGAACGGAACGCGGCTAAAACCGAATGCTAATTGACTTTTTTCTCTTTTATTTTTACGTAATAAAATAATATGTGGTTGCGTGAACGCGTTCGAAGGAATTGGATTATGAAATCGTTCAGAGCCAGTTGATTTACTAAAGAATCTGGTTGTAAATGCTTGTGGCAGATAAAACGCGTGTCCGCGTTTTTACACCTTATTAAACACGAATTGGGATTTTAAAGTTGTGATTTTTGTAATTCTGGCGTTCTCAATCTTAAATTTAATTATACAGGGTGAGTTTCCTACGATGTTCTCTATGGGTATCTCGGAAAATACTGGAGATAGAGAGTCGGTTAAATGGAGAAAGAATTGCAGTTTTGTGGGGTCATAAATATGCGCCTTTCAGATTTTTGAAAAAGTTCATGGCTTACTAGATATTTCGAAAAAAAGCAAGTTTTAGCTATTTTAAAAATTGTTCCTAATTCCATTATAATCTATTTTAGACAAAAAGTTTTTAGATAAAAGTTGTATATAATCATCTCTAATGAGTTCGTGTTCCTCGATTTTTTCTAAAACCTGTCATTTTTGACATATGACACAAACATATATTTTTTAAATGGAAACCATAGTTGGACATAACTTTATAAAAATCACAATTTTTAAGTTTTTCAGCGATATAAGCTATATGTTGTTTTTTTTCACAAAATTACTGAGTTATAGCCAATTCTTATCTTTCTTGACAAATTTCACTTAGTTAGCCATGGAAACAAGTTTAATCGTCGTTGCTCCCAGAAATGTGAAACAGTCACATCCAAACTTTGTAAATTAAAATAGACAAAAATCGTAAATATAAATTTTTCAAATGAAGAAATGCGTGTAGGTTTACAAAAGAACTTAAGAATTAAGAGAACCACTTGAAGAGGCGGTACAGGAGAAGTTTAATTAAGTCGACCGGTCGTTCTGCGAGAATAGCTAGAAATTCAGTTTTAAAAAGATGCATTTATGTACTCAAAACAATGGCGGATTTTTTGAACATTTTCTAAAATAATTTAAAGTGTATGTAGTAATATTTTTTTTTAAGTTTTAGTTTGTGTAATGTAAATTGTAAAGAGCCGTTTAATAATATATTTTTTTTATAAGTTATAAATCATAACAAAATAAGAACACCATGCCAACTAAGTGAAATTATAACCCCACAAAACTGCAATTCTTTCCCCATTTAACCGACTCTATATCTCCAGTAGTTTCCGAGATACCCATAGAGAACATCATCGTAGGAAACTCTCCCTGTCAAAATTTGTCTACAGAAAAAAAAGATAAAGAACGCTGCTAAGACTATTAAAATGTTAATCTAATAACAATTTGACGATTATTTATACTATTACGTCAAAAGCAACTTTTTTCCAAAGCCTACAATGACTTCGCTGAGGCATCCTTTCTTGTTCACTATTATTAACATCTTAATTATTAGATATTAATACATCTGGTATTATGATATTCTGGTATATTGTCGAATTTAAAATAATCTAATCGTTTCTATCTTATTTTTAGTTAGTATGTTAGGTAAGTTTTTTACTTTAATCTGAATTTTCCAAATCGTTGCTATTATTTTTTAAACATTGAAAATTAAAAACCCTTTAAAATTATCACTTATTTCTGGGACACCCTGTATAATATTTGATATGATTAAATCTAAGTGTGAGATTTGAAATTTGTCAAAAAGAATTTTTTAAATCTATTTTTGTAGCCTAAATATTTCCAAAACGCAAAGTCCTTCAGAAATAACGTTAACGTAACAACGCTGATGATCCAATTAACGCGTTAAATGTAACCTAATCCGGTCGATAAATTACAGTTATAAGAACTTACGTAACTCGAAGAATTTTACGAGGAGCGACACTCACTTCCCTTGCCCGCAGCAAGGTAAAAAGCAGAGGCTGCTATCTGCTGGTTAGACTACCGTAACTCAGAGTAACAAAATATGATTTGAAGAAATTCTCCAAATGATTCTTTTGATTTACTTTTGATTTACTTTAAGCCAATAATGTTATTAGTTATAAAAATTGACTGTTTTTCGCCATCGGTATACCGGGTGCGTCTCAAAAGTGGATCACCCCTATAACTTTTTTATTTCTTCAGATGAAAAAACGAGATTTAGTATATTAGTATATGACATAAATTAGGATTGATTGACGTTTTCAATTGTTTTCAGTCACTTCCTGTTTCACCGGAAATGACTGCAACTTTTGATTTTTAAATGACACTCTCGGTATTTTTTTACTTTATTCGATAGAAAATGACTCGAATGAATAGAATGACATATCATATGTCAACGTTTGACATTTTCGTATATGGTTTATTTGAAATTGTAACTTGCGGTTCATAACGACAACTTGACTCGAGATGTGTGTAGTACCAAATTATTCGTAAAAAAATACATTTTCCCAAAATGCTAATGAGCCACCCATTTAAAAAGATTGAGATATGTTTAAAAGTACGATTTGGGCAAAGAGATTTGCTTGTCTAATATCAAATCTCTAAAAAAAGTAAAAAGTTTTAGAGGTGAGCTACTTTTGAGACGCACCTTGTATTACTAATATTTTTGGATACCCAAGCTCATGCAATGAATCAATTCTCACGATTCTTTGAACGAACGAATCGCATTGTGATTCGCTTCAGTTACGACTCTTTTTTACGACTCGTTCGTTCAAATTTTATGGATCCGTGATGGCCACGATTCAAACGAACCGAATTTTAAGCGGTGAATCGATGATTTTGAAGAACCTAACCTGCCGTAAGTACGAGGACTGCTTGTATTTGCAAACCCATCACATTATAATAAATTCCGTTATAAAAAAAGAGAAAAATAAATTCAGAGGTTCAGTGGTAACACTTCAAAAGTAAAATATATCAATTCCAAATAAAATTTTCATATGTGTATGTCTATTTTAGTAAATACCATTTTGATTTTGTTATTTATCACGGCCTATACTAATAAGAAAATGATATATTTTAAATATTACAGTAAATAGTGAAAATATATACAGAGTGATATATATGTTTGAGAAGCTTATGGCAAGCCGGATCATATAATTTATCTTTTAAAATATTCTTTTCGTAGAATAACAGACTACGCCACTGTATTCTATGTAAAAAGTTCTACAATAAACAGTTTTCACCTTCTCGATATCTTTAACAATAACAGAGATACAGGGGGTGTCCCAAATTGCAACATTTTCGAAAAGACCCTGTAGCTCAGAAACGAAGGGGGCTATGAATATTTTGTTTACAACATTATTCGTTTGACAAAAAAGTGGGACCAGGTTTGTACAAACCGCATCCTCCTATCTTTACTAATGACGGAGATACCGTATGATTTCAACTAAAATGGGACACCCTGTACAGAACCTGTTCTGATCGAACACCGCTCGAAAGGAAGCAAATTGTATTTTATTTTAATTTCTCTAACGTCGGGCCCATGGCAGATTATAATATAAAATTAAAAGCCCGCGGAATGATTATAGAGCGGACCGAGCTAGATACTCGCTATTTTCCCAAGAAAATATCACATTTTCCGTTTTACAATCAGAGTAAAAACAGTCGTTTACCGTGCGAATTAAGTTTTCTAAATACAGTCAATTATTCCAAACGCGTCTACATGTTTGTTTTTTTAAATGTCTCGTTATTAGGTCGATATAATGAGTTTTGAATTATATAGCACTAGGTAGGTAGAACTAAATCATGTTGTAAAGTTATGATGTCTTATTTAGTCGTTCAATATAATCGTTTAACATTCCTTGAATAATTATATTACTATAGAAACGCCTTTTAATTTTTAGGACTTCAAAAAAATTCAACCATATGTTTTTTTTTAGTTTCCTAAAACAGTATGGAAATTTAGAAACTATATAGTAATCGCAAAACATTTTCCGATGCACGTCATCAATCATAGCAACATTGACACTGAAGTCTATAAACCTGACTAAATATATAGCTTAATTAACTATATATAACTAATACCGAGCAGCTCTTCATGTTACTTTATAGAGCAGATGATTGTAATAGATTTTTTATTTAGATTATAGCTGGAAAAATTAGTTTAAACCGAATTTTATTATCACTATGTTGGTCACATTGCGCCGTGTTCAGCAATGTTGCCGTTTATTATTTGACAATTATCCTAGTGTCAGTCATTATTTTGTATAATATCGTGTTGTTGTTGAATCTTTTTGACTAACTCTCGTTTTTTTTTGTCTATTTTCATAGTATTTTTTTAAAAATTGCACTTTTAAACACAAACAGTTCTTTTACGAACTAAATTTTCGAGTTTTTCTATTGCATTTCTTGAAATTGTGTGTTGAAAATATGCCGAAGCATTTAAACAGTCGATGCAAAGAGCTTGTAGCTTCCCTGTTTTTTTAAAAATATTTTGAACGAGAACGTGACAATAAAGGTCCTTCATTACCCTTGACTGCAGTCAGAGAAGTAAGTTTGATTGATAAGCACATTATACCACTTTTAAAGTTAGTTTTTATTAAATTCTGTGATTATTAGTTTGTGCATTAATAGCACCCTCTTACTTGTTATTACCACTTATGGCGTTGTAAGATGTACATCAATTTTAAATAACCCATAATAACGTTTATAATAGACTAGTTTTTGCCAATATGTAATAAGTAAAATAAGCTATAAAATAAATAAATAAGTTATTAAATTAAAAATAAAACGTAAAACTCTTTAAAAAATTATATAATAAATAAGTTGTTTGTCAATTTTAAATTAAGATTCATCTCATAAATCCATCGCAATCTGGCAGCGCTGTCGCCATCGGTTGTCACTCAAAATTAATCACGTGCATCGGAAATTGTTTTGCGATAACCATAAACGGTATTAACCATTTTGGAACAAGCAGAAATGTTTATGAAGAATGCATTTTTCTGAAAATATCAATAATAAAAAACTTTTTCGTCGTGAAAAGACAATCCGGGGACATACTGTATACTAACATACCAAATGTGAAAAAAAAATAAAAAAATTATAGAGGTGAGCCACTTTAAAAAAAACGGTATAAACAGGTAACTCGACAAGATAAATTATAGAGTAAAAAATCTATACCCATACATTGCTGTATATTTGACAATAGTACATTTACCTCTGTTGCTGTAGCCCTTAGTGCAAACTTAATTTTCTTTATTGCTTTTTGACGATATTTGACTTGATACTTAACTTCCCCTTTGTTTACGTACAAGGGGTGATAATTTTATGGTAATACATACAGGTGTGGCAAAATGAAATACATTTTCCCTTATATACCGTAGAACGAAAAAAAAATCACTATATACATAATTTTACATACAAAATATCAGCGATCTTCATTTCCAAGCCTTATCTGACGCCGTTTTATACAGTTCGTGTGTTCATAAGCTCTAGAATGATGATACTAAAAATTTAAAGATATACCTACCCCATTTATATTTATTTTGGCTATTTATTGTTATTTGAACATGAAAGATTTCAAACCAAAGCAGTTTATTCAAAGTCACGTCCACTTTTAGGTATTTATAGTGTGAACCATGCCATAAAATTGTTCAGGGTTGTTTATTAGACCCAATTCACACTTAGAAAATGTAAATAAATAGTAGTAATCTTTTTAGAGATTCCAGGTAGAAAACTATGGGTATATGCACCACAATTTTCTCTACACATATACTCGTAATAGCTCCAAAACTACGATAGAATCATATAAAATATACATACTTTAAAAAATACGTACGATCTAGGGTTACTATAAATTTTGGCTAGTATTTAAAAAAAAATCTTGATTCACCCTGTACATGATCGAATTATTAAGGTTCATTCATACATAATAAACCCTATAACTTTGGTATGTTAGTATGTCATAAATTAGGATTGATTAACGGTATTCAATTGTTTTGATCACTTCCTGTTTCACCGGAAATGACTACAACTTTCGATTTTTAAATGGCATCCTCTCTGTATTTTGAAGTTTCTATAATGTTTATTAGCAATAATTATGGAAGTTTAAACATGTTATTCTATTATTTAGTATAATATTGCTAAATGTATTAGTTATATTTTTTTGTGTTATGTTTTTAGACATTTGCATCTTTAATTGAAAATGTTAAGTTTTTTTTTCAAATTTAGTTAAGTTGGATTCGAGGTTGGTTGATGTTTGATGTAATTTTTAAGCTGCCTATGTGTTTTCTTTTTTTTTTCGCTTGTGTTCATGTTTACTTTCTCATGACTTAATAATTTGATATTATTTTCATTTGAAACTCAATTTTTTATCGGTTTTACTTTTGAAACCCATTCCTTGCTTGCTAATTGACGAACTCCACAATCATTGAACGAAAATATTTTAGTACAGTTCCGGAAATGCACGTAATAGTGGTAATACTACCAATTAGGATTCAGATCTTTTTGATCATCACAGAACAATAATTAAAAAATTATTTTTTTATTCCGTGAGAAAGTCCTTTGATACTTTCTAGCGGTCGCAATCAAACTCTTCTAAATAAGTAATGATGCTATTTCTTATTGTTCTTGCTTCTTTTCTCTTTTGAAGTTCCTATAATATTGATTATGTTATGTTTTAATAGATATTTGCATTTTTAATTCAATATTTTAGGGCTTTTGTCTCAAATTCAGTTAAGTTGGTTTATGTTGTCTGATATGAAATTTAAGTTACCTATACTATATATTATAGTATAGGTAACTTATACTATATATATATATATATATATATATATATATATATATATATATATATATATATATATATATATATATATATATATATATATATACTATTTTTTCTTTACTTGTGTTCATGTTAATTTTTTCATAACCGAACACTTAATAATTAGATATTATTTTCATTAAAAATCTCAATTTTTTATCCATTTTACTTTGAAAAACCATCCCTTGCTTTCTGATTGATGAACTGCACCACTATTGAACAAAAATTAGTTAGTACCGAAAGTACCGAAAAAACAGGAAATCCCGGTTCCTTTTTCCCAACAATTTTATTAATTATAATATAAAGAAAACACTCTGTATATTTACCAGAGCGAGATCCAATGCACTCTGCTGTTATTACATAAGCCAGAACCCTCTTTCGGGGAGCGGCAAATCCTGTACGTTTTAATGTTTACGCTTATGACGCCCTTGCAAAAGGGCGTGGTTGCCAGATGGTCGTTTACCTCTATGCATTTAATCAGTGGATTTTCGGTGGTTAGCTCGTAATACTTTTGGGAGTTGGTTATTACCGTACACGTAACATTATAAAAATATTTGATTATTTTCGTTCAATATCCGGTGAAAGTAAATTTATATGGATTTGGGTCGTTGATATTAATTTTGAATTTTCTTTTTCTTTTATTTATTTATAACAAGACAATAAATTCATTATTCGATACCAATTAAACTTTTAGTTACGTAATCGAGGGCGCGATTTTTAAATTCATTGTTGCCAACCATGGAGATATTCGGTTAGTTCGCTGACTAACTGGAATTTAAATTTCCCGCTGGGAATTCGGGTGGTAGCTCTGCTGTAAAAAATGTCAAGTTGTCGCATTTATTTATCTATTTCCTGGCATTGTCATTCGTTTTGACACTTTAGTTTTGTATTACGAGTTTTTAGCTAAATGAATTGTGTTATGATAATACTTTAAGCTTAAAAATGTTTACTAACAGACCTTGCAGTCGAACATTGTTCTTTTTAGAACCTCTTTGAGTGCGAAGTGTACAAGGTAGCTCAATAGCCGTTAAAAACTTATCACAATTTTATTAGAATATTTTCAACGGGAAAGCGAAAGTATTGGCCGTTTATATCCCTTAAGTGCTGTTAAGAAGATGAGCTTTGTTGATGTAAATAATAACTGTTTATATACACTTCCCCAATAAATTAACGCACCACAAAAAAATAACCAAAAGTTTAAGTTAAGTTTTTGTCAAAACCACTTATCCGATTTGGGCGATTTTTTTTTGAATGATAGGTTATTCTTTCCACAATGTTGCTATACTAACTGTATTTTGATAGGAACCCTTTTTATACTAATACCGGGTGTAGCAATTATAACGTGTTTTTTTAATAAAATTTGTGACACCCTGTAGAGTTGATCAGTTACAGTATCAAGTTAAAATTGAAATCACATTTTAGCCCTGTGTTTTTTTTTACATTTTGTTTTTTTATTTACTCCATTATCTTCCTTAGTACACGAGAAACAACATTTTATAGGATGACATGATTTAATATTGGTTTTAATTAACATTTTTCCATTTTACTCACTAAAGTATGGAAAGACTATGGAAAAAACACGGATTACCAGTAAATGTCAAATAGAGATGCTGAGTTTGAAGGGTCCGAGCTGTTACGAAACGTTGTCTTAATGTTGAGAGTTTTAAAAAACGTTCCTGAATCGGATTGGTTCTTCGATTCCTGCCTTGTCCCGGCCTGCGACAATTACTCCCAGTATCTCTATACCGTGAAATGGTATACCGTGAATATCGTGAAATGGTTGAGTGAGTTACATTAAATCGTTCACCAATTCTTCGGTAGCTCCAACCTTCTTCAGACAATATTAATGCTTGAGCACTTCTTCGCCAGTAAGATTTCTTGTTTTCACTTGCACGTTGCATATTTTTGATATAATAAAAGGACGAAAACGACTGACACTGACAACAAGCATCTCTATTTGACATTTACTGGTAATCCGTGTTTTTCCATAGCCTGCTACTTACTTTAGTGAGTAAAATGGAAAAATGTTAATTAAAACCAATATTAAATCATGTCATCCTTACACGAGAAACAACATTTTCTCGTGTAATAAGGAAGATAATGGAGTAAATAAAAAAACAAAATGTAAAAAAAGATAAGGCTAAAATGTGATTTCAATTTTAACTTGATACTGTAACTGATCAACTCTACAGGGTGTCACAAGTTTTATTAACAAAAACACGTTATAATTGCTACACCCGGTATTAGTATAAAAAGGGTTCCTATCAAAATAGAGTTAGTATAGCAACATTGTGGAAAGAATAACCTATCATTCAAAAAAAATCGTCCAAATCGGATAAGTGGTTTTGACAAAAACTTAACTTAAACTTTTGGTTATTTTTTTGTGGTGCGTTAATTTATTGGGGAAGTGTATTTATAATTAATTTATTTTTGTTTCCTAAAATATTTTGATTAAAAGAAAATATGTAAAAGTAGGCAACGCTGTGCCGGTCAAGCTTAATCACGTGACTAAAAGTTTATTTGATAAGAACTATACATATATATGTAGTTTATAATTTATTTTTAAACTTTCTAATATAGAATTACATTTAACCTGTTTTAAAAATTCTTGTGGTTGAACATATACTATCATATTCAATCTTCATATAATATGGTGATTTGAACTATTTCACAGTAATCAATATATCCTAATAATAATTTGACTTTAATCTTCGTGAGAATTGAGAATAAAATTTTCTCTCAATGTAGGGAAGTTTTCCTTTTGACATTTTTTGATTACATCATCAATGGTAGCACTGGGAATTTAACAACATTTAACAACTATGATGATGTCTGTAGGATGTTACATTTTATATTATTAGAATATTTTCTATTTTCATATAGGATAATATTTCACCATTTAAACAATTTAAATTTGCATTATGAAATAGTTTATAGCCAGGTGATTTACTAAAGAATTTGGTTAGAAATTCTCGAACATATATACGTGCTCGCGTTTTTACGTCCTATTAAACATGAGTGATTGTTTTATTTTTCAATTTTTAACTTTTTTAAATTTTTTTTTTAATTCTAAATTTTCAATTTTTTTTTAGAAAAAATTGAAATTTTTAGAAAAACCTCGTAGACTTGTTTCTGGGGTCGAAATATACTACCCCCAAAAATATTTGCACTTATTATATTTAAGACTCACCCTGTATAAAGGGTATAACGGGGTCGGGGATTCACTTGGAAGATAACTGACTCACTACGCACGCGTAACATGACGAATAATCAAAATTTTATTTGCTAGTGATATTGAGTCACTGAGTGTTGTTTTTTGTCTGCTGCCTGGTTGCGCCAAAGAATATTATAAAATTAATATATATTGATTTTTTTTGATTGGATATAGATTTCTTCATCGCTGGTCTCGTCGGCATCGTCTATAACTTCATGCTCGAGATCACCATCCTCTATGATATTTTCAGAGTTTTCAACCCATTGATTCATTTCAGCATTTGTATGAATCTCTCCATCAATTTGCGTCAACATGTTTAAAATGTCTTGGTAGCCATGTTTTACTTGCTGCGATTTCTTTTGCAACTGGCTTAGGGGAATGAGATCAGCAGGGTCATAATCTGGTAAATTGCCTGATAAAAGTTTGTGCCAACACTTTTCTAAAGAGGTCGTTGTAACTTTTTGCCATGAATTATGGAGTAAACAAACTGCATCCATAAGATTAATTTGCTTAATGCATTTACCAATATCATTTCCGTCTTAGGTTGCGAAAGGATATGGGCTAAAAGACCTTTTCGGTAGTTTAGCTTTGTTAATCTGATCGCATTTTGATCCATCGGTTGAATAAAAGCTGTGCAGTTTGGGGGTAGAAACAAAGTGAAAATTTTCCCATCTTCACTAATTAATTCCTCCTCAGAGCAGTGACTGGGCGCGTTATCAATTAACAGTAAGGCTTTTTCAGGAAGTCGGTGGCTTTTCAAAAATGATTTTACTTGTTTGCAGAATGAATTACGAAACCAATCCTTAAAAATTGCACACGTCATCCATTCGTTACCACTAGACATATTCGACAGGTAAAGCTTTGTTTTGAATGCTCTTGGATTCTTTGCTTTCCCGATGATAAGAAGTTGAAGTTTTTGGGTACCATCACCATTTGTGCAAGTAAGATATTCTTTGGTGCAAGCTAAAAACGTAATTCGCTCCTTGCTTGATTTTCTGCCGGGCGCCGTTGCTTCGTTACTGTGAACTAAGGTGATCTTTTATAACTTGCCTTAGTTTAGCAATAAATGGAGGTAGGTACAGCAGATTCATCATTGGATAATTTCTCTCCGCAGATTTTAAAATGTCTTAATCCATGTCTTTTTTTTTAAATTAAGAAGCCAGCCTCTACTTGCAGTAAAGGTATCTTTTCCATAAATATTCTGGAAGAGTTGACGAGCTTTTGCGCCTAATATTTCAAATGAAAGGGGAATATGTTTGCTTCGTTGCTTAATAAACCAGGAATGCAATTCTCGCTCCATTTCTGGGTATTCTGCTTGCCGGAGGGTTTTACGAGCACCTCTGGTCCGGATTGACAAATTCCAATAAATCTAAAAAAGTTGATATGATAATCAAAAGGCTCTTTTCAAAATATGTATGTAGTTAATCTTACCTCCTTATTTTATTCTCACTTTTCTAAATGTCGGATATTTCCGACATTTAGTAGTACTATTGTAGAAGTATTATTTTATTATTATTGTTATTATTGTAGAAGTATATTTAGTAGTACTATTGTAGAAGCTCCAACGCCATACGCTTTTGGGCAAGTAATTTACCACTAACACCATTTTTTAGTTGATCTAATATTTCACCTTTTTGTTTTATCGTCAAAGTGATATGTTTACGTTTCCCCATTCTGAACTAGGTACCTACGTTAAAACACGTCCGGCCGTCAAATTATTACGATATAAATAAATTGCCGCTTCGAGAAAACGCGTTAAAACAAGTTAGAACCACAAATTTGGATTACCGAATCATACGAAATCCGGATTACAAGGTACATAATGCAAGTGCGGTGCCGATCCGGACTAGCAAGGAATCCGAATTAGCGCTCTTCGGATTATCGAGTCTTTACTGTATATATTTCCTTCGGCCACACACCCGCTTTACCCGACCCCTGAGAGCGACCCGAACAGTACAGCGTAATAGACTCTTAAATCATTAAAATGATTTAAATCAAACAAAAACTTAAGTTTTCTGTGAACTTACAAATAACAAAAACCTCGACAATTTCAAATGAAAACCGCACTAAAAATACATTACTTTTCGATCTTTAAAATAGGAATAAATAAAACTAAAACAATAGGAAACGCTAAAGAATTTTTTATCGTTTTGTGGCAGTATCTCGGTTTGAAATTATACAGTTCTTATTCGTTTCTGTCACAGAAAATCTTTACAAACAAAAAAACTAATGATGCTAGTAGAGAGGACAATAGTTTTCTTATAACAGTTAGATGACTTAGATAGGTAGGTGGTGATGATGATTTCGGAAGCAATTGGTCATTGTCTTAAGGAGCAATTAACTAGGTGAAACGAGTTTTGGTTTGGTTAGGTGAATCATGTTCTGTAATGCGGTTGTCAATGTAATTTATAGGAATCTCGGATATATTACTAAGAGCAGTTGATATTTCGTACTTTGATCTTAATGTTTCATTCATAAATCCTCGAAATTAGAACCACTAGACGTTTTAATTATATTTTATTTACGTCAGTGAGTTAAGAAGTTTTAACTCACGCATTTTGAATGAGTTAAGAGCTCCTTAACTCACTCATTTTCATTACCGCTCCTTGTTTAGATGTGACTACCAAAGAGAAAGAAATATTCGTAAAACATTTATTTTGCACTAAATTGGAAAAAATATGTTATAAGTACCTTTTCATTTCCATATTGTGTACTTTTTTCGGTGCAATTCATTTTTCATACTTAGAGTATGTATATTCATACTTCTGTTTCTGATCTTGCTGGAAGCAATCCAGAAATGCCTCTGAATGCCTTTTCAATGTCAGAAGCGAATACTTTCTTGTGATACTTTCTAGAATCGCTCATTTTTTAAACTAGTGACATCAATATTATTACTGTCATATTGACATTGCCATGCATGGTGTTATTTGAACAAAAGTATTAAGGTATCAGTTTTTAGGATAGGCATATAGTTAAGTACAATAACTTTAAAATTCATTGTGTGTGTTTTTAGTTAGACGTAGATAAAAATATTGTACAATACACGCAAGTTAAATTAAGATACTCGTTTGGTAGACCATATCCTCAACGAGTAAGGCGGACAACGACGCGGAAGATCGGTATCTTGTTCGCTTACCTTCCTGAAAGAATGCTTTACCCCAAGAAACCTACAAACCTTCTTACGATCGCCAAAGGAACTCGAATTTCAACTTGCATTTATAATGGTGCGTTTAGACTTGAGCACGCACGCACGCACTGATCCTCCGCGAATGCTCAAGTAAAAGGATGTGCGCGTACGCTCACTCTGAATCTGCCTGTGCGCGCGAGCAGCCTGAACCTGAGCCGTCTGGTGTCGATTTTTGGTCCGTGCTCAAAGGGATTTTATGTGTGCGCGAACGCTCAGTTTGCACCGGCAATTTATGGTCTGCGTTCGTGCGCATTTTTTTTTCGTTTTCTTTATTCAAATTATGGAGTGGATCAATGAATTTTCGTTATTATTAATTGAAGAATATGAAAAGTTGCCTATATTATGGGATGTTAAACATTCTTTGAATTATTAAAAAATCAAAAAAAAAACGCATGGCAAGATCTTGTAAATAAAATTAATATTGAATATGTCGATATTAATGAAATTGCTATTCTAAAATTTGGTATCTTTTGTTCGCAATTTTTGGTGTTATTAAATTTTGTAAATATTCAAAGTCGGGCCTGGTCATTCTTGTAAAGTTTTTGAACTGATCATAGCCCTCCTCAGACACTAAGTTGTTGCAGTAAATTATATCGATTTCTAAAAATTTGGGTTTGCCACCAGCGACGATGTTTTCGATTTTTCTCCTTTTGATAATTAAGCTGTGCATAACAATGACTGCAGCCTCGACTATTTCTTGGTCGTCCATTATTTTCGCCAGCGCAACTCTGCTGTGCGCGCACAAATGGATCACTTCATTCGTCGAAAAATAAGTTTTTAATTTGAACGGAGCCGAGAGCGCGAACATAAGTAATCGTGCGTGCGTGCGTGCTCAAGTCTATCATGTGCGTCTCATCGTGCGTGCTCAAGTCTAAACGCACCATAAAGGTGCGTATTCACTATCCGAACAAACGAACGAACGAACGAGCGGACGAATGGAATTCGGTATATTTGGACGGTGAACCGAATGCATGCGGCCGTTCGTTCGTTCCTTTGCTCGACCGTTATTGTTCTGCTAATAGCTCTGATCTCAGTCCTACTGAGCATCTTTGGGACCTACTAAAGAGAAGTCTACAAAGTAGAAACCGCGGAGGACACACACATTTTAAGTACAACTTAGTAACACTTCTTTGAAAAGGTCTAACCCCACTTTTGTATAACATCATCTGGGGAGATTATGTTTGACCTTTTCAAAATTTACATGAGATTTTTTACCGTATTCCGATGTACCACACGGTATATTCTACCAAAGAGGAACTTTTAAAAAAGAATAAACAACCTACATACTTACAATGCCCTTGACAGTTACAAATTACAAAATTTCATAACAAAGATTCTTAAAAATCCATAATTTTCGAAAAAATATACACTTCCTAATGGTATAAATAAAGTACCTATGAATACAAATTTTCGACATTCTTTGTGTAATTTATTTATAAAACATATTTTGATAGATAATCAAGAACCTTGGATAGATTTTCGTTTATTTTTATCGTTTAAAGTAGGTGGCAGCATTATCGGACGCAGAATAAAACATAATTTAACATTTTTGACACCCACAGAAGATCGAAAAATGTCGGTTAATAACAACAAGCAAAGATATAAAATTGAGAAATATTTTTATAGTGTTGTGATGTAAAGTTTGTGCTTTACCGGGTGGTCTAACCATAATCTTTGTTATTTTGGTCATTGTTAATTTAAAAACCACTGGCAAGAGTGTCAATTCATATAAGATTACGATCGTGTATATAACATATAACAGTAAGGATAATATTAAACAGATTCCAAAATATATTTGCTATTTTCTTATTTTTGGCATTTACTTCAATAATTAGCTTAAAGTAGTGTTAGGATCAGAAAAGTGGCAAATAAAATCAGATAATAGATATGTATGTATCAAGGTAATATAATTCCCGTGGTACATAGATATTTTCATTTCTTACTGAATTTATTATATTTTGTCCCATTTTAAAACGACACAAATGTTGCATTTATTAATCTTCCGGTATATTTGTATTAACGCTGCTGGTAGGAACTTTGCTGCCAGGAGTGCCAGATTACTATTGTATTAAATGACCTATTTATAAATTGACGGTTTTTAGCAGAAGAGTTCACTTTTTTGTCAAAAATCGCCTTTTGCACAAGTTCGGCACACGTTTGAGTATGTCAAACCAAACCAAACCAAACCAAACCAAACCATTAAGATGGAGGAAATATTAAAAAAGCTAAAGAAGCACGCCAAGCGTTACTTCCACCTAAAAGTGAATCCATTTACCAAATTGAATATAAAAAATACATACATGCATACTGCCATTACTCGCTGACGAGTATTCTACACGCATCAGAAGATGGTCACGCAAGGCGTTTTCTTTCATGAGCTTTTCTGTGGCTGAAAAGCCCGATACGTGATGTTGTCCGCCTACTGCACTCCGGACATTCAAAAATCTCATTGCTTTGTTGCCTCTTTACTTTTTGGTTGTCGCTGTTAACTGAGCTTACAATTCTTCTCCATTGAGTTCTATTGTGAGCTGCTTCTTCCCACTCATTCTGCATATTAATCCCCTTTAAGTTTCCGTGGAAAATGTCCTTGTACCTTTTCAGTTCTCCACCCGGCCTCTCTTACCGTCTACAAGCTCACCGTAAAGCAAAGATTTTGGTATGCGGTTTTCTAGCATTCTGCATACGTGACCAGCCCATCTTAAGCGGGATTTTGTAACCATGACTTCAATACTCTCGCAGTTAGCTTTTTCAAGAACCGATAGGTTTGAGACATGATGGAACCACCAGATTCTTAAGAGTTCTCTGTTGCAACGTTGTTTAATGCGTTCATGTGTCGACGGTACGGCACCCAGGTTTCGCTCCCATATAACATGGTGGGGATTATAATTGCTCGGTACACTGCAAGTTTTGTTTTTGTACTCAAGTCCTGATTGCAGAAAACCCTGTCTTTTAATTTCCAGAATGCTCTTGAGGCGCTCCTAATCCTGTGCTGAATTTCAGAGTTCATATTGGCCTTTTCCGAAATCAAACTGCCAAGGTAATTGAATTCCGCCACATATTCCAATAGTTTTTCTCTGCTATAAAAATCGAATTAGTAAACTGTTTTGCAAAATTACATTTTTTTGTGAAAATATGTAAAAATATTTTATTTATACAAGTTTCTTATTAAATATACTATAATATATCGATATTTTTTTGGTAAAATTACTTATATTTTTTTCAGTGTACAGGCTTATATTAATTCACTGAATAAATAAATACAGTTTATTCTCAATGGCGTCTTTTTATTTCTCTGTTGCGTTATCTGTTTGGCGCCCAATATACAATTAATTAATAAAAGAATAACAAGCTACGTAAAAAGTATTCGTTTAATTGTGGGCTGATATTACGTTCAAATGACCAAAGAGAGTTGTAAATATGGCTCTTAGAAAATATTAATCAAGTTCTTTCAACAGACCAGACGTCCGAAGCAACCCACTGCTAAAACCTACGAGAAGAAATTATATTTTATTAATAAATTAATTAGGATTTATATTAACTATGCCATGCACGATAAAAAATGGAAATTAGCATATATTCCATTCTAACCTTTAATTTTAATTTAACTAAATTTTCTTTTGCGACGTTTTACCCCTAGATCATATATACTTTTTTTCCCCCATAACAAGGGGCCGTCCTCTGCCGGAAACACTGCGACCTGTGAGGCCTATTGTGTTTGACCCCCTTCTATATATGCACCCATTCTCCTAGCCCTGTGCCCTGTACTAGCTTATGCAGGTCCTTGATAGGATGGGAGCATAGTTCCTCCGGTTGTAGCCTAGCTTTCCCAAATAAAAAGTGTCGCTTGCGATCCAGAGCCTCGCAATGACATAACATATGTGCTCCGCTATTTCAGGATCTTTATCACAGAGTCTGCAGCAAAGACTTCCTCGATACAGGTTGAGCTTGTTCAGGTAACACTTGACAGCCATGTGTCCTGTCAAGAGGCCTGTTGTAATCCGCACTTTATTCCTGCTAAGCATTAGCAGTTCTTTTGTGGTTTTAGAGCTAGGTCCTTGGATAAAAGCCTTGCTGTGCCTGTGCCCCTGTGTGTGTCTCCAATGGACATTGTGCTTTTCCCTGATCCAGAGTTTTAGTGCACTACGGGCCATACATTTGGGTATTCCCAGTAATGGCTCGGGACCAAGATAGGATGCCGATGATCCCTGCCTGTCTAGCTCATCGGCTTTTTCGTTGCCTTGGATGCCGCTGTGGCCCGGCACCCAGAATAATTTAATTCTGTTCCTTCGTTCCAGAGCTCCCAGTTCACCCAGGCATTCCCAGACCAGTCTCGACGATACCTTTGGGTTCATAAGCGCCCCAAGTGCCGCCTGGCTGTCTGTCTGAGCATATATTGATGAGCTTACTATTGTTTATAAGCTCTTCTATTGTTTTCTCTCGCACATCTGGCGTTGGTTTCTATGTAATTTGACAAATAAATAAAGCTGTCTCTTTAGTTGTCAGTTTTGAATCAACATTTTTTAATTCTCTTTCGTGTCGATTGCTGATTGAATTGGAGCCAGAAATGGCTCAAAACGAAATAAGTAAATTACCAACAGATATTCAGGCTGAGGCGACAAACACCATATCCAAACTACTTCCATTTAAATCCCGAATAACATAATAATATAAAATTATGAAAAGGAATGCAAAAATTTTCAAAAATGGAAGCAATTAAAAAACCGTGCGAGAAGAAATAAAGTTTTTAACCTATCCTCGCTGTTAAAGTATCATTTAATCTACCTCTGCGGTTAAAGTACTATTTTATCTACTATTTTTGATAGGTATAAGGCAATTTTAACAGTTGCTATGGAAAAAAGTATTAAAAATATCGTATAAATGGCTTGGTTTTATTATTATATAGTGCATTTCACTTTGTCTCGTCTGTTTGTCTTGTCGTGTTTACGTTTCAAAGTGAAAGAAAGCTCAGGTTAAAACGTAGGTTGGCAGTATTGAATTTCTACATCGCCCATGCATACTACTAACATCTGGTCAATGTCTGTGTCTGTCGCCTACTATTAATGTTTTGGGAATATTCATTTTAAAAATGGAATGTATATCGCATATTTTAATTCCTGTATTGATTGATTCACTTTGACTCCTCTTTTGTAGGTCAATATTTGTATTTTATGAATTTTATCGATTTTTAATTAATCAAAATTTCCAAATTTCGTGTGATTTGTACTGTAATATAAAAGTTTTTTTAAGGCTACAAAATTAACCGGACATCAAATGAAATGACAAACAATCGAAAAACAGAGTCGGGTTAGCGAGCTTCCTGTCAACACGAATTGATACGTTTTAATTATACTGAAAGTCCTCTCCACTCGCCGGTTAATGCGGCCTCATGAAACGCATCCTGCTTCCTGTGAAAACGCATATTTAATACCCGTTTTAACAATAACTGGAATGACTGCAAGGCTGCCCTGAATCCGTACGACAGCATGTGCATCAGAGAAGATGTATCAGAAAAAATAATACTTCATTTGATTACAAACTATTTCATATGAAATTATAGGTTTTGATAAATTTCGTGGATCCTTTTAATTAAGCACATTTATGACATTTATATATTCTACTGACAATATGATCGAAAAAGAAACGGCGTCAGTGTGGTCCGAACTGTATTCCGGAAACTTCGGCAGCATATTATGCAGATTGAAATAAGTAAGAAAGTTCGTATAAATGTATGTCCTAAAATGGGCTTAGTTTCGGAGATACAGGGTGTTAAAATTTAATTATTATTTTTATTTTTTCCAAATAATTTCAGAAGTAACGTCAATATTTAGATGAAAATTGGTGTCTGGGAGTTTTTTGACATGAGAAATTTGATTTTGATGTCAATATGACTCCTACTTGTAGAGGGCGCCACCTACATATTTTTTAACTGGTTTGAAGAGTAATAACTTTTCGTCCGTACCTGTATAAAACTATTGAGTAAAAAATATACATTTACGACGTTTTTTACACAAAAAAAGTCTCCTGGTAAAAATCACTACGAGTAATGGTTCTCGAGATATTTGGATTTGAAATATAATAAATATAAATACCTGTCATCATTGACATAAATTAAACAAGTTGGCTAAATAGATATTAGACTGAAATCATAAATTTCAAATGTTTTGGCGCCAAAAGTTCAACAGAAACTGTTTTATTATCATTTTTTCGAAGAAAAATTTATGATTAATTTAAAAAAATAAAAAGTTCCCAAATTTATCATTTTAGTCAAATAACTATCTATTCAACACGTTTATTTTTTGGCAATAATGACATGTGTTAACCGTTCCCACTCTCAGTATCTTGAGAACGGTTGCTGGTTAGTTTGGAAAAAATCGAAATAAAAATGAAATTTCTACACCCTGTATCTCCGAAACGAAGCATTTTAGGACATAAACTTATACAAACTAGTTTATTTATTTTTATCTGCAGAATATGTTGCCGAAGTTTCCGGAATACAGTTCGAACCACCCTGTATAATTTCTTCGTAAATGCACATTTTGCTACACCAAACATGCGTACTTTTTTGGAAATAAAATTTCATTGCAGGTATACTCTGTTCTACAAGAGAGTACGATATATGACAGTGACAGTTGTGTCTGTCATTTGAATGAACTGGTGAATTGTATTTCCAGTCATATTGACTACCGAGATCATCCCTGACTCGTTGGGCCTTTGGGTGAGCAGACTTTATGTGGGTTTAACTGGGTGAAAGGATCAAATCTCTGATCTGGTAATCAATATCAATACACACACAGATAAATTAGGTATTCACGTCTAGGTGAAACGATATCTTGCGGTTTTACAACATCGAAATTTGTGGTTTACGATAAAGGAACAAAAATGAACATAATCTGGGTCGACATGACGAAGATCGCTAGTATTTTTATGGTAAGATTCTCTCTCAAAAAATCTTAAATCATCATCGTTTTCTGTTATATAGTAGCCCAAGAAATGTTAGAAAAATTGAGTGCAACCTCTGGACAAATGAAGGAAACAAGACACAGTCTGGTGATTGGCGGTGGAATATATATATTAACCTACATCAAATTGAAGAAACAACTGCTTACAAGTACTTGGGTCATGAAATACTTATAAGCCGCGATAACCAAACTTGCGAGCTCAACAGATGAATAGGACTGACTTGGGCCACCTATGGATAACTGAAATACATTTTCAAAGAGGCACTTCCGATAATCAATGCATACTACCTGTTATAACGTATTGTCAGAGACCCTAACATTAACCAAGAAAACAGCGAACAACAAAGCAAAATGAGAATAACACAAAGAGCAATTGAAAGATCAATGTTGGGCAGACAAAGTGCGAGGCAGAACAAAAGTCATGGATGCCAAAGAGAAAATAACAATAACAGTTTAAAATGGATTTGGGCGGGGTACATTGCGAGGCTAAACGATGATCGATGGACGAAGAAAGTTACAGAATGGAGACCAAGCCATGATGCATTCAGGAGCAGAGGCTGTCCTCCAACCAGATGGCATGACGACTAAAGGCGTATCCACAGTAACTGGATGCAAATTATTCAAGATATAGGGAGTTATGGAAGCAAACGTGGAAGGCCTACGTCCAGCAGTGGATTTTAGAAGCTGGTTGATGATGATGATGATGACGAGTGGCGAAACATACTCAACTTTACCAGCTAAATAAAGTAATCCAGGATAAATATAACAACAGCACCGAAAATGTAATAAGAACAACCGAAACTATTTGGTTGAACAAGATCAATTACTAGCGAATAAGCACAAAGCCGTTATAATCCACTCGGCCAATAATTTTCCATTTAACAAAGGTCAATTACGAGGAGGAATTAACAACGACATACTGCCTGTATAGTCCCCCAAAAAAGGAAAATAAACTAAAGGAGCCGTTAAATCGAATAAAAAAAGGAACAATAAAAAAAGAACACGTATATCATCGTCGTAAAATTAAACGAACGTATCGAACTGTAAAAGAGAATTAAATAATATAAACCGTGAAGTCTATGATGCTTTTATTAGGTTAGAGAGGTGAAAGTGATACAGATCAGGGATTAAAGTAGGGATGTGGTAAAAGATCGATACTTTGAATATCGACATTTTAATAAATTTCACGTGGTGGACGCCTAGAAGAAAAAAATAGAAATAGGTGTTTCTCAAAGTTATAAATTCTTGGTATGTCATCCACTGGGAGTTGGAGAAGAGTAATTTTCTTTTTGAGGGTGTTCCAAGCTACTGGCCCGAAAATTCTGCCAGTACTGTTTCCGTCAATGACCATTCTAATCATTACAGCATTGGCATAACTACCGACGACAATGTGCAGTGGTGTGAGGTCTAGGATGAACTCCATTGTTCCTGTTGGACATGTTCTCATGGCATCTGTGATGCAGATGCATGCCAGTCTCTGTACTTTGCACAGGTTTTGCCTTGCTGTACGTTGCTCTAGTTTTGTGTACCAAGCAACTGCTCCATAGGTAATCATGGGTCTTACTATCATGGTATACATCCAGCGCAAAATGTTAGGAACGCAACAAAACATAAAAAGAAACTTATCAAAAAGATATTTTGTTTCTTATATTGTCGGTATATCGATATACTTAATACAACCTTATTAAATGTAATGAATTTGGAGTTGGAGGCTCGTGTATAAACCATGACTAAATAGCAAATTTAATGTTGGAAGCAATTTATATTGATAGCTATTTTACTAGAAAAAAAGCAGGAACGCTAATAGTATGAAATTGTGATGTGTCGAATAATCAATGAAAAATTCGAAAAAACCCATTTATGAAAATCTACTATTCTAAACTAGACAAAATACCTACTCAGATATATAATATAAAGTTTTTTTCTAATAATTTATCTGCAAACTTTAATATCAAGACATAAACAAATTATGATTTGAATTTGTATTTTTATTTTTGCCAGTGTCAAGTATGTAGTTAGATATAAAATTAGATACTTGTAATACAGTAGAGGATTTAACTCTGCAGAGTGTTCCTTAATGAGATGCTAACATCTTAAGGGGGTGAATCTTGGACCTATTCTAAGAAAACCTAAACATCTTAACTTTTGAAATACAGGGTGGTCAAATTTTCTAAAAAAAAACTTTTTTCATAATAAATCTGATGTATATCTTTATACATGTCTTCTATGCATCAACATGCCCCTTTTTGATGGACAAGCTTAGGGTTATTGACTATATTTAAATAAAGTGCTAAATTTAAATTAAATATTGGCTGAATGATATTATGACTGTCGAGCAAAATATACTTTTTTCTATTTTGTATGGTACTATTAACTTCTTTTGTGACAATTTTATTTTATAGCACATTTTATCTTGTTCATAAATTTTTCCTGGGAGGGTAATTACCCCCATTACCTTTCCCGAATATGCGCCTCTGGTTGAAAATATTTATAGCACATATTGTACATATGAAATATGTCTAGAATTTTCTGAGAGATCCGAAATGTTAGATAAATACAGAGATTTGGATAAGATCGCTAAATACTTCACAACAGTTTCTTTTAACCATATTCATTCTCATCTATACTAATATAATATGTATAAAATCCTTAAGTGACTGACTCACTGATTAATCATGATCCTGCTCAAACCACTCAACGTAAGAAGCTCAATTTTGGCATACAGGTTGATTCTAGGATGTAGAGGTTCGATAAGAAGGGATTTTTCGAAATTCCAGTTCCAAGGGGGTGAAACCAGCCCTCAAATATTACAATATTTTTTATTTAAAAAACGGTCAAGTTTCCGAAAAACGCTTAAACACGTATATTTTATTTTGTTTTTTTACATATTTTAAGGTTTTTTAAAAATGTATACAGGGTGTTTGGAAAAATCATTGGTCATTGATTAATCACGATCCTGCTTAAAGCGCTTGACGTACAAAGCTGATTTTTGGAAAACGGATTGACTTTAGGGTGTAGAGGGTTCTATAAGAAGAGATTTTTTTTCGAAACTCGAATTCTAAGGGGGTGAAACCACCCCTCAAATATTAGAATATTTTTTATTTAAAACCCGGTGAGTTTTTCGAAAAACTCTTAAACACGTATATTTTATTTTGTTGTTTTATATATTTTAAGATTTTTTAAATATTTATACAGGGTGTTTCATAAAATATGACCATTGAGTAATCACGATTCTGCTTAAACTGCTTTACGTTTAAAGCTGATTTTTGGCAAACGAATTGACTGTGGGGTAGAGGTTCGATAACGAGGGGTTTCTCGAATCTCAAATTCCAGGAGGGTGAAAACGCCCCTCAAATATTACAATATTTGTTATTTAAAAAACGGTTAAAACGGTTTTTTTGGAATTTTTTTAAAAAATCATACTATGGTGATGATATGATATTTCTTTTTGGAACACCCTCCAAAAAGTTGGGTAATTGATTAACCACGATTCTGCTTAAACTGCTTGACGTAAAAAGCTTATTTTTGGCAAACGGATTTTTCGAAAGTCAAATTCCAACGAGATGAAACTACCCTTCAAATATTACCAAGTTATATAATAATATCGCCATATTGTTTTTTCTCATGCTGACATAAATGTGAGAAAATTTTATCCAGTTTGTACCTATGTTAATGGAAATTCTTGCTTTGCTTTATCATTGCCATTACAAATGATTAATTCGACGCGAACGAAGTCGCGGGTACACGCTAGTTATTATTATAAGATATTACAATATCTGTAGAGGAAGTTATAGTTTCAGTTGAAACCATAAAGACTGTTAAAGTCGAATTAAAATTTATACCAGGTAATCTAACGTAAACCGATACAGTGGGAAAGCTTATAGTTATTTGTATGTAGACAAAACCAACATACTTATCTGCTTGTTCCCGACACCTTTTCTGTTCTCTTCGGTAAATACTAAGATAAGTGAGTAACTGACGTCGTGTGGAAAAATACAATGCAAGAACTGCAAAAAATTATCGTTCTTCAACAAACCTGACATGCAAATTTAGTTTTTTTTATCAACTTTATAGAAGTCTGGAATCTCCCAAGATCGATGAGAATTCAATAGATCAATTTCAGGTCTTTCTCTTCTGTACAAATTAGAAAAAATCTATAAAAATATTTGGTCACCTATAATTGTTATGATCGCGCATATCGTTGCTTAACATCGATGATTGATAACGTACTTTAAATTAACGTACTTCCTATAAATTTTGATTCCCTTGAATGTCCAAATATAGTTTTTTGCGGCATAAACAGCCGTACCTTTTGGTTATCGGTAGTATATCGGTTGGCGTTTACTTAGCTAGTCTATTCCGCTGTACTGTTCGGGTCGCTCTCAGGGGTCGGATAAAGCGGGTGTGCGACCGAAGGAAATATATATTATTTCAGAAATCTGCCTAAAAGCCCGATCCTGTCGTGTTAAACCACACCCAAAATTCCAAACACACGTGCTTTGATTAAGGCTTGCAGAGCTTCAACATTTGTCATAAAATAGCGAGGAATTTGTTTCAAAACCATATAATTATATATCACTATAATCACAAAACTTCAATCTATTTCCGTATTGTAACGGAATTTTAAATGTATTTATTTTCGAGAAAATTTATTCTAAATATAAGGAATATTTTGTTGATGTTTGACCATCAAAATCTTAAAAATAAAGAAGTTATATAAAAATGTGCTACAATACCGACATATGGCACTTTGGAAAAGTATAAACGGGATTAATAATTTTAGAACAATGAATTTTTCTCAAAATATTAATAACAAAAAAGTTTTTCCTTTTGTAAAGAGGATCCAGGGACATACTGTATAATAACTCTCAAACCAACGACCTTGTTCCTAGGCCTTCGCATGCAACAAGGCAAGAGTCAGGCAATGCCCCCCAAGCAGACAAAGACTGACTCGCCATTTCGTTCGTAAACAATGAGCCAAAGTTCGACATCGCTTCACTGGTTCAGAACCGAAATTATCCCGCCAACGTCTTGATTATATACTGGATGTTCGTAATTAGGGTGCCAGTTAGATAGCGATTTATAGTGTCGTTTGTTATGAGCAACCAAAACGATTTTTTTAAAATAGAAACATTTGGTTAATATATAAATATCACTTTCTTAGAAAATCTCAAGATTAACCTGAAGATTATTATATGAACCTTTAAAACTGGCTCTTAGAGCTTGGCAAAAAGCCTGGGTCTTTGACAACTATTATAATGTAATATACACTCAGACGCAACGGGGAAATTTTTGGTCAAATTTCAAATATTATATTTTTGTTATTTTTAACCCTATTTTCATAACTTTTTTAGCAAGCTGTATATAATTACATCAACTTTAATTCGTAAACACACTTTTTTATCAACTTTAGTATTTGGCATATTATACAGGGTTAATCGAGAGGTTGTTTTTTTACCCTAACTTTAAAACACCCGGTGCAATAATTTCGTGTGTAAATTTTCCTAAAATATAATTTTACGGTCTGAACCATGCCAAACCAAACCAAACCAAAATAAAATGCTCCAAAGTCATGGTTCTGACCGTAAAATTATATTTTAGGAAAATTCACACACGAAATTGCACAGGGTGTTTTAAAGTTAGTGTAAAAAACAACCCCTCGATTAACCCTGTATAATATGCCAAATACAAAAGTTTATAAAAAACTTAATTAACGATATAATTATGTACAGCTTGCTAAAAAATTCATGAAAATAGGGCTAAAAATAACAAAAATATAAATTTGACCAAAAATTTCTCCGTTGCGTCTTTTTTGCATCTGAGTATCTAATTATATGTGTTATACAGATATACAGGATCCATAATTGAAAGCTGAATGGGTAAATTATACGTAAAGTGACAGCATAAGGAAGTTGCACAATTTTCTGAAGGCGTCCAATCGAAGGAAATGAAATCTAAATAGCGCATTTTTTGCCTGTCCAACATATATCACTGATCTGGTTAGCTGCAACGGTAATTACAGGCGAAAAACTTGAAATCCACTTACTATATACGAAATGTATGCTATTCGTTTATTTGCATTGATTACGCCTATGTAGGTAAATTAATAATAATCAGAGAATTAATGGGAAATACCACGGATTTGGCTTTAGATATTAGTAGGTAGTTCAAATTTTATATAACAAAGTCAGGTTAGTTAAACCATTCATAAAAGGAAGGAGCATAATGTTATTCATGTATTCATGCATGGTGGGCGGAAAAAGGACTCTAGGGTGGGGATCCTTGACAGTTCTGTTTGACGATTCATTTGACACATTTGAATTTGATTTGAAATTTTGTGGATTTGTCAGTCTTTACGGAGCTTATTTTATGTTATTTATTATTTATTTTACTACTGATAGTTGTATAAAGGTAGTAAATCTAGATGGAAATTGTGACAGAACTTATATTAGCAATGACACTATCGCGATTTATCGAAAAAGACTGTAAAATAGTTGGTTGTGTAGCGTGCGGTAGATCTCGACAAAAATCGAGTGAAATAATGGAACAACTTTTCGCTAGTAAGTGACTATATAATATACATATACGTGTAGTAAACCGATTATTTATGAAATTCACTTAAATTAACTAATTATATATTTTTTCTTGCATTTTTGCTTTTATTTACTACTTGTCAAAGATTAGATGTCAAAGAATTTAGATACGTCAATTTGACTTACCTGCTTCAGTAGCGTATCGGACGTTTGTGTTAATAAATAATTATTGAAACTTATCTATTTTTATTATAATAATATGTTTTTATAACAATTTTAATAACTACCAACATTTATTCACAACGTAAAATAAAAATAAAAATTATTGAGTCTACCCTACACCATAGTTTTACATTTTTTAAATAAAATTAGAACGACACTGATAAACCGGAATTTAAGCCGGCCATATTTGAGTCCCATCGCGGTGGACCTAAGATTTTTGATATGCTCCTTCCTTAGAAGCTGCTCCTCCATAACTTAAGAACGACTGGACGAGTTTTAGTGATTTTTTAACTCTATTAGGGTGTATTCCGTTGCTTACCTTGGTTATGGTTTTATGTTCCGTTTCTATCGGTTTCCTGAAAATTTTCTTATTACGGAACACAGTCATGGAACACGGTTCCTGAAAAATTCGGTTATAACTGTCATCAAACTAACCAGCGTGAAGCGCGAGAAGGCTGGTTTTTCTGATTTTGTTGTCAATCAATGTCATTTATGTGACAGAAATCAAGCAAATATTGGAAGTTCGAGTGAAATTCTCATTCAATATCTAAAATTTGTAATAATGAATTTATTTACATCTAAAAGCAATGGAGGTAGGCAGTAAAGGTAAATAAATTTCATTAACTAAATAGAATGACTTTTTAGGACCATTTAAACTTATCCTGCAGCCATTGTTTCTTAAAGTCAGGAACATTTAAAGGAAACATGAAAAACAAGATAACAACTAATAGTGAATGTTTTGTAAGCTATAAAAATATAAATATTGATTAGATTTGTTTATTTATTGCTGATCTGTTTTAATATTGGACCTGCAAATCTTCACTTGAGCTGTCTAACGAGTTTAACAGTTTATTAATAAAGTACTTTTTAATATTAAACTCCATTGAAAAGAAGAAGCAAACGTAAAAGTAGAGAATAGGTACATTAAAAATGCATAAAAGATAAATTTTATAATAGAGGTATTGAAATTTAGAAAATGTCAACATTTGACATTTCCAATATTTTACCAAACCGTTCCGTATCAAACCGATGTTTTTCAGGAACCGCTCTTTATCGTAGTTTACCTGTCTGGTTCGCCTTAGACAATATAGGTTATAACGACGCCTTTTTTTCTTTTCAGATGATGAAACACGTGCAGCTTTCTCCTTACCGGAGCAGAGCTGACACAGTGTCCATCAGTTCCACCACTTCCTACGGCAGCCTAAGTCCAGAACCTTTGGGGAGCAGGTCTTCTAGCTACTCGTCATTGAGCGAATCCTCAATACAGGTAAGGAACACATTGATACAGTTATTAATAGGAGTCATATACCCAGAAAGCTTCATTGTCGATGTCGTCTAAGACTTATATTTTTTCTTAGTAATAATTTCCTTGCTATCTTACTCATCGACACCTTGATATAAAGTGCAAACCTGTCGCTTCTTTTTATTGTGTTTTAATGGACGTACATCGCAATAAAAAATTCAAAAAAAGGGTTTGGTATTTACTGCAGTATGATGATACCACCATGATTTTTATTATTTTATTTTCTTCCGAATTACAAATATTTGTGTTGTTCTTGGATTGATAATATTAAATATACCTTTAGTAAATCGCGTAGATGTTTACTTTCACTGTGCTGGAATCTACTTTTGAAATTATTAGACATCCAACACCGCCTTTTTTCTCTTTATCTCCTTCGTTTTGCAATAATGATCGTACTAGCAGCCGCTATTAAAAATACTTCGGTATCGTCCATGTCCGAACAGCACGAACGCAAGCACTACATGACAATGTGGCCGCTGTTGCTTGCGAGCCGAAAGATCTTGAGAAACACGACAAACAGGAAGCGCAAGCAACGCAAGCACAATCAGAAGCAAGAGCGCGAGCAGGATCACGAGCAATGTGGACGCAGCTTAATAAACGACGGCGAATGCAGATTCTGTGGGGAAAATGGGAAAACACCAGAACACCTTATCACTGAGTTGCCGAGACGAGAGGAGTAGATGGAGAACTAACCTCTGTAAAATCGTCTCAAATACTGGCTTTCATCAAAGCCCTGAAACTGTATGATGAGTTAAAACTACTCAAGAAAAGGAGAAACAATAGATGTATAAGGTCGCGATAGCCGTATTCTCAACTAAACTAGTACTACACATGTTATGGTACGCGTGACATCTGGGTTAATGTCACAAAAAGAACGAACTTTCAAACAGTTTCATTAGGCAATGTTACACTAATTATTGTCGAGCAAGAACCACCCGTATGTGAGTGATTTCTTGCTTCTCCTTAACGGTAAACGTCGCACCGTATGCGAATCTTTCAGAATTTTACTACCTGATGACGTGTTGGGCGTGAGAAACTTTGCTTGTTGCCTTGAAAGGCTGATGGCAGATGATGCCTTGTACACCGGTAAAATTATTCTAGACTATTTTTAATCTATGCTACCTTATTCAATAAAAGGCTTATCTATTTTTATTGCTATTAAATAATTATTTGTTTATAATTTTCGCTTAACTAATCTACATAATCTATACTAATATATAAAATCCTTAAGTGACTGACATACTGATTAATCACGATCCTGCTCAAACCACTCAACGTAAGAAGCTCAATTTTGGCATACAAGTTGATTCTAGGGTGTAGAGGTTCGATAAGAAAGGATTTTTCGAAATTCCAGTTCCAAGGGAGTAAAAACACCCCTGAAATATTACAATATTTTTTATTTAAAAACGGTTAAATTAACGATTTAAAAAAGTTTCCGAAAAAAAACTCTTAAACACGTATATTTTATTTTGTTTTTTACATATTTTAAGATTTTTTAAAAATGTATACAGGGTGTTTCGGAAAATCTGGTCATTGATTAATCACGATCCTGCTTAAAGCGCTTGACGTAAAAAGCTGATTTTTTGAAAATGGATTGACTTTAGGGTGTAGAGGGTTCGATAAGAAGGGATTTTTCAAAACCCGAATTCTAAGGGGTGAAACCACCCCTCAAATATTAGAATATTTTTTATTTAAAAACCGGTGAGTTTTTCGGAAAAACTCTTAAACACGTATATTTTATTTTGTTGTTTTACATATTTTAAGATTTTTTTAAAAATGTATACAGGGTGTTTCATAAAATATGACCATTGCGTGAGCGATCTAGTAGTAAAGAAAAATATTGGATTAATAGATTACTCGTCGTAGCTCATTCTCCCTACCTTTACAAATAAGTATCTCTGTATTACCCACTTCTTTGGGATTTTTGTAAAATAAAAATTTTTTTTTTGCTATACTGAATAAAAAGCTGAAAATTCTGAAGGCCGTTCCCCGGGGTCACAAGATGGATGGAATAGATGCAGTTAGACCACATGCCACTCGACACCATGAGAACATCCGATGGGAACTAGCTTCTCTGGTTACGTGTCGTCTCTCTTATTTCACCATCGGCTCCCACGACGAAGACAGAGATAAGAAATGGTACCCGAAACAAAACAATAGTTTTTTCAAGTACCATACGAACTGGGTGCAACATACCTTTGTATTCGATTAATATGAAAGTTATCAAATTATAAGAGAATACTCTATGTTCTCTACAGTATGTCCCCAGATTGTCTTTACAAGAGGAAAAACCTTTTTATTATTGATTATTCTTCATGAAAATGTTTGCTTGTTTGGTTAATCCCAAATTATTAAAATAGAAAATATGGTGAATTTTTCCTAGAAATTCCTAAAAACCTATCAAAAAACGTTTCTATGGCAATATAATTTCGATTTCATTCGTTGAATGACTATTAGAGCTACAATTTAAAAATATTTTTACAAGAAGGAACACCCTGTATATTATTCTATTTTTAGATTTCACAAATGAAACAAAGGTAAATTTGATTAAGGTTTATCACACTTAAATCTTACCGTTTTTGAAATATTTTCAATTTTGTAAAATTGCAGTAAAAAAATTAAGGTTTCCATTTCCCCAAACGTATCAAAGTTTTTAATACTTAATATTTACTGAAGATTATTTATTGATCAAATATTTTGTTGCAAAAATAAAAATTATACTACCTCGTACAGAGTGTCCAAAAAATTATTAAATAATTTCTAGCTTTAAACGGCAATAACTTGTTTAATTTAAATGGAACACCCTGTATAGTTTAGGAGAATCAGATGAACAATTTAATTGTCTATCAAATTATATTATACCATTTTTTACCTATCTCTTTAAGTTTTCGTAGAAAATGCATTTTCTTATAATTTAGACCTAATTTATCACTATACCCGTGGAATATTGACATTTTAGATTTTTTTAAAGCATTTGTTTACAAAAAGAAAACTATTTAAATCTTTCTAAATGAGTATACCAATTAAACATAATAATAATAATAGCTCCCGTATATAGCGTTTAACGCCTTGGGAGTAGCAAGGTACAGCTTGCCATACTAGAGCTGTTCTGTATACAAGGAAGGTAATGTGGCTAGTACTACGCTTCAACCGCCTATTATTACCTCAGGATTGTGAATCCCAAGTACTCATTTAAGGCTGAGTCGACCTAGGTACCCAAACTATTTTTATTTTAATAAAAATAGTCGGCTGATGAATGTCGGGTGTGGGATTCGAACCCACTACCTTGAGATTGGTAGACAAGAGCCTGTATCTCTACGCCACCGGGCACCTATTAAATATACCACCATTATTTCCGCCCAAAATTAGTTAATTACGTACCTAACTGTTTTAATAATTAAATTATTCTAAATAAATATGGATTTGACTCAGAAAGTAATATAATAATAAGTTATGAAAATGAACGTCTCTGTTGTTATAAATAAGCATTCGTCAAAAAATGAAATAAAACATTTATAAACTTTTATAAGGTGTTACTTTTTACCATACTGTCTAATACACATACAAAATTCAGTTTTTTAGTATTTGGAGTAACTATTATTAATCAACGTAAACAGTCAATTAATGTAATTTGAATATTGGGATCATATTAACTGGTCCTCTTTAACAAAAAATATTTAGACAGTTTTTTTTATATTTTCTTTAATGAAATAAGCGAACTATTATTGTGAATCTTAGTCCCCTGAGACTCTTAATTGTTCCCAGGCAAAGAAAAACATGAAGAATAGCGAAATAATGATCTATTTAATGACCGTTTTTTGTAACAGAGGGAACGTACCGAGAGCTAAAATAAGAATTGAAAAAAGGTTGTCATAAAGTTTGTTTTATTTACGTTTCTACCGAGGTAAAAATAGATTACTTTTGGGCTGTGTCCATCTGTTCCATTTAAGTTTTATTTTCATACTAAAGGAGCTCAAAAGGTGCGTTTGATCTCTTGTTATTGTTTTTATTCCTATGAAAATAGTTCTGTTTTAGGTTTTCAATATACATAAGTATACGATTGATACAAGGAAGGTAATGTGGCTAGCATTTTACGCTTCAACCGCCTATTATTACCTCAGGATTGTGAATCCCAAGTACTCATTTAAGGCTGAGTCGATCTAGGTACCCAAACTATTTTTATTTTAATAAAAATAGTCGGCTGATGCAATGCCGGGTGTGGAATTCGAACCCACTACCTTGAGATTGGTAGACGAGAGCCTGTACCTCTATGTCACCAGGCACCTTAAAACTGCTCATCGGGACAAAAATCCGACGATACCACATAGAAGAAATGTATTAACCCTTTTTTTTGTTTCTTTTTAGTATGTTTGATTTTTCCAGTAAGATATCTCTATCATTATTTTAACACATTAAAATCCAGACCACAGATTTAAGATGATCAGATAGTTAGGGTTTCCAAACCGGGATCCCAAACTCCCGATATTAAATCCCTGGATCCTGAAAATCTCGAAAAATTTAAATGCCCAATTTAAAATGATTCGACTTTATACACTTTGGTCTTTCAAAGATCATATTGCCAAGCCTTGTACATAAGTAACGGCGTCAAAGGGGGCTGGGGTATGGCAATCGGTGAGAATTTTGGCGAGGTCATGCACTAAACGTCATTACTTGGCCCGTATTTATTGGCCCCACTCGTTTTTTATTTTTTAATGACCCTTACTGCCAGTTGGTTAGGTTGTTCAATCATTAAAAGTCATTAAAATGATTTAAATCAAAAAAAGACTAAGGGTGTATTCCGTTGCTTACGTTGGTTATGGTTTTATGTTCCGTTTCTATCGGTTTCCTGAAAGTTTTCTTATTCCGGAACACGGTTCCTGAAAAATTCGGTTATAACCAGTGTCACCAAACTAACCAGCGCGAGAAGGCTGGTTTTTCTGGTTTTGTTTGTCAATCAATGTCATTTATGTGACAGAAAACAAGCAAATATTGGAAGTTCCAGTGAAATTCTCATTTAATTTCTAAAATTTGTAATAATATTTCGTATCTACATCCAAAAGCAATAGGTAGGCAGTAAAGATAATTAAATAAATTTCATTAACTAAATAGAATGACTTTTTAGGACCATTTAAACTTATCATGTAGCCATTGTTTCTTAAAGTCAGGAACATTTAAAGAAAACATGAAAAACAAAACAACAAGTAATCGCGAACGTTTTGTAAGCTATAAAAATATAAATATTGATTAGATTTGTTTATTTATTATTAATCTGTTTTAATATTGGACCTGCCAATCTTCACTTGGGCTGTCTAGCGATTTTAACAGTTTATTAATAAAATACTTTTCAATATTAAACTCCATTGAAAAGAAGAAGCAAACGTAAAAGCAGAAAATAGGTACATTAAAAGTGCATAAAAGATAAATTTTATAATAGAGTATTGAAATTTAGAAAACGTCAACATTTGACCTTTCCAGTATTCTACCAAACCGTTCCGTATCAAACCGATGTTTTCAGGAACCGCCCTTTACCGTAGTTTACCGGTCTGGTTCGCCTGCTTTTGCAACAGAATACAGCCTTAATTTTCTGCGTGATTGCAGCTCTGTTTCCAACGACGATGCACCATCCGGTATATTTTCCAAACAATTTCATTTTATTTCCTAGTAAATTACTTCGATCAACATTTTGGGTCAAAAACTGTATCCAGTTTTTTTTTTCTGAAAATTAATTGTAGAATAAATGTAATTCGTAGAAGACTCACGACGCCGTTTCACCAGTCCAAGACTAACTTTAAACCATTATTTTGAGCACGTAAATACGGCCATAAGGGAGACATGTAAAACGTTTGTAATTTGAGTACGACGCGCGGCGGAAGTAGCCATTTTGGATGCCGCCACCGCACGTGCAATATGGCCTACACACCTGACTAAAAGCAATTTAAAGACGTGCAGGGTGGAAAATATTCAAAAGATTTTAGCTTTTATTAAATTTATACAGTGTGTCCCAGAAATGAGTGCATGTATTTTAACTGGTAATAAAGTTCAACCCCAGAAACACGCCTATAAGGTTTTTTTCGCAAAAAAAATTTCAAAAGAATTTTTTTTAGTTAAAAAATATAATTTCTTGATAATAAGTATTATGGCAACATAGGTATTAGATTAAATTTACAAGAAAGAAAATCCAGAAAAGATCCAGTGGTTCTCAAAATTTTAGCAAAAATCATTTTTTTTAGAAATTTTCAAAGTAAAATAACTCCGTTATTATTTATTATGGACTTATTTGAAAAACGATAAAGAGAAAATAAGTTTCTTTTATCGAGATCTACCACCCCTTAAAATACTTGCACTTATTTTTGGGACACCCTGTATAAAATACACTCAGATGCAAAAAAAACGCAACGGAGAAACTTTCGGTCAAATTTAAAATGTTATATTTTTGTTATTGTTAGCTCTATTTTTATAAATTTTTTAGCAAGCTGTATATAATTATGTCAACTTTAATTCGTAAACTCAGTATCTTGTAAACTTTAGTATTTAGCATATTATACAGGGTTAATCGAGGGGTTGGTTTTCTACCCTAACTTTAAAACACTCTGTGCAATAATTTCGTGTGTAAATTTTCTTAAAATATAATTTTACGGTCAGAACCACGTCTCTGGAGCATTTTGACTGAGCTTTAAGACCGAAATGAACTTGCCACCAACAATTTGCAATTTTTTCAGTTATCATTTCTTTTTTAAGTTATTTTTTAATATGACAAAGCGGCTTTGATGATTATTGTGAACTATAGACTACTATGAACTGCCCATCATGTTCGCCGTTTGGGAAATATGCTTGGTAGAAGGGTTAGAGAGAGGTCGCAAAGTGGTACCCTTCATTGAATGAACTTTGCTTGGTTCTTAAAAAGAATGGTATAACATAAAGCAATATGATATGTGTAGCCTCAATGACAGTATGAACGGAGGAAAAACTGCCTATACTTACGAATTCAGCTGTCGTCCAAATTGGATGATTTTTTCTCTAAATTAACAATAATTAACATATAAAAAGACAGGGTACTTTATTTCCAAACCAATTTTGACGCTGTTTTTTTTTCAATCGTATGCTACATGACAAGAAGTTGTCCAATAAAAATTACTTTATTTTATGTGCTACTTAATCGTACTTATTTTCGACCATAAATATTTATGAAAAAGGACTTAATTAAATAAATAAAATAAAATGATTCATTTAAATCCTATTAGGTATATAATTAACACCAAAAGAACATTATTGAATCATCATGAAATCATCAAGGAGTAATAATTTAAATATAATTATCATCTCTTTTTAATTGCTATTAATAGAATCATTGTGTCTTGTGTAAATACGAAGTAGCTTGAATGTGCATAGTTTACTACATATTATGTATTTCATACTTATGTATATACAGGGTGGCGCACCTCATTCGCCTCGGTTCATTATACGAAAACGGAAAGATGTAGAAACAAACTATTTTATGGGTATATGTAGGAAAGCAATGTGCATAATTTAAAACTATTTTGAAATGTACAGAGTGAGTCAGAACTAAGATCCATACCAAAGTTATATTTTTTCTTATGGAACACCCGGTATTTTATTTCATTTTTGGATTCTTGGACATAAAATAAGGCATTTATTATAAGGGTTTAATATTTCTAAAAGCTTTGGTTTTTGAGTTATTTAAAGATATTTAAATATGCATGCTATAATAAAAAGGTTTGTCAACACCTTGTACATTATTTTTCAGAATTAATTATGGTGCTGACTTTCAAACCAGAGAAATAAAGTTTATTAAAAAATTTGATTGCTTCCTTAAATGTATACAGGGGTATCAAAAATTGCTGGTCAATTTTAAATATTTATTTTACATAACAACTTCGTTATTTTAAATGCAACACTATGTATTTTTTTAAATAAGTCGAAGCAGATTTAAATGCTCTCTCAAACTATATTAGGGTTTCCTATACCTATCAGGCTCAGATTTTGAATAAAAAGCGATTTTTCAATAAAACTGTAATCGAGATGGCTGGTGTCGCAATGGCAATTTTCTAGTGACAGTTAGTAGCTATTTTCAAAATCGGCATTAGTTAATGGACTTTATTTAAATTTATAACAGTTTACTTTTATTTAATTTACCTACAATACTTTAATAAGTAAGCATTTATTATTTTGTCAAGAAAAATAAAGAAGTAGTTCTTAGTATTCTATATTACGATGACTTGTAGATATATTGGATTATCTATAAAAGAACCAATTAAGGCAAATTTATTTTCTTCACTTCCAACCAAACCAAACCAACATTAGTTTATCGACTTTATTTAAATTTATAACTGGTTATTTTTATTTAATTTACCTACAATAATATTAATAAGTAAGTATTTATTATTTTATCAAGAAAAATGAAGCAGTATCTGCTGGGGGAAGGAATGCATATGTTACTAGTGATTTTATTTTGTGAGAACAATTGCTTGTTGGCCTGAAGGGTTTATGCTCAAAGATATCCAAATAGGAATCTTCCTGATAAGCGTTCCTTTGAAAAACTACTTTTCCTATTTCGCAGAGCTGATAGTGTGGTATATGAAAAACATATTAGGCAGAAACCTGTCTTTGGACCATGTCGCATGATTAAAAAATACATAACAATTAAAATTTTATATATGAAATAAAAAAAAATTAATTATTGCTAGGATATCTAATATATTTCTAAATGTTGAGGATTTAGTTTCAATATCTTCTGCACAAAGCAGAGGAAGCATAAACCAGTGTGAACACCACTTGTTCTCACTAAAATCCTCTTCCCTATTGGCATTTAACAGGTCATCTAACGCATCTTGACTTCCTCCGGCACCCTATCGCTCCATTGTTAAAAAAAAGGTTCTAAAATAGGGCCGTTTCAACAAGAGATCGATTTGTCCTTTAAACGAAAGATATACGGATATCGAGTTTCCTGTTTGGAATTCTTTTGTTTCTCTCGTATTGTGCAAGGATTTTCGTAAGGCTGGACTCACACAGAAAGGGAAAAACCGTTTTAGTTAAAAACGTTTTTGTCTTTTAGAAAAATAATTATCACATATTTGAAAAAAAAACTGTGTATGCACTATGTGCCCATATTTGGAGTGAAACTTCTTACTAACTTGTACTATGTTTTAAATTTTTATAGTCTGTGGTCTATTTTTGTTTAAATGTTTTGTTCATTATTCATTATTTATTTTTTTTACATTATTCATTATTTTTATTAAGTTATACGAATAATCTCGTTGATTATTGGTTTGGTTTGGTTTGGGTTGACAAAAAAACTTCTACTTAACATGTTTATTTTTTGTCAATAATGACATTTATTGACTATTTCCATTCTAAATATCTCGAGAACGGTTGCTCGTAGGGATTTTTAATAAGAGACATTTTTTACATAAAAATCACGAAAATGTACAGGGTGGGTCAAATTCGACGCTTTTAAATGGAAACACCCTTTTCTATAGGAGATAGACAAAAACTAACATCGGTGTCTGGAGCTCAATTTTCATCAAGAACATGATGGTGAAAACCGCACATCAAATCTGTTACCGTTTCGGAGTTACAGGGTGTTTTTCAAAAATATGCATTTTTAACAAATCGCTGTAACTTTTTTGCTATGGAATATTTTGTATTTCCATGAAAACATTTCCAAAGCATCTTTTTACGTAGAATTTAATGGTTTAAGTATAATATTTTTAAAATTAATAATTTAAGAGTTATCAACAGAAAAATTGATTTTTTATTTGGGACACCCTCTATATTTTTAATTAACTGAAAAGAATTTAAAATTACCTTTCCAAAAATATAGCACACTTGATATTTTGCTATAATCCCCTTCGTAATACAGAATTTTTAAAAGTTCACCACTTTTAACTACTAGGCTTTGGACCCCTTATTGATGATATTCCCTTAATGGAACTCAAAAACATATTTTTCCAGCAATACCACGCACCGCCTCTGAACGCTGAAGTTATCAGCAACATTTTGCAGCCAATTTCAAGAATATTTGAATAGCTAACTAAGATCCCAGCCGTTGGCCGTCGAGGCCGCCTCCTTATTCTTCCGTATAATCTAGACAAGAATTAGAAATACTTAGAAGTTATGAGAGGGAATTATTAAATAATTAGAAATAAATCATTAGAAATTATGATCTTTCACCCCCTCTGAGTTAATGAGTTCCGCGAGAAATGTTTAAAAACTGCCCCGTCTGTCCATAACAGAAGACGGTCGATATGTCGAACACTTGTAGCAAAATCTCATGTCTTAGTTTGCTATTTATTTTTATTGTTATTAGATATAGTTTAAATGTGTTGATGTTGGTTAAATATATTTTAAATTGTTATAAAATTCTGCACTCTCATAGCAAATATTATTTTCGTTTTAATTGATGCTCACAGCTAGAATTTTTTTGCATTACAGCCGGTGCCGTTCAAAGCCTACTTATTTAAAGCGGGCGAATTTTCATATACTCTATATCTCGAAGAGGAATGGAGCAAAATATCAAGTGTGTTATATTTTTGGAAAGGTAATTTTAAATTATTTTCAATAAATTAAAAATACATAGGGTGTCTAAATAAAAAATAGGCCCTAAATAAAAAATCAATTTTTCTATTGATAACTTTTAAATTATTAATTTTAAAAAATTATACTTAAACCATTAAATTCTACGTAAAAAGGTGCTTTGGAAATGTTTTCATAAAAATACAAATTTTTTCATAGCAAAAAAGTTACAGCGATTTGTTAAAAATGCATATTTTTGAAAAACACCCCGTAACTCCGAAACGGTAACAGATATCGATATGCGGTTTCACCATCATGTTTTTTACAAAAATTGAGCTCCAGACACCGATGTTAGTTTTTGTCTATCTCCTATAGAAAAGGGTGTTTCCATTTAAAAGCGTCGAATTTGACCCACCCTGTACATTTTTTTCACTCAGTAGTGTTATACAGGTACGGACGAAAAGTTATTACACTTCAAAACAGTTAAAACACATATAGGTAGTGGCCCCTACAAATAGGAGTCAAATTGACATTAAAAAATTTGTCATGTCAAACAACTCCCAGACACCAATTTTAATCCAAATATTGACTTTACTTCAGAAATTATTTGGAAAAAATCGAAATAAATATGAAACTTCTACACCCTGTGTCTCCGAAACTAGGCATTTTAAGACATACATTTATACGAACGTTTTTACTTATTTTTATCTGCAGAATATGCTGCAGAAGTTTCCGGAATACACTTCGGACCACCCTGTATAATTCAAATAGTCTATAACTCTGCGAAACATAAGGTTTCAATCATGTAAACTGCGGATGTGTCAGAAATACAACATTTTTTTCACATAAGGATACAATTGTTAAGAGATACTTACTAATATTTGGCAAATTGGATAAAAATGTGTAACAAGTAACAAGGAGCTGATTGTGTTAAATGAATAAGGAAGGTATTTAAACTCCAGAAAAAATTGAGAAAATATTTGCACTGACTCAAAATAAAAAGGAAGCATTGTTCCTGATAAAAAAATGTAAATAAGCTATCTACTGGGTGTTTCAGAAAACATGGGGACAGGAATTTTTTAAAATCAACTGAAATGCACCAAGCCTATAGTCTATTTATTTAATGATGATGAGAGTCGAATATGACAGACTCGGTATATAAAAATTAATATAATTTTTTATTTTAAAATTAGAAATAACTTGTTGTTTTTATATAATTTCCTATAGACTATCTCTTAATCCCATTTCATAACAAAACATTTTATCGTATATTTTTCTTCTATCATCGAAATTAACATCTTTATCCTGTATATTTATGGTTTTCCGTCTATACATCATCCTTTTTGATAGTTCAAGGCATTAAGTTGTTTGTTTGGCACTAAAAAACGGCGTTAAAAAGTAAATACGATTTGAAGACTTCTAATCCTTGGATAAACAACATTTTTCTAGCCGTTTGATCTATAAAGTGTTTATAGAATTATATCTGGAGTAAGGTTATTTGTAGAAGATATTAAAAATATAGTATCAGGGGTACGGCTATTGTCAAGAAAAGCACGCGTTTGTTCTACTAGAGTCGGCAAGAATTTAGTTTGGGTCGAGATTTCCGTATGTAAGAAGAGTGCAATGCATTTATAATGTACTGAACAAAGACAAGAGTTGCAGAAAAACGTTGCCAAACGTATGAAGTAAATCGAGAAACTGTACACATTGCTGAGAGCTATTTAGAATTCTATGGAAGGGTGTACATCACGCGTCCAGCTCCTAAAATCTTCAACGACTCTAAAATGTCCAGTAGTTTACCACTTTTTGTAAAAATAAATGGAATTAGGTTGGTGTTCGACAGTGGTCGCACTATTAGAACTCTGAATTCAAATATCGATATCTCGAAATCTATTAGAAATAATTTATTGTGTTTTTTTTAATTTCTTAGCGTTTCTGCGAAGAAATTATACTTCACACACAGTATGTGAAAATATTTATACACAAAAAAAATACACGATTTCATGTAATGCTATGTACCAAAAATTTGACGGACGCATTTTTTAAATTTTTTGAATGAAAAAAAAATCCTATCAATTTTTTTTCATTGAGACATCTTGTCTCATATTCGAACTTCAAAATAAAAAAAATGAAAGTTTCAATCTCTAAAATGGTTCTTGAGTTATCGCGTGTTATGTGTTAAAAAGTTGAGTTTTTAAATTTTGTTTTGTCATTATAAAATAAAATATTCGTATAACTGGATTTCAGATGCCCAGAAACATATCTAATGATATTATCTAGTTGTGTTTCTTTCGACCAGGGAAACTCGCACCTGTATTTCCGATAAATGTGGCAACGCCGCAACAGCACACGGTTGCATTTTTCTCACTCCGACTTAATATATATCCCTACGCGATTCACTTCCACACATGTAAATACCGACCCAATAGTAAGACTTTCAAAACACATTTAAGAAAGAAGGTCTTCTTATGAAAACACATTTAGCCAAAAACGTTTTTGACTAAAACTGTTTTGCTTGGTAGTTTTATTAGGCTTATTAACAAATATGGCTTCAAAAGAATTTATATAAATGGTGAATACTGAAATAAATCACATTAAAAGGTACTACAACTTGTAAGAGCTTTGGTCACTTCCTTTTTCACCGGAAATGACTATAACTTTTCATTTTTAAACGACACCCTCCGTGTTTTTTTTTACTTTATTCGATAGAACATGACACTCTGAATAGAATGACATATTATAACTTTTGACATTTTCGCATATGGCCTTATTTGACATTGTAACATGAGGTTCATAACGACAATTTGACTCGAAATACCAAGTGTGTGGTACCAAATTATTCGTAAAAAAATGGGTTTTCTAAATATGCTAATTAACCACCCTTGTTCCATTTGAAAAAATTGAGATTTAATTAAAAATACGATTTACGTAAAGTGGGCATCTTTTAACCGGCCAGGACAAGACACGAAAAACATTAGACGATCAAATATATTTTTGCAAGGCTCCTTGATTAAAAATGATTGTTTCTAACATAGCCATGGCACTCTAGATGGAAATTTAAAATAATATCTACTCATTGAAAATATCGGAGGTTGACATATGATATGTCATTCTATCCAGAGTGACATTTTCTATCGAATAAAGTAAAAAAATACTGGGAGTGCCATTTAGAAATCTAAAGTTTGAAACAAAATATATTAGGTTATCGATTATTTGCTGTTAAATTGCTGAACTACATGGGAACATTTTAGTGTAAATGTAGTAAACCTTATTAACATTCAATGCGTTCAAACAGACGTCTTGTAGATGTCGCCGCTTATACCCATTTTATTAAATAAATCTGGCATGCGGATAAAAAATATCTACGATTTAAGTAAATTTATTTCTACATTTATTCTTAACTTTTGCAAATGACGGCGGCAGCCTGTGGTTTAAAATTTCACCATACATCTTATTAGTTATTATATTTTGTATAAATTAACCTGGTGCTAGGTAAGATTTATCCATAATATTTAAGTTCAGCAAATCATTTATATAATTTTCTAGCCATTATAGCAAAGAGTTACAAAAGAGAGAGAGAGAGCCTTTTAATTCATCAAACCGACCCTCAAAATTTCCCCCTGTTACAAGTTGTAGTGATTTTCGGTGAAACAGGAAGAGACCGAAAACAATTAAATACGTCAATCAATCCTAATTTATGTCATATACTAACATACCAAATCTCGTTTTTTTATCTGAAAAAATAAAAAGTTATAGGGGTGAGCCACTTTTAAGACGCACCCGGTATTTTAATGAATTATCACTAGTCTTAGTTGTTAATTTCGATAGTGACTCAGCGATGATCACAATTCCAGAAGGTACTTCACACTTCACAGATATACCTGTGAATGTGAATTTTATCTAACAGCTTATACAAAGTTATAAATGATTTTCAGACACCCTCCGACAACTACAGAAAACCAAAGTTGTTTATTACCAATAGATATTGTAAATTCATTCACTTGGTATTGCGCGCGTTCTCGCGGATAATTTACATATTTAAAACATTTTGTATGCAGCGCTGAAAGACAAGCATTCCATATTTATTCGTTTGTTGAATGATAAAGGTGTTTACTATGACAGAACTACAATACATTATCTGTTGTGATTTATTTTGATGATTTAATACAACTGTCTTGAAAAATTTCGAGAAAAATAATCGTTTACTAGAAACTAAATTGAAGAGGGGAAATACCAAAGGAGATAAGTGCCATTAACTTATTGCATTAGAAATGTAATAAATACCATGCTGCATGGCCTAACAAAACTTACAAATGCCAAGCGAAAGCGTCTATTTTTTTATGTATATTATATGTATTTTAAAATATATTTTAAAAATTTATTTCAGTTCTACTGTGTTTTTCTCATTTTTATCGAAAAAATAATTTTGGCACTTACCTCCTTTCGTATTTCCACTCTTCAATTATATTTTTCGAAATCAAAATAGAAAGAGCAATATGTAGAGTACGTCTACTAGATCTGTGTCTATGAAAGCAATTTCAAGAGTACCAGTCACAATATTGGAGTATGATCAATTTACTACAAAACAAACTTAAATCAACAGCAATATATTTTAAAGATCGCTACCTATACAGGGTGTTTAAAAAAACATGTGCTATCTCTCGTGGGGAGATTCCTCGCGTAAAAATAAGATTTATTTTTCATATCAACATAGGTCCGATTCTGCTTTCTTTCGTAGCTACAGGATGTTAAAATTAAAGTCTTAATATTAATTAATAATATTTCGATTTATTATAATTTTCTTCCAAGTACTTTTAACTTTAACCAAACCAAACCAAACTTTTTTTCATATTTTTTGATGAGGACTCAATGAGTACTTAGTTAAAACTTTCACAAGTTAATGATATTAAATTTTTTTAAAGGTTGCTATTAGACTTGGATCAAGACAAATTAATAAAATTGCGTTTATCTCATCAAGGAGACCGAAATCGGCAAAATATCAAGAGACAACTATTAATTGGCATTAAACTGCTTACACTATTTCGCTAACAAGAGAAAAAAAGTCAGTGGCGTACATGATTTTTAGAAAAATATTCCAGTGAAAACCATTTGTACGTTGGTGAATATGTCAATACTTCTTTAGCATTAAAATATGTCGCATTTATAGTAACTTCTACCCTAAAAATTTAATTCGAAACGCTAAAAGTACTTGGAAGAAAATTATAGCAAATCGAAAAAATGTTACGATTTTTACACCCTGTAGCTACGAAACAAAACAGAATCGGACCTCTGTTGATACGAAAAATAAATTTTATTTTTACGTGAGGAATCTCTCCACGAGAGATGGCACATGTTTTTTGAAACCCTGTATAAAAAAATCTAAAATTTATAGTGAATATAGGGATAACTATGTCCTGCTTGAACAACGTACCTACTGCAAGTAAATAATAATTTACCTATACTAACAAGAAAATACGATTCTGAGGTCTATTTTTATCGCACGAACGTCTAAATTATCTAAAAAGGGGTTTCGTATGACAGATTACAGACTACCTATGTAGTACCCACCGGTACTACTTTTCTCTTAGCTCGTGCTATAGACAAAAACACGGATACTGGCATCCTGCCTTGTATTGGTGCCACCCAGCTGCCAGACGGCGCATATGGTAACTAAAAGACGTGGATCCGAAGGTGAAATCTATCCCTAGATCCACCCTCTTTAATTACTAACAGCTAAACGATATACAGAGTGTTGAATTGTCGACCTAAACATAGGAGGAAAGGAAATCACATGTTGTCAATTTTAAAAATTATGAATAAGTTCTCCCCATTTTATTTTACAGAAAAATGTTTTTCAAACTTTTTAAAGAACTCCTTAAGATAAAGCAAACTGTTCATTTTGAATAATTTATACGAATTCGTTTTTGAGTTATGAGAATTTAAAATAATCCGGTCCTTGTCAAACAAACATATCAATTATCAATCAAGTTTTGTCCAATAAAGGTCCTAATATGACAAATTTATTATTATTTCTGCAGATCTGTCAAAACTATATATTAAAAAGTTATATTATCTATGGAAAGTTACAAAAAGTACACTGTACATTATGATAGAATCTTTAAAAAATCAAATATATTTTGTAGATAAGTAAACACATATATATATAAAATTATATGGGGAATGTCATCATTGTTCATTTCCAAGCCAACGGGACGCCATTTTTTCAATCATACGGTATTTCTATGAGTATATAGTATTGGCATTTAGACAAAAAGGGATTTATTTAGGATGCAAAAATAGACACCCCTTGTTTGTTTTCTTTTAATGTTTTGTCACGAACAGGCTTTGAAAATGGCCTTTTCGAAAGTTTTAACACATTATACATTTCCTAAAGCCGTTCTCAACAACCCTTTCTTAACTTAACGCCCTAGTTTTATGGGGTTGCTATTTTAGGAACGGGTTAAACCTATACGACATGAAGTATGAAAATAGATTTTTGGTTATTCTACAAATTTGAGGAACGCCTATTTCTTTATTAATTTAAAAATTGTTAACAAAGCGAATCCACCATTTTTTTATTAATATGATTTATAGTCATTTTTGCAAAAAACAGGACACTGAAAATGGGACACACAGATTTCAAATTCTTTCTGTATTTCAGTAACTAAGAGTAGTTTGGTTACTTTGATGTCTCAAAAGAACCGGGAATTCCCGGTACTTTCGGTACAGGGATTTCCCGGTTCTGAACCCTGAGAGTGACCCGAACAGTACAGCGTAATTAGTGATGGGTTGTTATTTAACTATCTGTTATTTTATAACAATTATTTATAAATAACATAACGCAACCGTTACTACTTCTAAAAAATAACATATATAAAATAACGACACGTAGAGATCGGCCGCTCGTGAAACGAAAAACGAAGTCGGCGCTCTGCATCACCACGAAATTCTATGCTACTCGAAGCAATTCCAAAAAACAACTAGTATGGATGGAAAACATGTTATTTCGTCAACCATCGAAAGCGCTACGGCGAACGTAGCTGCTTCGGTCGATACCGTCGATGGTCGTATTTATAACAGCTTAAAAATAATAGGATATAAAAGAAGCAGGTTTTTTGAAACAGTTGCGGGCATAACGCCTGGCGGTGGAGATAACAGGAGTGGGAAAGGAACGCTGCTGCATCGGTCGATTGTCGATGGAGGCTCGCAACGGGTTGGAGAAGCAGTCATTTTATATATGTTGTTTTTCAACCTGTTACGAGCATAACAGGGCGGCGGTCGAGATAATCGGTGTGGGAAAGGAACGCTGCTGCATCGGTCGATTGTCGATGGAGGTTCGAAACAGGTTGGGGAATAACGCCATCAGTTGTTTTAGATACATTCTGTTTCAACCTGTTACGAGCATAACGGACGGAGGTCGAGATATTATGGCGCTGTATGTTTCAGTACTTACTTATTAAGGTTCAATATTTAGGTATTTATTTATTCTGAAAAATTTTTAGAATAATATTTTAAGATTTTTAAAAATGTATACAGGGTGTTTTGAAAAATCTGGTCATTGATTAATCACGATCCTGCTTAAAGCCCTCAACGTAAAAAGCTGATTTTTGGAAAACGGATTGACTTTAGTGTGTAGAGGTTCGATAAGAAGGGATTTTTCGAAACTCGAATTCTAAGGGGGTGTAACTACTCTGAAATATTAGAATATTTTTATTTAAAACCGGTGAGTTTTTCGAAAAACTCTTAAAACACGTATATTTTATTATGTTGTTTTACATATTTTAAGATTTTTAAAAATATGTACAGGGTGTTTCATAAAATATGACCATTGAGTAATCACTATTCTGCTTAAACTGCTGGACGTTTAAAGCTGATTTTTTGCAAACGGATTGACTGTGGGGTTGAGGTTCGATAAGGAGGGGTTTCTCGAATCTCAAATTCCAACAGGGTGAAAACGCCCTCAAATATTACAATATTTGTTATTTAAAAACGGTTAGTCTTTCGGGAAAACGCCTGGACACGCATAATTTATTTTGTTTTTTTTACATATTTTGAAATTTTTAAAAAATCATACAGGGTGTTCCAAAAGTTGAGTAATTGATTAACCACGATTCTGCTTAAACTGCTCGACGTTAGAAAGCTTATTTTTGGCAAATGTGAGAAAATTTTATCCAGTTTGTATGTTAATGGAAATTCTTGTTTTGCTTTATCATCACCATTAGAAATTATTAATTCGACACGAACGAAGTCGCGGGTACACGCTAGTTTAAGTGTAAAATTAATTCGAACTCTAGTGTGTAGTTGGTTTACTTATGAAGAATATACTACACATTTTCTTATATTGCTATTTTTTGACCGCAAATGGTAAAATCATAACTAAGAGCTTCTCGCCCGTCGAGTGAGATGCACCCTGTACACTGCTACGCAATTCAGGATCTACGCGGATCGAGGGGCAGGGCGTAGGTAGATCGGAATGTATAGGTATAGACGAGTGGCGGAATTTTGGCTTTTTTTATATCGCAATTTGTAAACAGCGCTTATTTGTAAACAACCACCGTTTTTAGAGAGGTATTTTACATAACAATCGATATTTTGAAATGTTTTGACACCCTGGAAATACTACCACCGGGCACGTCATTGTTGCAACTTGCAACTGCGTTAATACGCCTGGCGGTGACCGCCTCATACTCTTTCAGATATTTAGCAGTAAAATAAAGAAACCTGCTATTTTTAAGCTGTTATTTTAAGCTGTTTTTTTATAAATAACTATAACAGTTTCAACTGTTATCTAAAAATAACAGTTTTGCCCATCACTAAGCGTAATAGACTCTTAAGACTGAATCGAATCACTGAACGGAAGAGTACTTTGTTCAATTAAAGGTCGGTAATGGAGAAGAACTTAAAACAAAGTTAATTCGAGTCGTTCGAGACGGGCGTTTATGTTTGTTTAGTACTAGCAAAACGTACACATTTCCCGTAACGATCCACTTCCTGACTCGTGCACAACAGTCGTCCATCTTCCTCCTTGCCCAGCCTCTGAAGCTCGTCATTGTTTCGATCTTAATCGCCTCTTTGACAACTGTCAGCCGCCGTGCACCATTAGGTCTAATAAAAGCTTCCTTTTTAAGCCGCGTTTAGACCGATAAACCATTGAGAAACTGAGACGATTCAACAGAACACGTTACGCAAATAAATATTTACAAACATTGAAATGTGTCGTTTGATATAAAAAGAGCCTTAATCTAAACAGTATACTCAGAACGGTGATGCAAAAGAACTTTTTATGATTCTGTAATACGGTTTTGTAATTTTACTTTTGACGAACTCCACAATCATCGAATGAAAATATTTTAGTACGGTTCCGGAAACTCTAATTAATACTACCAATTTTAGGGTTCAGATATTTTTTGCCATCACAGAACCGGGCCTCGGTAACAATAATTAATAGTTTTGTTTTGTTACGCGAGAAAGCCCTTTGATACTTTCTAACGGTCGAAATCAAACTCTTCTAAATATGTAAGAATGCTATTTCTTATTGTTCTTGCTTCTTTTTTCTTTTGAAGTTCCTATAATATTTATTATGTTATGTTTTAATAGATATTTGCTCTTGTCTCAAATTCAGTTAAGTTGGTTTATGTTGTTTGATGTGAAATTTAAGTTACCTGTACTTTTTTCTTTACTTGTGCTCATGTTTATGTTCATGTTAATTTTGTCATACCGGATTACTTAATAATTTGATATTATTTTCATAAAAAATTCCAATTTTTTATGCATTTTACTTGGAAAAACCATCCCTTGCTTTCTGATTGATGAACTACACTACCATTGAACAAAAATTAGTCGGTACCGAAAGTAGCAGTACCGAAAGTACCAGCATTTGCCATAAAATAGCGAGCAATTTGATACAAACCTATATAAATTATATATCACTGTATAATCACAAAACTTCAAGCGGTCAAGCTTAATCACGTGACTAAAAGTTTATTTGGTATGAACTGTAGTTAATGTTTTCCATGCAGCATATTATTTATAATAATAATAATAATAATATATATAGCGTTTTACGCCTTGGGAGTAGCAAGGTACAGCTTTAGTAGTTAGCTTTAGTAGTTAACCCGTCATATACTCTAAAACCGCCAATAGTGAGTAACTAGAAATATAATAATAATATATATAGCGTTTTACGCCTTGGGAGTAGCAAGGTACAGCTTGCCATACTAGAGCCGTTCGGTATATAAGGAAGGTAATGTGGCTAGCACTACGCTTCAACCGCCTATTATTACCTCAGGATTGTGAATCCCAAGTACTCATTTAAGGCTGAGTCGACCTAGGTACCCAAACTATTTTTATTTTAATAAAAATAGTCAGCTGATGAAATGCCGGGTGTGGGATTCGAACCCACTACCATCAGATTGGTAGATCAGAGCCTGTACCTCTACGCCACCGGGCACCTTGCATATTATTTATAAAAAAATATATAAATAATATATTTTCATATGTGTGAAAAAAATAATTAACTAGGTAGCTAGATAATAGAGATCTTGTTTTCTCTTTAATTGATACCTACCTTGCTCATATATAGCTCACTGAACAATAATAGAAAGTTATAGCTATTGTTATATTTTATCTCACGTCAAAATAATTAAACAAAAAGAGTATTGCATAAAATGGTGGCATTAAAATGAATCTGTTTATATGCGGGTGTTATATACAGGGTATTATACATAATTTATGACAAATTAACTGATAAAATTTTAAATTTGATTTAGTACTTACCTGTTATTAATTACTAAACTTTATTATTTTTTATTTTTATTTATTTATATTTTAGACAAAAGTTTTGCCTAAGCCTATGGCGGATACTGATTTTTTAGGTGGTATTATGTTAATTATTGAAAGAAAAAAGTATACGAAAGGTACAAATATATAGCACATAGTACCGTATGATCGAAAAAAAATTGGCGCCGGGAGGCACGTATAGCCGCCCATACTTGATATTTTTTTTATCTCAAAAACTGACTGATTTTGATGTTATTACAAATTTTGTTGCAAATATTATTCCTAATCTTAAATTGAAAACCGCGTTTCGCTAGCTACTTAATTTTGGAGTTACGATTTTTTTAAATTTTTAACCTCCTTACCAACCCCCCACCCCCACCAAAAACTAATGGCCAGATTCTCGGGTGCCACAGTATTTTTGTGCCAAATTTGGTTAAAATCTGTTTAACGGTTTTTGAGTTATCGTACTACAGGCGGACAGACAGACAGACGGACAGACAGACACAATGAAAATATTTTGCATTTAGGTCATTTATGACCCAAATAACTCATTTTGAATGAAATTAAAAAAACTTTTTTTGCCGATCTTAATAGCCTACCTACCATCATACCTGTCGGTATGGTCGGCTAAAAAACGGCGTCAAATACGGCTGGGGAATAACAATCGACGATGAATGAATTTTGGCGAGATCAATCCCTAGGTTTAGCTATTCGTCTGATCAGATTTTCTGATTTTCTTTTCAAATATGGAATCCTCAAGAGAGTAAGAACAATTAGTCACTCGGGTATCTATTATGATTAGATATCAAACAGGTGTGAAAATTTCACCGACTTGCCATCATTCCCACGAAAAAAAAAGATCACCCACTATATATAGGTATCAGGTAGCTTTGTTGATGAGAATCGACATACCATAACACAAAAACCAGGCTCTTTAGCTGTTGTTCTAACTAATTAAATTATTATTTACAAGAACAATTAAGTCATTATAACGATAAGGCAACAATTGAACGGCTGCTTTTACCAACCCAGTTCTCAGAGTTGTTTCTGTTTCAAATGGAAACCGAACAATTAATTTTTTTCTAAGGCGTTCGACTGTGTAAATCATAAGATCCTAATTAATAAACTGCAGCACTATGGGTTCAGGGGAACATCTCTCAAATGGTTTAAGTCGTATCTGAGCAACAGAAGTCAACTTGTGAGGGTGGATACCACGTTGTCTTCTAACAAGCCAATAGAATGTGGAGTACCACAAGGCTCAGTACTAGGCCCTATTTTGTTTCTTCTTTTTATTAACGACATTGCTAACATAAACATCAGTGGTAAAATATGTCTTTTTGCGGACGACACTAGCTTCACTTGGAGCAACAAGGACGTCACGGCACTTCATAGGATTATATCAAATGACTTAATCACCATTAAATCTTGGTGCGATTCGAACCTCCTGAGTCTCAACATTTCTAAAACTAAAAGCTTTGTCGTATAAAAACTCGCTGCAGCCTTTTGTACTTAACAACACCACCATTAACGTTGTAAAAGCTGTAAAATTCTTAGGGCTTGTTGTAGAAAATTCTCTAAAATGGGACATGCATATCGACGCTTTGTCGAAAAAATTAAGCTCTGCCTGTTTTGCATTAAGATCTGTTTCTAAGGAGCTTAACTTGTCAGTGGCTAGAACTGTTTATTATGCACTTTTTGAGTTGCACCTCAAATATGCCCTTCCATTCTGGGGTACGTGTTGTGCGACTCAATTTGGGCAAAAACTCACACTTAAAGATAGGCAAAAGATAAAAGATTGTTAACTTTTTCTTCTTATTCAAAGAAATTAGTGGTTTCAATTAGCAGAACGTCAAATTAGTGTTAAGGTTAAAAAAGTTACCAAACTTTTAACCTTTCTACTAATTATACTTCAAAATTTGAGAGGAATGTCATTTTGGGCTTTGATTATCACCCGTCAAGAAAAATTTTGGTTAGAAATCAAAAGTTTATTGTTTTATAAGCTAAATATTATGCTTTCTCTATGGATACAACAAACTACCGCAAGCTGTTGCTAGAATATTTTATTAATTTTAATTGTGTTTTTTAGACATTGTGAATGATCGTAAACTAAAAAGTATAGAGTGTAATTGAAACCACTAATTTATTCCACTAATTGCGATGTTTTGAATGAAGCTTTAATGAAATAATATACATACAGGGTAGTCCATTAGTGCAAGCAATTAATTAACTTACTAAAGAAGTTTCACCCGATCTACTGCATTGTTTTCAGCACGAAAAAGATTTTTTTTCGGCGTACAAGTTCAGTTTCTTGGCGGCCTCTTCTCCGATTTCTTTTTATATTTTTCTATAACCATTAACAACCGGAAGACACTGATCATAGAGGAAAAAGACCCAACACTGCGTTTTTCTAATTCTGGATTAGTTTTGTCTCGATTAGTAGTCCGTTTATACCTGATGCTGCCGTTATACTCAAAAGCAATCGTAACGTTCGCAGGGTGACGTTATAATATGGATACAAGTTTTTATTGTCATAAGTGTAGTGCGGATTTCGCGGTTCAGTTTGTGAGTGCAGAAAATATTCAGGTAAAGTCTGTTCAGCCATCAACGTTACGTCATCATTATTTGTCAAATAATATGCGTTTTAGGGTGTGTCTGAGATCAGTTCATATTGTTTAGAAAATTTTAAGTATGTTCTGATCTTAATTATTAATTGAGTGAGTTCCGTTTTTATTAAATTCATGTAGGAACGTTAGGCCTTCCTTCATTTTGGTTATTTTTCAATTTATATCTTTAGGTGCATATATCAGTTTTTTCCAGAGAAATTGTACCTATTTTAAAAATAAAGTTATGAAAAAGCTTAAGATTCTATACAATAAAACACACTTTGATACTCTAGAAGTTCTTCTTCTTCTTCTCATCGGATCCGTGACCAATAATTTCTTTGGTCTCTGCAAAAAAATCTTTTATGGGTATTTCGCCACTGCAAGAAAATCTACAAAATAAAATATTTTTTGTAAACACTTCTGCGTTAATCCAAACGAAAATTACTTGTCAGAAGTTAGGTTTACAGATATACAAATTTGCCTAACGAACAAGAAAATGCTTAACGTTTCGGAAAGTTCATCTCTTTCCGTCGTCGGAAGCAAAAAAAAATACAAACAATAAAGAAAAAAAGTATTAAAAATATCTAAATTCAACTATTCGAGAACACTTTAGTTTTTTAAAACAGATACGTCTAAAAAACCGTGTTGACGTTCTATTAAAATTACATTATATCAAGTTAAACTTCAAAATTAACAATTACTACCTGATAACAATTACTTAATAAGGTGAAACCAAAAAGCCCCAAACTTTCTGTATGATTCTTTTTAATTTTTACGTATGTTATGTTTATTTATATTATGTTCTATAAAATCAAAGAAGCGATTGTAGAATTCAGAGTCCAGGTCTGAGATGCATAAGTTAAGATCTAGAAGTTCAAGATACCTAATTAAATATACACTGAAAAAAATATAAGTAATTTAAAAAAAAAATATTGAATATATTATAGTATTTTTAATAAGAAACTTGTAAAAATAAGATATTTTTACATAGTTTAACAAAAAAATATAATTTTGCAAAACAGTTTATTAATATTAAATAAAAAAATGTCTATAAGTACATATGTGGCGGATTCATCTCTCCAAAAAATTCTACATGGGTATTTCGCCACTGCAAGAAAATCTACAAAATAAAATAGTTATTTTTTGTAAACACTGCTGCGTTAATCCAAACGGAAACTACCGTATGATCAAATAAAACGGCGTTAGCGATGGCTATGAAATGACGATCGATGACATTTCCCATATAATTTTACATATAAAATGACAGCGATCTTCATTTCATATCCATCGCTGACGCCGTTTTTATTCGATCATACGGTACTTCTCAGCAGTTAGGTTTACAGATATACAAATTTACCTAAAGAACACACAAGAAAGTTTATCTCTTTTCGTCGTCTGAAGCAAAAAAGTACAAAGAATAAAGGAACAAACTATTTAAAATATTTAAATTCAACAGTTTTTTTAAAACAGATACGTCTACAAAAACCGTTGACGTTCTGTTAAAAATTATTTTTTTATAATAAAATTATTTTTAAAGTTATTTTTTTTTACATATCCTTTTAGCTGTGCTTTTAGCCTCCATAATTATAACCCCAAATCAAATTGTGAATCAAATGAAAATGACAGTTACTAAACACAATGTGCAGTAATTTACGAAATGCTGTAATGACGTCACCAATCTCTTTCATCTGGTTCTCAAGTGAAAGAGAGATAATAACGACTTTTGAGGATTCATTTCTTTATCCGGTATGGTCTAGTGGCTAGGATACCTGGCTCTCACCCAGGAGGCTCGGGTTCGATTCCCGGTACCGGAATAACTTTTTTTAATTTTTTTTTACTTTAGAGTCCATTTCACTAGTCCGAAAAAGTAACAAAATAAGTGTTCGGCGTTTAACGTTTTATGTAAAACTGGCTAGGTATTTTACACAAATGAAGAAGGAAATTAAATATAAAGGATTATACTAAGTATATCCGTATAATCAACAATAAGCACATTTTTGGCAACTTCTTTATTTTTAAGGTTTTGATGGTCAAACAAAAATATTGCATGTTTGGACTAAATTTTCTCGAAAATAATTTAATAAATTAAAATTCCGTTACAATACGGAACTAGATTGAAGTTTTGTGATTACAGTGATATATATAAATTATATGGTTTTGTAACAAATTGCTCGCTATTTTATAGCAAATGCTGAAGCTCTTCAAACCTTAATCAAGCCTTAATCAAAGCACGACGTGTTTGGAATTTTGGGTGTGGCTTAACACGACAGGGTCGGGCTAAGCCTGAGGCAGATTTCTGAAATATAATATATATTTCCTTCGGCCACACACCCGCTTTACCCGACCCGAAAGTACAGCGTAATAGACTCTTAACTATTTCTTTTTTAAATTCCAGACTACCATCAAAGTCTACGCCAAATGTCTACGGCCGGACATCGAATACAAAACCCTGAGCATCACGTTCCAAACATCCTGCAAGGAGGTGGTGGCAACCCTGTTGGGAAAGTACAAGATGAAACACAGGGATCCCAAGCTGTTCTACTTGAGTATGGAGGTAACAGTGAGAAAAGCAGGAGTAAGGACGCATTTGGCACTGGACGATGAGGCCAGACCTGCTGTGCTGCAAAGTTGTCATCCCAAAGGCGATTCTAAGTAAGATTTACTTAAAAATAAATTATAGATGGTAGTAATCATAGGACACATTCTCCGCCGGTGCTGCCACGATGCGATCGGAGAATACCGAGAATAGCCTACTAAACAAATACACGGGTTTAAACCTTAGATCTTTTATAAGATCTAAGGTTCCTAGATCATGTATACTTACGTGGATAAGTAAATCACTATAGAAACTGTCGCAAACATATCAACGACTTCCATTTATCTTCTTTTTTTGTTGCACAGGCGGTGCTTCTACTCTATCTATCCTTGTCGAGGACCTATCGAATATTTACCTATATAACGATTGATTGCTTATCATATTTTTTGTCTTCTACAGGTTTTCTCTACAAACGAGAAGAGGAGGATTGATAAAAGTGCACGATTCAGTTTTGAACAGCAATTCCCAATACAAATCGCTGCTTATTAGTGCCAGAACAACAGTAGATGAACTTATAGCCCTTCTCTTGAACTGTTACAACAGCAAAGAACCGGTGGAACAGTTTTCTTTATACGAGGTACGTACGAAACATAAATGATTTTGTAGGGACACCCTGTACAAAACAAAATATTTTTAAGATATTAATGCATCTTTATAAAACAGGCAACGTTTATACAGGGTGGTCCGAACTGTATTCCGAAAATTTCGGCAGTATATTCTGCAGGTAAAAATAAGTAAAAAAGTTCGTATAAACGTATGTCCTAAAATGCTTAGTTCCGTAGATACAGGGTGTAGAAGTTTCATTTTTATTTCGACTTTTTCCACATAATTTCTGAAGTAACGTCAATATTTGGATGAAAATTAATATCTGGGAGTTTTTTTGACATGGCAAATTTCATTTTAATATCAATATGACTCTTACTTATAGAGGGCGCCACCTACATATTTTTTAACTGTTTTGAAGACTAATAACTTTTCGTCCGTATCTGTATAAAACTACTGAGTAAAAAATATACATTTACAAAGTTTTTTTACGTAAAAACGGTCTCTTGGTAAAAATCGGTACGAGTAACGTTTTTCAAGGTATTTTAAACCTAAATTATCAATATCTGTCATCATTGACATAAATTAAACATGTTGACTAATAGTTATTATACTCAAAAATTTGAAATGATTTTGTACCAAAAGTTCAACAAAAACTGTGTTATCATCATTTTTTCGAAGAAAAATTTACGATTAATTTGAAGAAATAAAAAGTTATCTCATTTCAATCAAATAACTATCTAGTCAGCCTATTTTTTTGTCAAAAATGACATGTATTGACTATTTCCATTATAAATATCTTAAGAACGGTTGCTCGTAGCGATTTTTACTAAGAGACATTTTTTACGTAGAAAATCACGGAAATGTATATTTTTTCACTCAGTAGTTTTATACGGGTACGGACGAAAAGTTATTACCTCTCAAAACAGTTAAAACACACATGTAGGTGGCGCCCCCTACGAATAGGAGGGGGCGCCTCATATTGACATCAAAATCAAATTTCTCATGTCAAAAAACTCCCAGACACCAATTTTCATCCAAATATTGACGTTACTTCAGAAATTATTTGGAAAAAATCGAAACAAAAATGAAACTTCTACACCCTGTATCTCAGAAACTAAGCATTTTAGGATATTCATTTATATGAACTTTTTTACTTATTTTATTTGCAGAATATGCTGCCGATGTTTCCGGAATACAGTTCGGACCACCCTGTATAAAACTTTTTTCATATTTTCGTCAATGACCATGATATTGGACTTCCTCGCACTAGTGAGCCACCCTGTATATCACAACATCAAAATTGCTTTATTTCAGCGTTATAAGTTATAAGAGTGTCACCTATATTTGGTGTTCATATTTTTTTTTACTCTTAGGTAAATCCCGAAAGGGAGCAACAGCGGAAACTTCATCCAGATGACAGACCCCTTCAAGTCCAACAATCGTGGCTTCCATCTCATGAGTGTCACTTTTTGATTAGAAGAAATCCAGATTATTTACCTTTATCCCGAAGAAAGGTATGTATATGTATAGTGTATAATATAACTTAAACCGTGTTTAATCATGTTAATCAATGATATGGATGCAAACCAATAACCAATTCTAAAAGCAGTTATTCCATTATCGATTGTTGGTACCTTCAAAATTGCTGGAACCTTTAACCACACAGTTCATTTTTAATATTAGACCTCTCTGTTACAAACTAATTGATTTATTCTTCGCAGATCTTTTGGGTATCAGAGTTACCACCACTGCCGGCCTCGAGACTATTCAGGACATCACCAAGCAGTCACCACAATAAGCTTATGCAACTATCGAAATCTTCCACGTCGCTAGTACCAGTCAAGACTACAGAGGAAAAAACTGCGACCCAACCCAAACCCAAAGAGGCAGCAGTTATAAAGAACTTCGGTACGGAATTGAAAGTGTTTGAACATCAAAATAATCCAACAAAAAAGGGCGGACAAACATCCTCCTATGCGGACTATGAGAATTACTTTTATATTTGAATGTGGCGAAGTTTTAAAAGATATTTCAACAAACATATATAATGATTTATATTTTTGAAAAATGTACGATCACACACATATTTGTGCGTGTGAATGTTTTAAGTTAAGATTATTTTCGGGAAGGGTTTGAATATAACACCCTACACAATACGCTACTTAAATTTTCACAAGTACACACATGGGCAAAATTATTGCATATAACGATATTTTTATTATATTTTGGACCTAATATGATTCTTTTTATATTTTTGGACATATTGGCTTACTACACGACTAACTACTATAAAATTAAAAATCTAAGTGCAACTAGGCTGTTACTATAATTTTATTTCATAATGAGTGAAAATCAACAAAAACAAATTTCATTTTAAACAGAAAATATTGATAACAATTTTAATTATTTCTTACAACTAATAGTCTGTATTGCCTCCTCGAGCCTCAATGCAAGCTGTGAGACGACGTGGCATGCTCTCAATTAAGTTGGCCAGAAGATGTGGAGGAATGGCTTCCCATATGTTTCGCGCGCAGCAATTTTTAATTCATTTAAGGTACGGGGGGGGGGGATCATTCCTTTTGGTAATATGGCGTTTTATCATGTCCCAAGCATGCTCGATCACATTCATATCTGGAGACATCGGTGGCCACCACAGTTTTCTTATACCCTCTTCCTCACAAAACTCGCGAACCGCTAAACTGCGATGGGGAGGAGCATTATCGTCCATGTAAACAAATTCATCCCACACTGCTCCTCGAAATGGACGCACAATAGGCTCTAAAACTTCTCTAAGATATGAGGCACCTGTCATTGTGCCATCAATAAAAACAAGAGGTTTTTGAGGTCCGTGTATTATACCTGCCCATACCATAATGCTTCCCCCTTGAAACGGGACACGGGGTTGAGCTGCATTCAAGCATGCTCGTCTTCCAGATGCTCACCAGACCAAAGTTCGTCACGAGTCTGACACTAGGCCTATTCTTGTTTCATCACTAAACATGACGAAACTCCAATTAGGTCCATTTGCTCTCATCTCTTCAGCCCATTGTAGTCGCGTCATTTTGTGCCGTAAATTAAGCTTCGGAACACGTAGACATTTGGTCTTTCTTGAAACGTTGCTATACAGGGCCTATTTTTCATCTGGTCGGGCCCAAGCAAAAATTCGGGCCCTCTTTTCCAATAAAATTCAAAAATTCTTTTGTTGGTTTGGGTTAAAAAAATAAAACGTTATTTTTAGATTGGGGAATCGCCGGCGCCGGTGTCGGTATCTTTGATATAAATTTATAAATAATTTTAAAAAATGCATTAATTATATCAATCTAAAGCTTATTTTATTTAATTCTATTTTCCTTATCAGAGGTAACTGTTTCTTTTTCTCTGCTGTGTAAATTTACATTTGAATGAATATTTTACAACCCTTAACGGGCCCCCCAGACCACCGGGCCCAAGGCCCGGGCCTTATGGGTCTTATGGTAAAATAGGCCCTGTTGCTATATGGTCTTTCTTGAAACATTTACTCCTTCAAGGCAAGCTAACTTATTTTTAATAGCAGTACTAGAAAGCAGAGGGAATTGCGTCGTGCAATTAGGGATATTTGACGGTCTTGCACAGCAGTTGTAACTCTCTTTCTACCACTTCCAGGCCGGTCTGTACCCTCCCTGATTTTTTTTTAATATTCACGAAACATCGCTTTGGTTAACTCCTACAATTTCAGCTATTGCAATTTGCCGGTAGCCCTGTTGCGACAGTGTTACTATTCTGACTCTATTAAACTGTGAAATAATGTTTCTAGGCATTTTAAGGCCAAAACAATGGTCAAATTTCTTCTGAAACCCAAGAGACCACAAATCGAAATGTGCAAGAATTTGTAATAATATTGAGTCTGAAAGATAAGCATTGTTTACCATATCCATTTTAACAAAAAAAATGTTTATTACAGATTATCAAAGCTATGTACAACGAAAAAAGATTCTTTAAATTCCTTTCCGTATATTTTTAAAAGATAGATGCATTAATTTTGGCCATGTGTGTATTTTAACAAATGATGGGTCCAGGGGTGATAAGCGCCATTTTACTAATTTTACAGGTGAGCACTGGACGACTGGTGGTTATCAGGTTTTTTTCGTGTATCTATTCTATATTTTAGGATTTAGCAACTTATTACTCTGCAAAGTTGATACATTTTCTAGGGACCAGTTAGACCTACTATAATAATTACTATATTATTGAAAAACCATAAAATTAACCTTAACTTGAAACATTCAAATTTGTATCTAAATTGTAATTTTACAGAAATTTTAATAAACCAGTTGATTGAAAAACAACCTGTATTGTTGGTTGTATGCCTACCATACATCTGCATTGAAATATCTTTTGAAATTAAAAAAATATAAACATTTTCTGTAAATTTTTGTATATATAATTTGTGTGGCGTCTAGTTTTTTATTGTGATATTTATTTTATTCTAAATAGTTTGCGACCAAAGAATAATGCAGATGTACTATTCTATTATAGAATGTAAAAAACAATTTATTATAAAACTGTTCTACAGGGTGTTTCAAAAAGCATGTGCCATCTCTCGTGGGGAGATTCCTCACATAAAAATAAGATTTTACGGGCTAAAAGTATTTAGAAAATTATAATAAATCGAAAAAAGAACTTTAACACCCTATAGCCACGAAACAAAGCAGAATCGGACCTATGTCATTATGGAAAATAAATTTTATTTTTACGTAAGAAATCTCCCCACGAGAAATGGCACATGTTTTTGAAACACCCTGTATAGTATCTTGCCGCTTGTGTTTAACATATACCTAGGTGTTAACTTGTTTAAAATCTCACAAATTAGTCCTCTAGGTAAGAACAAGATTGTATTAACTCTAACCAAATACATAGTATTAGAAATTGTGTAACATTTTTTCATTAAAATAATATTGTAACTCTAATTCACTCGACAATATTCAGTACACAATATAATATACCGGGTGGTATATAATATACCAACTGTCCAAATATTGGCTCCCCTGTTGAGTTGACAGCGAAGTCATAAATACGTTATTTGTCAAACGTCACAAAAGTATTATTTTTGCGACGTGATTGACAATATAAAAAAGTCATTTTAACGCCTAGGCATAAAAGTAAAGCACCTTTATGCCTAAGCATAAAAGTACGAAAATATATTATTAAACTGACATGAAGTGTCAAATTCAACGAGCCTAACTATAGTTCAAATATATATAATTACATACAAAAGGATACAAGGTGTGACTTTTAAATATTTTTATATTATTTAGAACGTTTGAAATTGTTTAAAAACTTATTTATGGTGTTTAAAAAAATTGCATGTTCTATCCGACATAAAAATTACTTTTTGTGTCTCGGCTGTATGTCAGACGTACAGCCTCGCCACAAGAAGTGTCATTTTTACTCCCAATAAAACAATAAACTATTTTTAAAGGTCCGCATATGCTGAATACACGTGAAAAAATTGAATAATTCTGAACAAGCCGATTTTAAATAATTTAAGAAAAACTGTATCTATAAACTGGGCAAATTTGGCATGTCTGGGCAATACTTCAGCCATACACAGACCTTTAAAAAAACTATCTACGACTTGGCTGTAAAATGAACAGGAGACAATATTTGGACAGTTTAACATGTTCATAGGATTTCCTGCTTCCAACGACGATGCACCACCCGGTATAATAAACAAAACAAAAATAGTATTTTAAATTATAAGTATAAAATGATTTGTATGTAATACTGTGACTTGTGCAATGTGTTCGGTGTCTAGGAAAATAAGAAAGAAAATTACCATTAGTATGTACTAAATATTATATAGACCAAAGATTTTTAGTTTTAAGTATAGAGTGAATGTATCTATTTGTAATTGTCAAGACATCTATTACAAAATAAAGTTATTTAAAAAAAATGATTGGGATATTTATTGCCTAACCACTACCAAAGAGCTACTACATAAAAATAATACCGTATCATAAAAAAAACGGCGTCCACATGGCTAGAATCGGCTGATCGATGACATTCCCCATATAATTTTACATGTAAAATGACAGCGATTTCCATTTCACAGCTATCGCTAACGCTGTTTTTTTTTTCGATCATATTATATCAAGTTATTAGTTTCTCTCTGCATCAAACGCAACTGTGTTATATACCGGGTGCGTCTCAAAAGTGGCTCACCCCTATAACTTTTGGTATGTTTGTATATGACATAAATTAAGATTGATTGGAGTATTCAATTGGTTTGGTCACTTTTCCTGTTTCACCGGAAATTACTACATCTTGTGATATTTAAATGACACCCTATCGGTAAGTTTTTACATGGTTTTTAATTTCTTCGATAGAAAATGACACTCTGAATAGAATGACATTTCATATGTCACCTTTTGACATTTTCGGCATATGGTTTATTTAAAATTGTAACAAGCGGTTCATAACAACAATTTGACTCGAAATATTATGTGTGTGGTACCAAATTATTCGTAAAAATATGCTTTTTCCAAATATGCTAAAGAGCCAACCTTGTTCCATTTGAAAAAATTGAGATATAATTAAAAATATGATTTGGACATCTTTTATAGATGACAAGACACGAAAAATCTTTGACGATCAAATCTATTTTTCCAAGGCTCCAAACCAAACCAAAAACTAAACCAAATCAAAAATTAGTATTTTTAACACAGCCATGGCATCCTGCTAGATTGAGATTTAAAATACGATTGGTTTTTAAAAGTTATAAGAGTGAGCCCCTTAAAACGCACCCGGTATAAGAATAAAAAAAAGAATAAAATTTTTAATCTATTTATTGATTATACAGGGGACTCGGCGTTCTGAAAATTCCCCTCAGTTTACTATGTATTATTAGGTATATTATTATACAGGGTGTCCCAGAAATAAGTGCAAGTATTCTAACTGGTATAGTATAGTTCAACCCCAGAAACACGCCCAAGAAGTTTTTTTCGCGAAAAAAATTTTTTTGGAATTTTTTTTAGTTTTTAGTTAATAAACATAATTTCTTGATAATATGGCAACATATTATGTATTAGATTAAATTTACAAGAAAGAAAATCCAGAAAAGATCAAGTGATTCTCAAAATTTTAGAAAAAAAGGATTTTTATTTTTGGAAATTTTCAAAGTAAAATAACTCCGTTATTTTGAACTTATTTGAAAAACGACAAAGAGAAAATATGTATCGATATCTACCACCCCTTAAAATACTTAGCACAATCTGGGACACCCTGTATAGGTATTATTATAATAAATGCACATTTTGTCTAACATGTAGTAGGTTGCTTCAGGATTTATAAACAATGGAAATAGTTAATATGGTTAACGAATCATTTTTATATTACAAAAAATTCTGACTATATCAAACTTATGTTTCAGCGTTATGATAGTAATCAAGAATAATGAAATGCTATATCAAGCCTCGGTAGCGCAGTAGGCAGCGCGTAAGTCTCATAATCTTAAGGTCGTGAGTTCGATCCTCACCCGGGGCAATACTTTTTTATTTTTAAGACACCTAAAAGCATAGAATTACCGTACTTTAAGATGAATTTAAATTATTTTTGCAAGAACCACACAAGTATATTTAATTTTTTTTTCATATTATAGGAATGTTAATTATTAAAATGCATGTTCATATTATACAACATGTCCCCGAATTGTCTTTACAAGAGGAAAAACTTTTTTATTATTGACATTTTGAGAAAAATGCATTTTTTTATAAAAATGTTTGCTTGTCCTAAAATTGTTAATCCCGTTTATACTTTTCGAAATTTCCATACTGGTTGGAATTTTGGTTTTTAGGTTGAAGTCGTTAGTATATTCTGTCGGTTGAAGAACTACAGTTAATCCGTAGATTTACGGATTTCGGATATATTCTACGGACGTACGGATTTTTTCTAATAATACGGATTTTCTGTTATTGAACAATTTAACATAACGATTAAAAAAGAACGGCGTCACAGTTGCCTTGAAAATGAAAATCGCTGTTATTTCATATGTAAAATGATATGGTAAATGTTCATTTCCAAGCCCAGTAAACAACTTTTATCATACGAAATATGCGGTACCCATACCCATAAAAGAATATTTGAAAATTAAAAATTTTATCTATTACCATCGATTAATCGACAATACTAACAGCGCTTTCAGGTGGGGCGGACCGTCCGCGCGGATATTTTTTCAAGATAGCCGTCGACGAACTCATCCGGATGGAGCATACGCGACCCATGTGAAATTGTTCATATAAACTCCATAATATCCTAATCCTAACATACTTGCTCGAAGTCGCGGACGCTCCGCTCCATCTAACAGCGCTTTCAGATGGAGTGGACCACGGACGGATTGAAAAAACAACCGCGCGGACGCTCCGCGCGGACTGTCCACTCCATCTGAAAGCGCTGTCATTATACAAAGAAATAACGGATATATTTTGCCCATTGGATCATATTTTTATAATAAAAAATTGTATTGGTTTGCAATATTTGAATTGAAGAGTAGTAATATTTTGTTATTTTTAAAATGTTTATTTATGTTATTTATTTTATGTTTAAAATGAATTAATGATCAATAAAATACAGGGTGAGTCTCAAATAAGTACAAATATTTTCAGGGGTGGTAGACCTCGATAAAATATTTTCTCTTTACCGTTTTTCAAATAAGTCCAAAATAACCGAGTTATTTTACTTTGAACATTTCCAAAAAAATGATTTTTTTGCTAAAATTTTGAGAACCACTGGATCTTTTCTGGATTTTCTTTCTTGCAAATTTAATCTACTACCCTACTACCTATGTTGTCATATTATGAAGAAATTAAGTTTTTTAACTAAAAACTAAAAAATCCATTCTTTTAAATATTTTATGAGAAAAATATTTCTAAAAATGCTCATTTTTTGGTGCTAGCTATGGCTGTTTTGAGGTAAAGAAATCAAATCATAGATACTCTCCAGAGGACAAAATATTTCAGGCTACATTTAGATCTGAAATCAGAGGTAGGTATGGGTTTGAGGATATCATATAAATGGAGTATTAATATGGAGGAAAAAAACGACATTTAAAAAGATTTACATATTTATTATTTCATGTATCTTAATATTTTCCAAATTATGTAAATAAATATTTGCTTGTAGGTCATTTCCTTAAAAATTAATTGGTAAATTCTAGGAATAGTAAAACATACAAAACTCTATAAGTAAATCACAGTTAATTTACGAGACTGCCAGCTAATAATAAATATCCTTACTACGTTCTACCTCGAGTATTACCCTATCGGCACTCAATAAATCGGTATCTTCTTTGTGATCGTCTTGCGACACATGTGGCACGTCTTCAACGTGTCCGCGCACTTTTGACAAGTACCGTGACCGCAAAGAAACACCACGTTCCTTTTCCTCTCCATGCATATGCTGCACGCGTGGCTCTCCTCAATTTCCGCTATTTTACACTCCAAGTAGCGCATCCTCTCCGCGCTGGGCTGCCTGCTTTTAGCGGGCACCGACCTGCCATCTTTCGTCACCCTTTTCTGAACAAACTCGCCGCAAATCAAGCATTTCTTCATGCGCGCGGAGCAGTCTTCACAGGCCGGCTTGTGATTGCACGGTTCTAACGTGACGTTTTCGTCGGAAATGTCCGAACACACCAAGCACTCGATCGGATTTGTCAGGATCACTTCGTTTTGGTAAGGATGGTTCTTGTGAGTGGGGGAATTGTCTTGTGATGTGCCACCTACGTCAATAACTTTGTCGATTTGTAGCCTTGACCTTCTCGTACTCTTCAAATCGTCGACTAACAACTGTTTGGCAGGGCTGTTTTCAGTCAGGTTGTAGTTATCTACCCTAGCTTCGCTGAGAGATAGATTGTCCACGTTTGGAAGCTCTTGAGGGTTCAGTTCTGTTGGATTATTGTCGATAATCGGCACGTAGCCTCTGAGCAACTCTTCCAGAGTCGCGTCCTGTAGTAAGCTGAGTGCTGTTTGGCCTTTGCTGTTACCTATGTCTATGTTGATGCCTTGTTGTATTAAGTAGCAGGCAATAGCTACTCCTAATCTTCCGTCGGATATATTACTAATGTTTTGGTATATAGCGTAGATAGCGGGACTCGAAGTTTCAGTAATTTCTGTTTTTAAGTGATTTTTCTTCATGATTATGATGTGCAAGGCAGTGTCGCCATCCTCATCAGTGGCATTCAGGTTGGCGTTCAGTTTTAACAGCAGTTCAATCACACCACAATGACCTAAAAATTAGAACTATTAGCCAATCTTTACTAAAACAGTTAAAACAAGATGTCTCTTAAACAATTGCAAGTATTTTAATATGTGATAGAGAAAAGTATAAAAGTATATACAGGGTGGCGCCTCTCATACGCCGCGGAAGCTCCAAGAAGAACGGTAGTTTATATCGAAATGAAATTTTGCCAGCATATGTAGGTTAACTGAAAGCATTTTATAAAAATATATAGAATTACACATGGTGTCCCCAAAAAAAGTTACACATCAAAGTTGAGTTTTTTCTAATAGAACACCCTATATATTAATTGATTTTCGGATTCTAGGAAAAAAATAAAGGTAAGTTTTATTAAAAAAGCATATACCTAAAATCTAAGGATTTTGACATATTTCACATTCTGTGAAAATAAAGAGTAAATTTCGATAACAGCTACCTAAATTTTAGTTGACTTGAATTATAGCCTGATATTTAATTACAGTAACCATTGTATGTTAAACCAAATTGAAATTTGACTCGAAAAGTTATACGGGGTGAGACAAAATTAATATGGAACATTAATCACTTTTAAAAGCAAGTTACTCCTTTATTTTAAATGGAACACCCGGTATATTATTCCCGTGTTCAATGGGGAATTTATATATCTTTTAAAATATTATTAAGGTTGCCTACCCCTCAGACAAAGATTTTCCTAGATATTTTAATTTTTATGATTTTGCGCCAGTAGATCTTTATTATTTGAAAAAAAAATCTAGGGTGGCTGTGATATACCTTTGTTAATTTAACAAAAATTAAAGATTGTAGAGTAAAATACTCAACGGTAATAAAAAGATACACATTTAAAACATATTTTAATTATTACACCCAATTTTAAAGTTGGACTAATTAGACAGCTATATTGCAGTAACATCAGACATATCACAGCCAGCTAGATTTTATCAAATAACAAAGATCTACACAAATCAAATCATGTCAAACCATGTCAAACCAAACCAAACTAAACCAAACCTTATTAGTATTTTGAAGAGACATGAATTCTCTATTGGATATCGGAATAACATACTAGGTGTTCCATTTAAAATAAAAGAGTAACATGCTATGTGTTACTCTTTTATTTTACTCTTTTAATTTTTTGGTGACCAATATTAATTTTGTCTCACCATGTATAACTTTTTGAATCAAATTTTAATTTGATTTAAAGTACGTACAATAGTTAATTTAACTACATATTAGTAAATTCCAATTTAGGTAGCTTTTACTATAATTTAAAAATTGTTCTTTATTTCTAGAAAATGTTAAGTATGCCAAAAACCTTACATTTTAGTCACATACTTCTGTTATAAAACTAACCTTTATTTTTCTCCCAGAATCCGAAAATCAATTAATATATAGGGTGTTCCATTACAAAAAACACAACTTTGAAATGTAACTTTTTTTGGGGACATCCTGTAGAACTCTTTATATTTTTAAAAAGTGCTCTGAATTAGCCTACATATGCTCAGAAAATTTCATTTCAATACAAACTGTCGTTCTTCTTGGAGCGGCGTATGAGAGGCGCCACCCTGTATATTTTTGAAGTATAATTGAAACCACTAATTTATTCCAATCATTTCGAGGCTCCAAATGAACCTTTATACACGACACAAACCTTGACTGACAGCAAGCAATAAAGCCGTCTGGTTCCTGTTATTGCGTAAGTCGATCTCAGCCTGACCCCTTCTTACCAAAGTCTCCACCACATCCATGTGGCCGTTGAGGGCGGCCAAATGAAGGGCCGAAAACCCGTCGTCCTTTTTCACGTCCACCAGTTGCCTGGCGAAACTCAACAGTTTCTGGGTAGCTAGGTTTTTGCCCTTCAGCGCGGCGTGATGCAAAACGTTAAAGCCCCTTTTGTTGCGCAAAGTAAAATCAGTCCCTGGAAAAATAGACCAATCTTAAATACAACTTAAAAGGGCCCTACACTACACGCAATTGAAATTTTAAATTTTAATTTTGACATTGATCAACGCCCTTCAATAAAATAATAAACCCATATCAAATAACAAAAAACAATGTGCAGTAATTTGCGAAATGAAGCTGACAATCATCTTGACTATCAAACTCTTCCATCTGACTGTCAAGTGAAAGAGAGAGTGCACAACAAAATACTTCATAACTTTGAATGATAACCTAACCTAACCTAACAGCCTTACCTGGAGCTACGCATAGGGCGTCTATAACTTGATAGCAATCCTTCCCAATGGCATCATGCAAAGCAGTGTCGCCATAAAAGTCTACGACATTTGGATTAGCGCCTGCGCTGAGTAGAAGTTGCGCACAGCGCGCCGGCTGTTTGTGAGCTGCCACATGGAGAGCAGTACAACCGCTGCGATTGGAAGCGTTCAGTTCAGCACCAGATTTGATCAACAAATCTATTATCTACAGATAAAATAACAATCGTAAGATATATCTATTATAGAAAATGTTATACGGTTATAGATTCAAGAATGAATTGGTAACAACTTAGATCCTTTTCAATATGAATGGAAGAAAGATCAAAAAGGCAATCTGACACTTATTCAATCAACAGAAGATGTGGCGCCTCCTGACCTACTGAAATTAATCTTTTGCAATTGCAAAGAGAGTCAGTGCTTTAAAAATTGCTCTTGTAGAAAACTGGGTCTTAAATGTTCTTCAAAGTGTGGTGAGTGCTACGGAATCAGTTGCACAAACTTTTGTATTTTAGTTGAGGAAGAAAATGACGCTTGACGTAATAGCAGATTTTATTTAATAACTTTAATATAATAATAATTTTTTTAACAATAATTTAATTTAATAAATAATATTTAAACGTTATTTTTAATTGTTTTAATGCTTAAATTTATACTTGGTTTATCTGTATTAACACTATACTGTTTTAAAAAACTGGAAAATTTATAAAACGCATAGTAAAGAATTGCTCTCTCTCTCTCTATTACTATTTATTTTAGAAAAAAAATGATCGAAGGTAAAATATTCTAAATTTAATTCTCTACAAAAAACATATCTTTAGTTTTTTTTCGAAAAAAGTTATGCAAACGGACATATTTGAAAAAAACGAAAAACTCCAAGATGGTGGCGGTTTTTTTCAAACTTCCCCCCCACTGGGACCGAATGGGACTTTTGAAGGGTTAGATAGGAGATCATTATCTACACATTCCCGTTGAGACTGGTTGGTTACTAATTTTTTCCACCTTTACATATAAAACTCGGCTACGTTTACTGGCCTAATAGTCCACTGACCTCTGGCTGGTTGCCGAAAGCGGCGTAATGCAGACAAGTGTCTCCGTCGGTGTCACTGGCGTTGATGCAGGCTCCGGCTCTGAGCAGCAACTTGACGATGGCGGCGTGTCCCTGGTGCGAGGCCACCTGCAGGGCTGTCTTGCCGTTGCTCCGCGCGTTCGCTTGGCGCGGCGCCTCCTCCAGAAGGCGCTGCACCGCCTCCAGGTTGCCCTGCGCCGCCGCCCGTACGAACTGGTCCGCGCCGGCATTGGCGGACGCGTCCGCGTTGGCCTGATTGTGGACGGCAGGATGCCACTGAACTAAGACAGTATGTTAGGCTTTAGTGCGGGTTTACATGCATCCGTTAGGGGTCGTCTGTCGTTCCGTCAATCCAATCACATTTAAGTATGAGCATAGAAAAATGAAACAAGTTTAGATTGGAAAGTGCCCATAACATGTATGAAATACCTATGAAATATTGGAAACCGACGGTATGCCACCATCCACGATGGTTTTTGCAGTCCACAGTTCACAGCACAGCTTTTTAAGTTTTTAATGCCACTTTTTCACAATTATCACGGATTTTAGCAAATAAAATTTAAATTAAACCCACCAGATAGCAAGTTACTTTGAAAATTGACGCTTTAAACACTTTTCAATATTTTTTCAATGAGAGGGGTTTAAATTTTGAAAGATTTGATAATTTTTGAAGATTCTGACTTTGACAAGAGAAAATTATTTCTCTTTTTGTTTGCGGTTATTCTTAGTAAGGCGGTAACCGCTATAGCAGCGCCAGATCGCTTACAACGGTCGCGACTCAAAACAATTATATATTTTGACAGGCATTCCAATCCAAATTTATTTCCTTTATCTATGAATATGAGCTGTCATTTTTGAACTAAATCAATAAAATTCCATAAAATCAACGACGAACGATGCAAAATGGATGCATACAAACCCACACTAACCAAGTGTTCAAACTTCATTCCAACATTTAATAAGATATTCAAATGATGCTAAAAAATAAACTTACTTGTTGGTTCTTGTCTTTGGTTCTGGTTAGCGTGCATGGTGTTGGCAAGTTCGGCCGCACTACCAGGCACCGTTTTGACACACTGAGGATTCAAAGTCCAGGCATGACCATCCAACTGGACCCTCAAGTCGCCGTCAGAATAAACCTTTAGCACTTTACCCAATTTTCCCAAAGACTAAACAAGCAAATAAATGAGGTTAGGAAATAACACATAAAACAATCTGTCTATGGTAATGGGTAATTATAATAATTACTAACGTTTTTCATTATTTCTATCCATTCTCCATGACCTTTCTGCAACTCTTTGACCTTCTCAACATCTGTTATGAGAGTGACAACGTCCCCAACGCTGAAGCTGTTCACCTTTCTTAAACTAATCGGATTAAAGGTCCAGCGATTGTTGCAACCTTCATATTGAACCCTTATATCGCCCTTATCTGTTACACGATGTACAGTACCAATTTTTCCAATGTACTAGAAATGTAAAAAAGAGCAATTCTCATTTGAAATTCAGTTTGATCTATTTCAATTAAAAATATATCCCTAAAAATTGAACTTACCTCTGCCATTCTAGGATTCCAACCACCGTGCCCTTGCTGCATTAATTTTAGCTCTTCCACAGAAACAGATACTTGTACTTTGTCTCCAACTCCGAAAGGTAATGGACCCAATCTAGCCGGTCTAACCAGAGGCAGTTCTACATGTTGACCTAGGTACATCAACTTGTAAACATGTTTTCAAAAAAGACCAGAAACAAAAAGAACATCGAAAAATTTGAATATTTTCCAAAAAAAATCATGACTCTTTCAACCCTAATTATATGAATTATTGTTACAAATTTTAGAGATAAAAAAAAATAAAAACCTATACCTAATACAGGAAGATGGTCTGGATAATATCTGCCTCCCGAGGACGGTTCCACAAATTTTATATCACATATTCCTTTATGGCCCAATCTGTAAACGTTCGTCGATCCAGAAAACCAGCGAACATTAGCCACAGACCTATTTGTTTCATTATCCCAGCCGCGTATATCCTGAACCTTACCCATTTTTCCTTAAAATAAATGAGAACATAAAGAATGGGAGCTTTTACATGGTTACACAGTTATTTTACCATCGCCTCCATCTTGGTTTCCCCACTCCCAGTTGTACCCCCTCACAACAATAGCACCAACAAAAATACCCCTCAATTCACATTTTCTCGCTTTTAATCTTGGTGGCAAATCATAGCTATTAAAACAAAAAAATATTAACTATTTTGCATTTAGGGGTAACAATTTAGAAGACGGATTTTTGGTATTTTTCTCTTTACAGTAGTCTCAGGTCCTGTAAGTTTTTCTGGTATAAAATAAAAATAAACTTTTTTAATAACAAAAAACCGTTTTATATATTGTTACCCTTTTAGGAAATGTTTGCTTGTTAACTATACCCTAAAGAAGCTGCTGAGTCAAATCTTTTAAAAGGATGAGAAAGATCGTGCTTATCACTATGGTAACATAAATAACAGAGGTCATAATCATAACATATTGTGCATTTATAGCGCATCCCACTGATTCCTTGGCTGTCACAACCATCACAAACAATATTAGGATGTTTAACACCTAAATTAAAAGAAATATTTCAATAGTACAAGGTCCTAATTTTTATAACTGGTGTATATTATTAACTAGCATATTACTACTAAATGAGTTTTTTTTTTGATTACTTATTTCAGTTTTTCCTTACCAATTTGGGCATTATCAATCACACTCAAATCGTATTTTCCTGTATACCCTACACGGTAATTTGTTCTCGTACCATTATCCCATTGGACCACTACAGTTTTGTCTGGTGATCCTGCAGAACCTCCCATACCACATTTCCCTATTTCACACACTGTACCAATGTAGCCTTCACCACCATCTATAACAAATACTTTGGTTTTGTGTGGACTCTGCCATGGAATTCTACCCATACTTATTTCATTAATTAAATACTTTCATTACAATGTTTGTAAATCATTAAACATTCTAATGAAAGAATACACTACATAATATGAAATAACTTATCAAATGAGTATCAAACAAAGAATTTTAAAGTTTTTTTTTAATTGATAGCTAGTTTATCTATAACATACCTTGATCGTTCCAGCTCCAATCGGGTCCTCGGACAATTCTAACACCCGGTGTTAACATTCTAAGATATTTTTATTATTAAGTTAAACTTGTACTAGGTATTGTATTTTATTATAATGGACTGGAAGAGTACATCACAATTTAAGTCATCAACATAAAAATGTGGTCACCACCAATAAAAATACTTATAGCTTAATCATCTAAACACAATAATATTGTTATAAGATCAATTATACATCGTTTTTTAACAGTATACTTAAAGTGAAAACATATTACAAACTAGTGAACATTGAAAAACCATTATTTTATATTCATTTTATTTACATCTAATTTTAGATGTCATTTTAATTTAGTGACAGGTGACAGATAACATTAGTTCTAGATTTAGCCATAAGAGGGCAGCACAATATTTTTCTTCTTTTTGAAAAAATTAACACGTAAGTGCCGGGACTATTCGGCCAGCCTTCTAAATAATTTTAATTACTACAATCTATAGCCATCATATATAAAAATCATATATAAATATTTTTTAAATACCTATGTCTATAGCAATTGTCTATAGTCTATAATCCATGGATGTCTTTTGTTTATAGGTTAGTTTTTATTTTTTTTTAGTGGAATGAGCCAGAGATTTTATTTGTTAATATCAAATATGTAATTTAGCTACTCAAATATGCAAATGTGATAAGCATTACTTAAAATGCACCTCCAGTAGTCAATAACATGATAACAAGATGTGTTCGAATTATTTGTGCTTTAGTTATCTGCGTTGCCGTATATTTTCCGGCAAGACACGCACGACATTACGAATATATCCCTTTAAAAAAGGTAATTCAAGAATTAACTTTCGTCGATGGTACACCGCATTCTGAGAATCATTTAAGAAATTGCTCGTATGAAGATCTCATTTTGAAAAGCAAAGAAGTTCCAGTAAGTGATATAACAAAACCAAAAAAATTTGAACTACCTTTACGTGGTGGAGAGTATATTCCAAGACAGTGTAATTCAATAATTAAAACAGCTATCGTCGTGCCATATAGAAACAGGTCAGAGCAACTACAAATATTTTTAAATTATATGCATTCGTTTCTGCAGCAGCAAAGTATCCATTATAAACTTTTTGTAGTTGAACAAAACAATTCTTTACCTTTTAATAGAGCGCAAATGATCAACTATGGCGCCAGTGTTGCTATAAGCCTGAATTATCCCTGTCTTGTTTTACATGATGTGGATCTGATTCCTTTATCTACAGGAAATATATATGCATGTTCTGAAAGACCTAGACATATGTCCAGCAGTTTGGACACCTTTAGATACAACTTACCATATCTAACGCTATTTGGAGGAGCAATTGCCATTTTATCTCAACAGTACGAAGAAGTTAATGGAATGTCAAATTTATTTTTCGGATGGGGCGGCGAAGATGACGATTTTTACACTCGACTCATATCACACAACTTGTTTCCTTATAGATTCGACCCGGAAATTAGTCGATATTCAATGTTGTTTCATAGAAAACAGCCAAAGAACGAAGAGAGATACGAAACGTTAAAAAAATCGCTAAAAGAAAATAAAAATGACGGTTTGAATAATCTTCACAGGAAATATTACATTGTACAGGAAGATCTGTTTACTCGAATTGTTGTTTTTTAGATAGGAGTTATTTATTTTATATTTTTAAGCTTTTTAAAATTTCCTAAAGGCCAATTGTACTTTTATGTTTTTTTTTTCTGTGATCAATTTAGTTTCTATATCAGTGATATGATTAAACCAAAAATTTTCTATTTATAAAGTGTTTATTAAATATGTAAAGCACCGTTTACACTGGAAGTTTTACCTGGGATTGTGTAAATTATAGCATTGTATTTAGTGAAGTTGAATAGAAATTGTTTAAATTTAATTCCTAAACAGCTCACTTCAATTCAGTTCAAGTGAAACGTCCGATTTTTCGTCTTCACACAAGGTTTTACTTGATGAATTTTGACTGAACAGGGGTAAAACCAACAGATAAAACGTGATGTGTAGACTTGGCTTAACAAGTCGCCTGTACACAAGGACAAGAAAACTGACATAACTCAAAATTACCGGTTTTACAGGAGAAAAAAGTTAAAGTTTCTCCAGATGGTTTAAATTTTTTATAATTTGTAAAATATGGAACATTTTTTGGTTTCACCAATTCTATTTCTGATAAAAATACCTACATATCCATTGGACTCATTTTATATCAAAATTGATAAAAGTGACTTTTTTGAGTTGTATCGCATTTCTTCTGTACAGGCGAAGTATGATTTTTGTGAAGTGTGGTTAAATGAACTAAAATCCGCCATATTAACCCCCCATCGTGCTAAATTTGTTGATATGTTCCTTCCCTTAGTCTTTTTATTCATAAAATTAAAACAAAACCTGTTCAAATTATAAGATCTGATCGGTAAGCGGTAACATCAAATTAGAGGGTTCTCATATTAAATTATGTTAAACATAGTTATCATTTTGTGATTCATCTTATTTATTTCATCTTGTGTAAAGTCTGTCCGACGTGAGATTTCGACAGACGACATCCGACATCCAAAAATGACAGAAAATTAATTTTACTCGCGAATTAAAATGACTGTCTTATATCTCGGACAGATTTCGATAATAGTTTAAGTAATTAGCAAATAAAAACTATTGTTTTGCATCAAAACTATTTATGTAGACTTGAATTTGTTTATAATGCTCAATTAGATAATACTGTTTACATCAGTTGAGTCACGAATTGTAGATAGTTACAACAAAATTAAAACGATGATGTATTAAGAAAATTGTTTTATTTATATTCTTATTTTTTTCCATACTTAAATAAATCACATAAGAATAAGAGTGACCAGACGTTCATTATATGAACATAGGAATTACATGCATCAGTTCTATTACAGTAGGTGCCCGCCTGCGCCCGTCATTGAATGACTTAACTCTGGTCACTTTATATGTTCCTTAATTAACTTAACAATAAAATAAATATCAGTCAGCTTCAATAACACCGAATGTACCTTGTAACAGTTTGCCAGAAAGATTCTGTTTGAAATGTTCTTTGTCGGCTACATAGGCAAAGGGCAGTCTCATAATCCAATACGCCGACTGAGTCAGTTTGGTGGGTTCATCTGTTGTGCTTACAAATATGGGAGCGCCAGCTGCTGGCTGAACCTATACAAAAAGTACCATTAGATTACACGTTCATATTGGCACTGCTCCGATCCATGGTACAAAGAATACAAGGTATGATATTGCGCAGGTTGGTCGCTACGTCACAGGTGATAACAGGCGCTATTGGTCAGTACGCTCCGCGCGCCAGTTCAAATCGTTAAGATATTGTTATAAACCTGTTTTTTTGTTTATATACCGTCATTGAATTGTCGCTAAGCAAGTTACTGTGGAGCAGTGCGTAAGGAGTCGGGCTAGAAAGCGAGAGACCGGAGTTCGAATCTCAGCCGGGACATAACTTTTTATTTATTTTTTTAAATACTGTTGTATTCTATAGTTTATTTTTGTAGTATAAAAAAATTCTTCTTTGACACGTCTATATCCATTAAATTAATAAATGTCTTTATTGTCAAAAAATTTTACAATTTGTACACAAAGGTAAAGTAAACAAACAAACAAAAGAGAATACAAATTACATTGTCAGTCTTTTTGTTTAAAATAAACATTTATAAAAGTTTACAATGTCAAAGAATAAAAAAATAAAAATAAGATTCAAAAATATTTAGTAAGTTTATAGTAAATATCAATGACCTCTAAATAAATTCATTTCGATGTCATTGGTAAATATAGTAATAGCAAACATTAGACCAGTGTTTACAAGATCAAATTCGATTATCAAAATATAAGTCATTTACGGCGTAGAAAGCCTTGTCTAGTAAATAAGATTTCAATGCTTTGCGAAATGAAGAAAATAATGTTAAGGATTTGATTTCAAATGGCAGTTAATATTTTTAATTTTTTAAAAAAGTCCTGGCAATGAGTTCTGCTATTTAGTCCCAGTGAATATCGAACAGCTCTCTTCTGGAGCTTGAAAATGCGATCAAATTGATTAAAATAGAATAAAATGTCCGAACGGTAGCAGAGACTCCAAATTCAAGCAGGCTGAAAGCTCGAGCAGCGCAGCGCAACGCAATACCTTTTCGGCAATGTGAACACTCTCATTTGAAATCTACAGCTTAAATTATTAAGCGGCATTTATTTCAGGAACTAAGAGGACTAGAAAAACTGTGTGTGTAGCATCTTTAGTTTCGTAAAAAAGTAGCGAGTAATGTGAAAAAACCATCTTTGTACCGCTACTCATAAACGAGTAACCCTGTAAAACACACGAAAATGGGACACCGTCGTTTTAAAGGCGCTGTATTATATAAAAATAATAGTTACCCTAGGATTTAAAGTACAGTAAACTGGAGCTTTCGGAGTTACGACGTGCAGCCGCATTAACTGTGCTATTTTTCCCGCCCTGCAGGAACAAGGATAATACAAAGGCATATCAGATTCGGCTATTTTATGTCCCGTATCTTTCACTATGCTTCCCGGTGCGGCTTTCAACATTTTATCCGGAGCTGACAACATAAACCTATAAAAATCTTTTTTTTAAGTTGTATAATACGAGGATAGTCTGGAAGTTTCCGACAACGCAACGATACAAAACATGTTGACTTCACAGGTCAGATAATATACCGGGCTGGCAACTCTTACTTTTGGGTTGGTATTTACATGTATGGAAGTAAATCGCATAGGGATCTTATTAAGTCGGAGTGAGAGAAATGCGATGGTGTGCTGTTGCCGCGCTGTCACATTTCTCCGGTACGCCTTTCCCTATCGAGTAAAGTAAAATCACGATCGCAAACCGCTTATTTTTAAAAGACTTTTATTTTCGAAAAGATAACTAGATAAAATCATTAGATATGTTTCTGAGCATCTGAAATGGAATTATCAGAATATCGTTAAGGTGTCCATATTTTTTATAACGAGAAAACGTCAGTAATCGCAATATTTTAAAAATTCAACTTTTTAACGCATAACACGCGATAACTCAAAAACCACTTTAGATATTGAAACTTTTTTTTGAAGTTCGGATCTTTTACAATATGTTCAAATGAGAAAAATTCGATAGGCTTGTTTTTTTTTCATTCAAAAATTTTAAAAAATTCGTCCATCATGTAACTTTTTTATTTATAAAGATTTTCACATACTGTCTGCGGACAAAAAATAGCAGAAATATTAAGAAAGTTTTTGAAAAAAAACTACAATGAATTGTTTCTAATGGATTTCGAGATATCGATTTTTGAATTCAGAGTTTTAATAGCGCGACCAAACCAAACAGGCACGAATCACAAATTGACAAGCTATTAAAGGAAAATTAGGACTCGTTAATAAATAAACAAATAAAGTAACACGAGACGTAATTAAATCGTGAAGCTGAACGCATGATGTACACACTTTCCTAGAATTTTAAGTACTGATTGGGTCGACCGCGATGAATCTGCTATATACCCTTCCACGTCTCTTAGCAATGTGCACAGTTTCTCGGTTTATTTCATACGTTTTGCAACGCTTTTACTGTTCTCTCTGTTCAGTACATTATAAACGCATTGTACTCTTCTTACATACGGAAACCTCGACCCAAGATTAATCTTTGCCAGCCCTTAGTAGGAGTATTACTTATACGACTACCGTACACATGATGATATCGGAAACTTTTCAAACTACCATCGTAGAACAATCAAGAGAATAATCGCGGATTACCTATGGCCAGAAGAACACTCGTACTCAACTCCAATAAAAACTTTAACCGTTTGCGGCATGATACTGCTGGTAGGTCTTCCCCTCCTGCCTCTATTGGAATATTTTCCTACAGCCGGCCAAGCTTTTTTCGACTTAGAGCCCACCGTAACGTCCCACGGTAGCAGATAGTTTGTGGAACTCAAAAAGCCCGGATGATATTGTTCTGACAATCCTGCAAAATTAATATCAGAATGTGTTTAACGGTGTTAGACAATGTTTCGTTTGAAATAAAACTGTTTGATTAACTTTCATTGTGTGTAATAATCACAAACAAAATTACTTTTTAATTCTATACTCTGTTCTTCTCAGGTAAGATTTCGACAGACGATGACAGAAGAAAAACAGATGACGTCCCATACCAATCGATTTATTTAACTAAAAAAAGTCTCTAATATTTTTTAAGTTAACTATGGATGGGTTTAAATATAAATCCGTCATACGTCGCCTCTTGTTGTTTTTAAACAGTTTTATTGGTTTATTTCAAAAATGACAGATCATATTTCAATTTTATTGGTTTGACGAAACGATGAACGACAAACGGACGCCGATGTGTGGGTATGAACTCGCCTTTAGATTTTTGAGGCTTGTCAAAGTCTTGCCAAATTATAGGTTATAATTTTGTGTCAACTTATGTCAAATATCTGCGTTTTGGAAGATTCGTGTTATTACGTGTGTTTTGTGTCTTTTGAAGTCAAGTGGAGGAAAAATCGAGGGAACCAACGGACCAACAATGGAGTACCAACTTATTTCTTTGTAAAATAAAATAAACTACTTTGAAATTAAAATGACAGACACATCTATCACTGTCAAGGATTTTGTCGTTGGACAGACTAAAACTTACCCAAGTTGTGGCTGTACAGCGACGAAGCTCCTAGACATACAAGAGACCAGCTGGAAAATACCGGAAGCAGACCGGGCGGCGAATTCAAAGTCAACATGCCGGGCAAGTATTCAGTCGTGCTGGGTTGCCTAACAACTCCCTTTTCCCCAACCTCGGGCGTGAGCTGTTGGATACTCCTATCCGACATGGTCATCTGAAATAAAAGCATCGACATGGGGTCTTCTGGTTCGTGTTGGCCGTTATGCAGCGTTGCCGCTTTATACTCTTGAATCGACGGTTCGAAAATGGGAAATTCGATTCTCTCCAGTTTGGAGCACTGGCAGTCCTTGCCTATCTGTTGGTAAAAAATATAGTTGGCTTGCATTGGCGTGTACGGATCGTCTCTCGGACCGATTTTTCTTCCGCAATCGCAGGCAGCTGAAATAAACGAATTAAGGTTGATTCTCACTATACCTTCCGTTTCCATTCCATATCCGTCCGTATTTTAGTTTAATTTACCACAGCCTTATGAATAGATAAAAAATATAAAACTTTAAAAACAGTGTGAAATAAAATATTTATAATTAATGAAATACAATAATAACTATAAAGTAAAATAATTATTTATGGTAATGGCAACACAATTTCCGATGCACGTGATCAACTTTGAGTGTTGACAACCGATGGCGACAGCGCTGCCAGATTGTGATGGATTTATGAGATGAATCTTAATTTAAAATTGACAAACAACATAATATTTATTATATCATTTTTTAAAGAGTTTTACGTTTTATTTTTAATTTAATAACTAATATTTTACTGATTAATTGATTTATTTGTTTTATAGCTTATTTTACTTATTACATATTGACAAAAACTAGTCCATTATAAAGATTATTATAAGCATTATTATGGGTTATTTATTTATTAATGTACATCTTACAACGTAAGTGGTAGTAACAAGTAAGAGGGTGCTATTAATGCACAAACTAATAATCACAGAATTTAATAAAAACTAACTTTGAAAGTGGTATAATGTGCTTATCAATCAAACTTACTTTTCTGACTGCAGTCAAGAGTAATAAAGGATCTTTATTGTCACGTTCTCGTTCAAAATAGTTTTAAAAAAACAGGGAAGCTACAAGCTCTTTGCTTCGACTGTTTAAATGCTTCGGCGTATTTTCAACACACAATTTCAAGAAATGCAATACAAAAACTCGAAAATTTAGTTCTTAAAAGAACTGTTTGTGCTTAGAAGTGCAATTTAAAAAAACTACTATGAAAAAAGGAAAAAAAAACGAGAATTACCCACAAAGATTCAACAACACGATATTATACAAAATAATGACTGACACTAGGATAATTGTCAAATAATAAAGGACAACATTGCTCAACACGGCGCAATGTGACCAACATAGCGATAATAAAATTCGGTTTAAACTAATGTTTGCAGCTTTAATCTAAATAAAATATCTGTTACAATCATTTGCTCTATAAAGAAAAATGAAGAGCTGCTAGGTATCTTAAATTATACAACAAATTTAAACATTTTTGCCAAAATTTCATTTAGTCAGGTTTATGTCAAAGACTTTAGTGTCAATGCCGATATGTGATTTTCGTTAATAAACTTTTTAAATAAATAGGTTTGTATATATTGGGTACCTTCCTTTTGTACAGTAAGGATTGTCTATTTATATTATTTATCTGAGCTTACCAGAGTTAAAAAAAAGTTCACCTACATTTATACATAAATCCACTCATGTGTTCTTGATCAGGCGTATGCTTCGGTAATTTACAAGGATTTCCCGTCATTGAAGCTGCTTCACACTGTTGCCTACCGTTCTCCCAATGTGCTTGGCATTCAACCTCCAACTTCAACTGATACTGTGGATATTTCGGACCTCTTGCTTGGGCTCTTATAACAAAAAGCACTATAAGTATACGGGGATTTGCACACAACCCATTTTTTAATTTTTTAACGTCTACTTTAGATAAAAACCTTAGATCATATAAACTTCGTGGATAAAACTAAATCATAAATTATTATACATTCATTGACGTCAATTTTTACGATTTTTCTTTACCTTTTCAAAATTAACAAAATTCACTCCGAACTAAAATGACTTTCAATGTCATGCGTCCTCTAGTTGTACAAACTATAACTTTAAATATAAGTTTAAAATATAGGCACCTGAATAAGGCTAATGCCATGGCTAATCTAGCTTCGTGTTCGGCTTTAGCATAGTGAGAAGGCAATCCTTCTTGATACCTAGCAACAGCCAAGGGCAACACTTTCAGGCATCTCTGTTCGGAAAACCTCGTGTCGGTACACAAAAATGAGATCGGCTTGTCTTTCTGCACTACTAGTTCGTAGAGGGACTTGCTTGCCTCGACCCAGTGCTCCAAAACTGGAAGCTGCAGAAGTAAAAATAATTAAAATTATGCCGGTTGTTTATTTTTACGTTTATTACAAAGTGAATAAATCTGAAGACACGCCATTTATTTAGTATCAGTCAAAAATAAGAGACGACAGAAATAATTACATCAATTTCATATCAATTTTACTGAACTAAGTTGTATCGCTAACACTTGAGAACCAATAAGAGAGAGGGCAAAAAGTAGGTTGTAAACCTTTAGACGATCAGTTCAGTTCGAATATAACTATACAGGGTGAGTCTTAAATAAGTGCAAATACTTTCAGGGGTGATATATTTCGACCCCAGGAACACGTTATGAGGTTTTTTTTGCAAAAAAAAGATGTTAAAAATCGTGCATTTTCTTTTAAATTTCCTTGTATATTTTTCAAAAACTTTTTAGAACTGCCTGTTCACCGCAAATTTTCCCACGGAATAATTTCTTTATCTCTTATATTACCAATGACTAAAGAATCCAAGGACAAATAACACCCGAGAGCAAATTGTGACGATGTCACCAAACAGTGCCGTGGCACATATTTTTCTTAACCTAGCTGTTTGAAGCAATATTTATATTTTTTGATAATTGTTTTGACTACGCTTATGGTGTATCATATCCTAATTAATTACGAAAAAAACGTATTAAAATATTAACAAAAGGTACAAAACTAGTATCGCCATATAGCACATATCAAGTACATATAGATGTTAATTGAAATTGAAGAATAATTATCGAATTCAATAAGAAAACGCTAAAAAGTTGGAGTGGACTGTTTATTTACTTATGAAACGTAACTCCTGACCCTTTCTTATCGCTGCTGCTTTTACACTGAAAGCTGAACAACTAATCACCATTGTAATAAAGTTTATACAAAGTTTAGTACATACAAACTATTAAAAATCGCTAACATTGTCGCTGGTGACCAAATGATGACTCACTGTTTGCCACCAAAACAAAAAAAAGGTCACAAATTCTGCTGCAGCCCGTATAGGGGCGTTACATGTCCTTATATTCTTTAGTCATTGGATATTACCATAGTTACGGCTTAACTCTATGGTTACAGCACTAAAAGGGATGCAAATACAGAAAAAATCCGGTGGCTCTCAAAATGTTTTCAAAAAAAATCAATTTTTATTTAAATTTTCAAACTTAAATAACTCGATTATTTTGGACTTATCTGAAAAATGGTAAAGAAAAAATTTTTCTTTTATCGAGATCTACCAGCCCTGAAAATATTTGCACTTATTTAAGACTCACCCTGTATAAGATAATGCTACTAAAACAGGTAAATCAAATTAACGTATCTAAATTCTTTGACATCTAATCTTTTATACTCGTCAAACTTACGCGTTAAGGCAAGACTTACACATGTATATTGTCTAGTCACTTACTAGCAAAAAGTTATTCCATTACTTCCCTCAATTTCTGACCGAGATCTACCGCACGCTATACAACCAACTATTTTTACAGTCTTTTTCGATAAATCGGAATAGTTAATTTAAGTTCTGCCACAAAAAATACCCTCTAGATTTACTACCTTTAAACAGCTATCAGTAAAACATAAAATAATCACAGTAAAGACTGATAAATCCATAAAATTTCAATCATATTCAGATGTGTCAAATGAACCGTCAAATAGAACTGTGAATGATCCCCACCCTAGGGCCCTCTCTGTGTTTACAATGCATTAATTCATGGATAGCATTATACTCCTTCCTTTATCTTTTTATTAAAAGAGCATATCAATAAACATATCAATAACACAATCTTGTTAACTACCTCAAAATAAGATGGAGGATGCTGATGGCGACTGGAACTAACAGAGTCGTCGAATCCTTTAGTTCTGGCCTGTTGAATGTGAACTTGCAAAAACCTCATAAAATCCTTTTCTACATAGGGCTGACTGGAAAATGGGGCTTGGACTTGCATCGCGCCACCCGGCTGACAGTCCTGAATGAGCCCTTTAACTGCTTCACTCAGTCGGTCTTTCGGTCTCACTTCGGACACGTAAACAAATTCATCGTTTGGAGGAATAGCAAACAATGAAGATCTGAAACATGACAGAAAAATATGTTTTAAATCATTCAATTCTACAGTAGTGATAAACGATATATGAGTGGTTCAGAAGTGAACTGGATCAAGTCCTAGAAGATAATTATGGAGAAAATAAGAGTTAAAGTTTTTTAATGTTACTTAATTAAAATAAAACAAGCTGGGGGAAAAAACTTGACACAACATGCTTTATTATATGTTAAATTGTATAATTGCAGACTAAAGTAACTCAAAATACAAATATGGTCATTTTTAAGAATGTTTGTTTATACTATTTTGGACTTGAACCATTTTATCCCTGAAAATATTTGAAATATATATCGTCGGTGAAATGTGATAACCTGTTAACTCCATTATTCCTAATTTTAGAGGAGAGAAAAGAAACAATACAAAAAAATATGTACATACATATTTAGCAAGTATATTCATTCGTTATTGATATACAGATAATAATAAAATTTGTTACGGAACAATAAAACTCAATATTTCGTTAAAAATTTCATGTAAAAATGATGTATTAAATGTATTATTTACTTAAAATAAAAAATGGAGTTAGCAGGTTATCACGACGATATTATATCAATAAGGTCCTATACATAGAACCTACCCTGAAGTTGATATAAGCCTGGTTTTCTTCAATATGTGATAAATTCTGTCTTCTAAATTATGTTCTAATTTCTTTATACTAATATTGTTCAATGGTCTTGGTGTTCTTTCAAAGTAAAATATAATTCTCGGCGTACAAACTCTACCATTTGCAATCCAGTCAGAATTTAGCATATTCAACAATCCTAACTGACTGCATATTTTATTAAAATATTTTTTACTACAAAAATATGTTGTATAATGAGATTTCGCTGAAAAATAGCCTAAAAAGTACCTTAACAAATCAAGTGCCTTAAAATACTGAACATAATTTGTATCAAAACTTGAGCCTGGATGGGACAAAACTACAATATGACTAACGTAAAGTAAATACAAAAAGTATCTACAGAATGAACTTTTAACATCGTCATATGTAGCCAGAAAATCTTCTTCGATTATGCTACTGTCATTAAAAGCACCTATTTTTTCCATGAATACATCCGTATCAAGCAAACTGTACAAATGGAGATATAAAGTTTGATTTTCTTCATCATACGAACCTTTTATAACACTCTAAATAGATGAGTATACTATTTAACTTTGTGCTAAAAAAAATGTGTTTACTTACTTCACTCGATACACGATTTTCAAATGGAAAAATCCGTCCAATGCTTTTTACTTTTAAACCAGAAGTGTTTAGTGAACTCTTGCCTATAACGGAGACAATAACAATTTTATCTGAAGATATTCCAGGATCTCTAGAAAACATTTCAATATAAAATGCAACTGGATACTGGATAAATCTTCGACTCACAGTAGTTGTTCAAAGTTTGGTATATGAAAAATATTTTTAGTTTTCATTATTAGAACTATTCATATAAATATAAACAAGATATAAACAGAAAATCACGGAAAATTTTCAGTCTAAATAGGGTTATTGTTTAACGTAAATGACGTCTTCTTTTTCCTTAAATATTGTGGCTTAGAAAAGTTAAGCACTCTGGACGGGGTATACTTAAGTCCGCGGAATCCGAATCGCGGTCCTCAACACGAGCTTCACAGTCGTATATAATTTTAATCATATATAAAAATGATATATATCCCTTTATGACATATGACAGCAGAGATCAAGACAGCTGTTTTTGACAATTGATATTGTGTGTACTTGTCAAAGTAAACAAATTTATTAACATGATGGCTTTTAATCACTTTATAATAATTTAAGTGTTTGATACGGAAATAATTTTTCTTAAATCCGTTTAGTAATGGCATATTTCCATTACCGTTGTGGAGAAAGGATCACTTTAATTAATGAAAACACCACAGCAATAAGGAATGATAGCGAATTCGATCATGGATTAGTAATTTCGGCAGAGCCTCTCATTAATGATATTCTTTTCGAAGTTATAATTGATAGAAAGGTTTGTTATTTGATCTTCTAAGCTATGTTACTTTCTTGTGAGTCGTGAATTTAATAAAGACATTTATTTAATAATATAGGTAAATTCTTGGTCAGGAAATTTAGAAATTGGAGTTGTAGATGTTGATCCATTGCATTTTGACTTTCCTCCGTGTGCTTCAAAAATTCAATCTTCGTCATGGGTAAGTTTTGTTATATATTTTCTGTTGACCATACTTAACCATATTATTATTCTATAGCCCATACAAATATAATATATATGATATACAAAGTTTTTACACGGTGTTAAAAATAAGTTTTGTATTTCAAATATACCATAATTTATAATATAGTATATAATCTATACAAGCAATTTTTGAAATATATACAGTGTGGTAAAGATAAAAATAAGTAAAAAAGTTTGTATAAACTGGGTGTGAATTATTTTGAAAAAACTAAAATACAAATGAAACTTCTATACCCCGTATCTCCAAAATGAAGGTTTTAGAACATATATTTATACAAACATTTTTACTTTTTTTGAAGTGAAACTTCTTTACGCGCGTTGGAAGTAAAAATTGAAGGCCGTGACACACGAGAGACGTCACTAAAAAGTGGTAATGATCGAAAAAGTTGTAAGCCAATGAGTAAGTTGAAATGGGTCTTTGGAGCGTCGTAACTCGGGCCCTATGTGAGCTAGGGGGCTGAAACTCGGAATGTAGATGTGGCTTGAAGAGCCCCATCTTTTCATGATATTTTGACGACGTTTCGTGCACTACGAAACCCCATTATCAATTAATCAAATCAAAAAATCGTCCGATTTAAATGAAATTTGGTTGATAGTTTCGACCAAAGGTTTGGACTAAGGCTAACTTAACCGTGTACGACACACGTCACTGTGACAGTTAGTTTTGACGTAAGGAACATCAAAAGTTGATGTCGTCCGATCGCGACCAAATTTGGTGGGTAGGCTATGTGAGCGACAGCGCACACGGTCCCACCCTGCAAAGTTGGATACGACGTTTCGTTTACATCTTCATCAGGGTAGGACTAAGGATTTGATATTGAAGAAAAATGTGGGTCGATTTCAGCATAATTGGGGACGGGCTACAGGATGACGCCCTTGACATTTCGAACCGATACCTCTGGATGGACGAAATCATCAGGATTTTTCTTAATCATGGGTCGATTGGAACCAAACTCGGCACGTGTATAGAGGTATGGAGTCCTCAGACGGAGAGACGGTCGTTTTAATACAAATTTTGTGAAAGCGAATCAGATTATTAATTTTTAATTTATTACTTTTTCAATATTTCAAACTACGCTTTTGCGAATATATGTTCTTCAAATCCTTCAATTTAATAGCTGTTAATAAGAAGTTTCACTTCAAATATGCGCACATAGTGCACACACAATTTTTTTTCTGTATAATATGTTTACCCGATTATAATTCGGACCACCCTGTATATTTGATTAAATTTTCCGCATATTTAAAGTTGTTTCAAAATTAAAAAGAAAATCCTTGTATGTATTAAATTTTAGATTATGTCAGGCACGGCAGTTTTCAAGAATGGCAATTGTCTAATAGAAAGGTACGGGTTCGATTTAGACAAATTAAACCAATTCGACAGAGTGGGATTAGTAAAAACGTCCGAGGTAAAAATATCAATTTCTCTCCTTTTATCACGAAACCTATAGTCTAAGAGCAGCAACGTTTTCGAGAAAGTATTTTAAGAAAGCTGGCTCTTTAATATATCTTTTGCTATGCTCTCTGGAACAGCGTGCGAGTCGTCTGGCTGCCGATTTTTGTATTTTGTATTTTACTAAGAGTGAGTCCCAGGTGGGACCCTCCACTGAGGCCGCGAGGGCCTATTGTGGCTCAGTTTCTACAAGCTCTTTAATAGAAAAAGAGCATTAAAGTTCGCCCTCAAGACCCAGCCTTTTAACATAGGCCGTTATGTCCGAGGGTGATATGTCTTCTAGGTCTGATAAGTCTAGCGTGGGTTTGCCAAACACCTCAAACCTGGTCCTGCCCCCAGCGGGGCAGGTACACATAACGTGCTTCATTGTTTCGTCATCTTCCATACAGAGTCGGCATTCGGCGTCTTCCACCAGTCCCATCCTCTGTAGGTGTGATCTCAGCCGGCAGTGGCCCGTCTGGCTGCCGATAGACGTTGCGTTCACTACTGCACATTGAAAGAAAACCCAATTTTTTTTTATTTAGTCCGTTAAATTCTAGTATTGAATAAAAATCGAACAAGTCTCCATAGCGCGGCGAGAAAACGTTCAGCCTATAAAGCGATAAGTTCAGAGTTCAATGTTGGCTCGGGGTGAACTCTTTTTTTATTTATTTTCATTTATATTCTGATAGTAAAGTATTAAATAATTATTTTTTTTATTCACCAAAATTATTTAATACTTGTTAGAATATCAACGAAAATAAAATAAAAAAAAAAGTTTACACCGGGCCGGCATTGAACTCTGAACCTCTCGCTTTATAGGCTGAATGTTTTTTGTTCGCTTTATATTCAACTAGCGTGTACCCGCGACTTCGTTCGCCTCGAATTAATCATTTGTAATGGTGATGATAAAGCAAAGCAAGAATTTCCATTAACATACTAACTGGATAAAATTTTCTAACGTTTATGTCAACATTAGAAAAAACAATATGGCGATATTATTATTGTATAACTTGGTAATATTTGAGGGGTAGTTTCATCTCGTTGGAATTTGACTTCGAAGAAAAATTCGTTTGCCAAAAATAAGCTTTATACGTCAAGCAGTTTAAGCAGAATCGTGGTTAATCAATTACCCAACTTTTTGGAACACCCTGTATGATTTATTTCAAGCGTTTTTCCGAAAGACTAACCGTTTTTTAAATAACAAATATTTTAATATTTGAGGGACGTTTTCACCCTCTTGGAATTTGAGATTCGAGAAACCCCTCCTTATCGAACCTCTACACCCTACAGTCAATCCGTTTGCTAAAAATCAGCTTTAAACGTCAAGCAGTTTAAGCAGAACCGTGATTACTCAATGGTCATATTTTATGAAACACCCTGTATAAATTTTTAAAAATCTTAAAATATGTAAAACAACAAAATAAAATATACGTGTTTAAGAGTTTTTCCGAAAAAGTCACCGATTTTTAAATAAGAAATATTCTAATATTTAGTGGTTTCACCCCCTTAGAATTCGAGTTTCGAAAAATCCCTTCTTATCGAACATTTAACACCCTCACTAAAGTCAACCCGTTTTCCAAAAATCAGCTTTTTACGTCAAGCGCTTTAAGCAGGATCGTGATTAATCAATAACCATATATTTCGAAACACCCTGTATACATTTTTAAATAATAAAATACAAATCTTAAAATATGTAAAAAAAACAAAATAGAATATACTTAATTAAAAAAGGTAGAAAAAAGACTCAAAGTCTCGGTCTCAACGTTTATACAATGTTAAACTGTTACACGTGTTTCGCTCATAGAATATACTTGTTTAAGCGTTTTTTCGGAAATTTGACCGTTTTTTAAATAAAAAATATTGTAATATTTGAGGGGTGGTTTCACCCCCTTGGAACTGGAATTTCGAAAAATCTCTTCTTATCGAACTTCTACATCCTAGAATCAACCTGTATGCCAAAATTGAGGTTCTTACTTTGAGTGGTTTGAGCAGGATCGTGATTAATCAGTGAGTCACTTAAGGATTTTATATATTAGTATAGATACTAGTATTTAAAGGACTAAATAAAAATAAGAACTTCTTTCAATGCGCAGTGGTGAACGCAACGTTTATCGGCAGCCAGACGACTCGCACGCTGTCCCAGAGAGCATAGTAAAAGATATATCAAAGAGCCAGCTTTCTTAAAATACTTGTTTTCCAGACGTTGCTAGCTTTCGTACTACTATACCTATTCTTGTTAGGGTGATTTAATATTCTACATAAACGGGGAATCCCAAGGAGTCGCCGCCGAAGCTTTACCGAACGTAGTCTACGCCCTCGTCGATTTGTACGGCAAGTGCGTACAAGTCAGCATCACGAGTCCTACCTTTAGAGAGCATAATAACGACGATTGTCTCAGCGGCAGCTCGGTACTAGCCATAGAAAACGACGTGCTAAACGTGACCTTAGGCGGAGACCTCAGCGAACTGAGTTTGAGCAGCAGTAACAGTCTGGACATAAGGATGGATATGAATGTTAGTATAAATATACCGGAAGATGGTGCTAGACTGGATAAAATGCGGTTTCACGAGCGCTGCGGATCCCTTGTTAAGCTGTCAAACGTCAATAGGACAGCGGAAAGAAGAAGACCTCTGGACGAGTTCAATAACGGGGTGGTTATGACGAACAGACCTCTTCGAGATTCGGAACTGTTCGAAATAAGAATCGATCGTTTAGTTGACAAATGGAGTGGCAGTATTGAAGTACGTATATTTATAATAAGTACCATACAATCAAAAAAAACCGCGTCGAGGAAGGCTGGGAATGGCAATAGTTGATAATTTTGGCGAGGTCAAGCCCTAAACGTCGTTACTTCATCCGTATTCTTCTTTATTTTTTTAGTGGCGTTTACTGCCAGTTAGCCTTAAGAGTCCATTTCACTAGTCCGAAAAAGTAGCAAAATAAGCGTTCGGCATTTAACATTTTATGTAAAACTGGCTAGGTATTTTTACACAAATGAAGAAGGAAATTAAATATAAAGGATTATACTATATCCGTATTGTAGCACATTTTTAGACAACTTCTTTATTTTTAAGATTTTAATGGTCAAACATCAACAAATTATTCCTTATATTTGGACTAAATTTTCTCGAAAATAAAGACATAATTTCAAATTCCGTTTCAATACGGAAATAGATTGAAGTTTTGTGATTACAGTGATATATAATTTATATGGTTTTGTAACAAATTGCTCGCTATTTTATGGCAAATGCTGAAGCTCTGCAAACCTTAATCAAGCCTTATCCAAGCACGTGTGTTTGGAATTTTGGGTGTGGCTTAACACGACAGGATCGGGCTAAGCTTTAGGCAGATTTCTGAAATATAATATATATTTCCTTCAGCCGCACACCCGCTTTACCCGACCCCTGAGAGCAACCCAAACAGTACAGCGTAATAGACTCTTAAGAAGGGTGCAATTTATTTTTATATTGAGTAAAAATGATTTTTAAATGGTGTAGTTTAAAATTCGAAAAAATATTTTTTTGAAAGTAGATTTGTGTGTCTGGAAACGTTTATAATGTTTTAAAGTTTCTAGAATTAGTGTTAAATTTTGACAATTTTTATCTCAATTTTTAGTACATGACCTCTAGAGATTGACTCTGCCAAAATTATTATCGATTATCATTCCCAGCCGTCTTTGACGCCGTTTTTTTTTCGATCCTACAGTATATATAAAACTAATAGTATGGCTAACAATCTAACTATCTTGAGACCAATAAATATATTAACATTGTTGTATATTTAATCAAATTTATAAAAGCTGATAAAAAGAATGGGCATTTGTGATATATTTTTGAAATCAGATAAAATTATACTATCCAATATATCTTTAGTATGCAGGGTATCCCATTTAAAACAAAGTTCATATCAATAACTGTGACATTTGACAGCGTAAGACATTTTTTGTAATACGCCATAAACTGCACTTTAATTTTTTAATGTATGTTCTCTCCAAGAACAAAAAAGTTATACTCAGTTAACAGTGCACAGTGGTTCCCAGATAGGTCATTAGTTAGAAATATTAATTTCAAAATGTTTGCATGAAACTGTTGCTAATACTTTTCTTATATTCCCCTGTAAACGATACATAATAAATAACAAAATTAAGTAAGCCTAGTGTACCGCTTTTTTTATTAGAAATATCACATTTTTGCTACTGGTATCAAGCTGACATAAACAGTTTTCAGATAACGCCAATTAATTACTTATTTTATTAAAATTGACAAAAGCTGTTGCCTTTTCTGTAATGGACGTTCGAAAAGAAAGTAAAAAGAACTGTTTTTTCTTTTTTGCACTTAGTTAAACCTAAGTAATATTAGTTTATGGCAATTTATTTGAAGGCAACAAAAATAGTATTTTTACATTTTTGCTTGTCACTCTTTAAGACTTTTAACTGCTTTTCCCTTTCAAATCCTCTTAAATGGCATGAAAATTCTTGTTGCTTAAAGTATATTACATATAAATTAATTGCCACTGGCTGTCGCGAATTACCGCCGGATCTTATACCGGGTGGTTAAAGATTGACTTTTTGTCTTAAAATAAAAGTAACTTATTTTTTCCTCTTCGTGTCAACTTATTTCGTGGACACACTGTATATCAATTGACAATAAACTTGTATTTATAAAATGAAACAACTGTCTCTTTTATTTTTTCAACATTTAAAATAAATTTGACCTCTTCAATATGAAAAAAACATGTACATTGTGTAAACATAATCTGTATACCTTTCTGAATAGTTAGAACTTAAAATGCAGGCCCCATTTTTTTAATACATATTACATTAAGTTTTTCATATACATTTAATTAGCATTTGTTATCAATTTCTATTAAAAAAGATGTAGTCAAGCTATATCTAGATATCTAACAGTTATGACCGCGCAGCTAATTAAGGGGAACCACTGTGCAGTGGGCCAAAAATAAAATGAAAGCACTGCCCGTTTTTAATATTTTAGATGGGTATAACAACTCATAATCCAAATTCCCTGGTTTTTCCTGCGACCATGACTAACATGCGTAGCGGTACGATTATGATGTCAGGCTGCGGTATCCTAACCAACGGTAAAGGAACGAGAAGGGAATATGGCGATTTTAATTTGGACGAACTGAGCGAAGGAGATCGTGTGGGAATGATGCGAAAACCCGACGGAAACCTGCATTATTTCATCAACGGTCTGGATCAGGGAGTTGCAGCTCAGAGGGTGCCTTCAACTGTTTGGGGTGTTATTGACCTGTACGGCATGACTATTAAGGTATTCTTGTCCGACGATACGATGATACGATATTAATTTTATTGATTGAATTTAAAGACTTCGATGGGTTAAAAAATTACGGAGTTTTTAAATTTATCGCATTTTCGTGCCTCCGTTCATCGAATATACGAATTGCTTGTGATTGGTATCATTTTATATTTTCTTTTCCATAATGATTTTGCTGTTTTACTTATAGTCTGAGAGCTAGCAATGTTTTCGAGAGAGAATTTTAAGAAAGCTGGTTCTTTAATATATCTTTTGTTATGCTCCCCTGAACAGAGTGCGGACCGTTTGGCTGCCGGTAGACGTTGCGTTTACTACTGCGCATCATATCTGTATTCAACATCTGTTCACTACTGCGCGTCACAATTTCGCCCTGTATTTCAGGAACTAAGGAGGCTAGAACAAACCTACGTGTAGCATATTTAGTCTCATAAAAAAGTAGCAAAGTAATGTGAATATAGGCTTGGTGCATTCTCCGCCGGTGCTGCCACCATCGGAGAATATCGTAAACAATCAATATATACAAATATACAGGTTTAAATAGCGAGTATACGAAAATTTTATTATTTAATTATTCTGAAAGTGTTAGGAAGTATAATTTGTGAAAATTCTAAAAATAAAAATAAAAAAGTAAATAATTTGATATCTTCAGAAGGTCTAACTTTATTATAATTTATTATTCCAGTTAAAAAAACTTTTTAGACGAGTTAAACTACGGTAGCGAGCATAATTTTAATCACCGGTTTTGCTAGTGAGGCATAATTGGGGCTATTTCGGCTATAACTGTATTTTTTAAAGGTACATAATTATAATTTTAGAAGATGTTTGTAAAACATTTAATCACTAGTTGGTTAGAAAATGTATACCATTATTATTGCAAATTATATTTTATCGTCTCATAGTATATGTTTATTTAATTTTTTGATTATGTAACGAGCACTTTGTTTACTCAGTTGTTTCGTCGAACTGTTTGAATTCATTTTTGCTTTTGATCAAATCTGTGTTAGAAACTATGAAGCTATTAAATGTTGTTTCGGGAGAGTTGAATATCCGGGAAAGTTGAGTTATTGAATGTTATTGCACCCAACAACGCCCTAATTACGCTCTCCTTTACGTGTTAACATTATTAACATTAGAAATTGTCACACTGCAACACAACACGACGCCTAGTTCGAATTCTTTTTCACTTATTTTTTACTACCCGAAACAGCGTTACATCACACAAACCTCGTACCTGAGTGTTTTATAGTTTCAATAACTGCACTAGCAAAAATCCAAAATACTTAAATTTTATGACAAAACCAGGATTTCAATATTATTTTAATGCGATCAACATGACGGCGCCGGCGGCGTGAGCTATATATTGATAATTTCAGATCTTTTCCGCAGAAGCGCTGCGGACGGAATTTGTTGAAATTAACTGAAATTCACCAAGCAGTCCATCTCAAAAATTTGGTTTCAATTTCTGTTCCTTATTAGCAATATAGTCTTTTAATATATTTGACCAAGCCTATAGCAACCGACAAGTTGATTGCTCTATTATCGTAGTATTACTTCCTCTAACTTAACAGGTATCTATCGTGGAAAGGGACGAGAGGGAGGAACAGAATTTAATAACGAGAAAAAACACCAGGGACCAGCACAGTATCGCTCCCGATCCCCAGCCCCTGCCCGATTACTACGACCGGCTGACGTTTCACTCGAACTGCGGCACCCACGCCGAAGTGATCAACAATGGCAGGACAGCGCACCGGCCTAACGCCTCCGACGACTTCAACAACGGCGTCGTTCTGACCGCGAGGCCCTTGAAGACGGGCGAATTCTTCGAGGTTAGGTTGGACAAGGTGGTGACGAAATGGGCGGGGTCGATCGAGATCGGCGTCACCACCCACAGTCCGGTGGATTTGGAATTCCCGTTTACCATGACAAACGTGCGGTAAGCAGAAAAATATCATATACAGGTTCCTAGTTATACTGGTTTTCAAATATCTATTAGCGGGTAATAGATTTAAGTATACAGGGTCGGTCATAAAGTCGTGGCACAGCAAAGTTTATTTTTTTAAATGGACTCCCCTGTATATTAATGCATATTTCAGTTCTTCCTTCAATTGTAAGTAAAAATCGTGATACACACAATGTACCTCAAACCAACCATTTCCGAATTATTGACTTTTGAAAATATCACTTAAACCATTCGATTTAATTAATTTCGATGTGTTCGGTTTCATTTGACGATGCCATTATATTAATAATATTTGACATTAGTTTCCAAGTTACCATTTATATAGATGTATAAAATGAGATTATACTAAGTCTGGAAATTACGAAATTTTCGTTTAACATTTCAAAATCAAAACTTCATAATTCAAGTTTTTATTATCGAACATTTATTAAACAGTGTATCAATATCTACTTCTTTTAATTCTAAAATTTCTAAGATTTTAATTAATTCCTGGAAAAAAACTGTTTTTAAATTCAAGAATCAATTTTACAATTTTACTGTTTAATAAAAACGTATGTACAAATACAAATTTGTAATATTCCACAGGAATAAATAAAACAACATAAATAAAACAAACGATTTTATTAATAATAACACTTACTAAATTTTATATCTTAAAGGTTGATTAATTAACTTTAATCTTAATTGTCACTACCACTACACTTCTACCACTGAATCAGTACCTTTTGACATTATTTTTCTGCAGTACTAAAGTCCATTATTTACCTATCGTGTGATGTCGATGTTATACAGCTACTCCATTAGTATATGTTTAGTACGATCCTTGTAGCATATACGAGATGCACTTATCTACGAGATGGTAAGGTAACTTTATTGGTGTATAAGACTTTCTGCATGGGCAGCGGGTATTAACTATAAACTGTGCTCTGGGTCTACAGTTAATTTTCCCTCGATTTTTCCTCCACTTGACTTCAAAAGACACAAAACATACGTAATAACACGAATCAAAATGCATCATCTTCTAAAACGCAGATATTTGACATAAGTGGATACAAAATTTTAACCTATAATTTGGCAAGACTTTGACAAGCCTCAAAAATCTAAAGGCGATTTCATGCGCATCGGCGTCCGTTTGTCGTTCATCGTTCCATCAAACTAATAAAATTGAAATATGATCTGTCATTTTTTAAATAAACCAATAAAACTGGTTAAAAAAAATCAAGAGACGACGCATGACGGACTTATATTTAAACCCATCCATAGTTAACTTAAAAAATATTAGAAACTTTTTTTAGTAAAATAAATAGATTGGTATGGGACGTCATCTGCTTTTCTTCTGTCATCGTCTGTCGAAATCTTACCTGAGAAAAAAAACAGAGTATATATTATATGGTTTTCACCTACAGGTTGCGCTAAAAAATTGCAACAAATGTGATTTTTTAATTGTTACTATATTGATTTGTGGAATATCTTCAACTTACCCAGGCTGTATTCTGAACTGAACTTAGGTCGGGTACGTGGATGATGACTGGCAGCGGTATCATGCATAATGGTACGATCATACAAGAACAGTACGGGGTCAATTTGGACAGACTTCAAGTTGGCGATAGGGTTGGACTTGTCAGAAAAGAAAACGGACAGTTGCATTTCTTTGTCAATGGAATTGATCAGGGCAGTGCTGCCAATAATGTACCAGAGAAGGTTTATGGTGTAGTAGGTTAGTAGTTAAAAATTATTTTTTTTAAATTTATTTTTATTTTTTCTTTGTGCACCTAACACAATAGTAGGTTTGTTCCAACCCGCCACAGAACCGTCACCGAACGATCACGCTCGTGCGCAGTAATTCAAATGTGTTCCAACCGAGATTTGACGGTTATCGGACGATCCTATTTGCATACCAACCTACCTTGGGATTGTTTAGTTACGATTTCAGAACGGTAATTTTGGTACATGGTCCAAATTGAGAACTGTTTGGGTTGACTTGCACATTAAAGCATATTGGCAGGGATTATCGATTCTTAACAGCTGATTCTGGTGCGCCGTCCGGCTGATGCTTCTGTCTTGGATAATTTTACGAATTCGAATACGTGTGCGTTATACGTTTGCTTGTGAGTTTGTGTGGAGTAAATCGTTCTGAAATTTTAATTCATTTTTTATTTATAAAATAGTGTTCAAAGATTCTACCACTGCAATGAAATAACAGGAAACTACGCATAACAGGATCATAAAAGAGAGGATAGGTAAGTGAGTTAATGAGTATACAGTTGAAACAACACTTACCAACAATTACTGGATTCTGATTCTCCATTTCAAGAACAATAATTATTATTGCAAATTGCAAACAAAAATAATAGGGTTATGTTATGAAATTCTAAACAAAAAGTCAAAAAAAAGTCCGCGCATGCTAACAAAGTACAAGAAAACCGATTCTAGTACGATTTCGAAACGATCCCGAAATGCTGGTTGGAACAAACCTAATAATAACATTGAATTAGTTCTTATATCAATATTTTTTGTTTCTATAGACTTATACGGCCAAGCTGTTGGTGTTACAATCATAGATATGTACGATTATGCTTCTCCTGATACCATTAATTCTGGTTTGTCCAATGCAACACTCTACAGGTAATTAAAAAAAATTGTTTTCCCCTTATTATCTCGTTGATTTCTTGCCATCTCTATTTTGAAGTTTACGATCTTTTCGCAGCGATTTAAGATTTCACCACGTCCATGGTAAGAACGCGCGAATAGTGAACAACGGCTTGACAGCCCTACGACCGCGACCTCTAGCGGAATTCAACGACGCCATCGTGTTCTCGAACAGGCCTCTGAAAGACGGCGAATTGTTCGAAGTTGTGTTGGACAGTATCGTGGAACGCTGGTCAGGAAGTATTGAATTGGGTAAAGATAATATAAATTCAGTTTTTTTTTATAAAATCTTTCTAGAGAGAGAATATATGATTTCGACAGGCAACAGCATAAAAATATTCTAGTTTTTGACTAAGACGAGGTATAACTGTCGCTGTCGTATATTCTTTTGCTGGGCAAACTATGCATGGTTTTTCGCATAACTGATTTATTAAAAGAAACAATGTTTCTAGTTAGAGTATAACCAACCCAACACACTATATATTTTTTGATTTTTAAATTCTGCATGAAATTCTAAACCTCTCATAAGACGACACGGAGGCTTCAAGAAGAACAACAGTTGGTACTGAAATGAAATATTGTAAAGATATATGTAGGATAATTTAGAGGATTTTTTATAAATATCTGGAGTTCTACAGAATGTCTCCATAAAAAGTTATACCTCAAAGTTATGTTTCTTGTAATGGAACACCCTATATACAGGGTGGTCCAAGCTGTATTCCGGAAACTTTGGCAGCATATTCTGCAGATAGAAATAAGTAAAAAAGTTCGTATAAATGTATCTCCTAAGATACTTAGTTTCGGAGATACAGGGTGTAGAAGTTTAATTTTTATTTCGATTTTTTCCAAATAATTTCGGAAGTAACGTCAATATTTGGATGAAAATTAGTGTCTGGGAATTTTTTGACATGAGAAATTTGATTTTGATGTCATTATGACTCCTACTAGTAGATGGCGCCACCTACATATTTTTAACTGGTTTGAAGAGTAATAACTTTTCGTCCGTACCTGTATAAAACTACTGAGTAAAAAAATATACATTTATGAAGTTTTTTACGTGCAAAAAGGTCTCTTGGTAAAAATCGCTACGAGTAATGGTTTTCGAGATATTTGGAATCGAAATTATCAATATCTGTCATCATTGACACAAATTATTTATGTCAATGACAACATGTTGACTAAATAGTTATTAGACTGAAATCATAAATTTGAAATGTTTTTGTGCCAAAAGTTCAACAGAAACTGTTTTATCATCATTTTTTGCAGAAAAATTTATGATTAATTTAAAAAAATAAAAATTTCCCAAATTTATTATTTCAGTGAAATAACTATCTACTCAACGTGTTTATTTTTCGTCAATAATGACATGTATTGTCTATTTCCATTTTAAATATCTTAAGAACGGTTGCTCGTAGCGATTTTTACAAAGAGACATTTTTTACGTAAAAAGTCACAGAGATGTATATTTTTTCGTTCGGTAGTTTTATACAGGTACGGACAAAAAGTTATTACGCTTCAAAACAGTTAAAACACATGTAGGTGGCGCCCTTTACTAGTAGGAGCTTTGAATAAGAAGACTAAGGAAGGAGCATAATGCTATCCATGTATTCATGCATGGTGGGCGAAAAAAGCGCCATAAAAGCACTCTAGGGTGGGGATCCTTGACAGTTCTGTTTGACGATTCATTTGACACATTTGAATTTGATTTGAAATTTTGTGGATTTGTCAGTCTTTACGGAGCTTATTTTATGTTATTTATTATTTATTCTACTACTAATAGTTGTATAAAGGTAGTAAATCTAGATGAAAATTGTGGCAGCACTTAAATTAACAGTGACACTATCGCGATTTATCGAAAAAGACTCTAAAATAGTTGGTTGTGTAGCGTGCGGTAGATCTCGGCAAAAATTGAGTGAAATAATGGAACAACTTTTCGCTAGTAAGTGACTATATAATATACATACTTGTAGTAAACCGATCATTTATGAAATTCACTTAAATTAACTAAATTATATATTTTTCTTGCATTTTAGCTTTTATTTATTACTTGTCAAAGATTAGATGTCAAAGAATTTAGATACGTTAATTTGACTTACCTGCTTCAGTAGCGTATCGGATGTTTGTGGTAATAAATACTTATTATAACTTATCTATTTTTATTAGAATTATATATTTTTATAACAATTTTAATAACTACCAACATTTATTCACAACGTAAAAATAAAACAACAAATTATTGAGTCTACCCCACGTCTACCCTACATCATAGTTTTACATTTTTTAAATAAAATTAGAACGACACTGATAAACCGGAATTTAAATCGGCCATATTTGAGGCCCATCGCGGTGTACCTAAGATTTTTGATATGCTCCTTCCTTAGTCTTCTTATTCAAAGAGTAGGAGTCATATTGACACCAAAATCAAATTTCTCATGTCAAAAAACTCCCAGACACCAATTTTCATCCAAATATTGACGTTACTTCAGAAATTATTTAGAAAAAATCGAAATAAAAATGAAACTTCTACACCCTGTATCTACTGAAAGTAAACATTTTAGGACATATGTTTATACGAATTTTTTTACTTATTTTTATCTGCAGAATATGCTGCCGAATTTTCCGGAATACAGTTTGGACCACCCAGTATAATTGATTTACTGATTCTAGTAAAAAAATAAATGTAAATTTTATTAGAGAACCATAATATGATTAAAATGTAACGTTTCTGACATATTTCACATTTTCTAAAAATTAAAAATAAATTTTAAATTTCAATAAAAACTACCTAAATTGGAATTTATCCGGTATAGCCTTATATGTAGTTAAAATAATCACTGTACTGTAAATCAAATTTAAACTTGATCAGAAAAGTTATACATATACAAGGTGAGACAAAATTAATATTGAACACTGGTCACCTTTAAAAGCAAGTTACTCTTTTAAAATTTCATCTTTAGTGTGTTTATTTAAGTTCTTTCAATTAATAGAATGCTTAAGTGCTCTTGATTCATCTAGTCTGGACTTTTTTGTGGAAATATGTTAAAGACAGTGTTTACGAAATTCCACCATCTACTGTCGACAACATGAAATAACGAATTGTGTCTACTACTAAGTATAACTCCACATGTGCTATCAATTATTACATAGGGTGTTTTATTAAAAAACACAACTTTGATGTGTAACTGTTTGAGTTAACCTACATATGCTCACAAAATTTTATTTGGAGCTTCGTGTCCGAGATGTATAAGAGGCGCCACCCTGTATAATAACGTGTTTCAAATAATCCCAATAATCTCAAATATTTTCAACATCAATGCATATTTTTCATAAATTTATGTTAATTGTCTTTTAAAAAATGTTTTACCCTACTTAAATTTTAACAATAATTTTTCAAATATCGTACAGGGTGCTCATAACCAAATTGAATAGGAAAATTTAAAAAATTCTCGTAGACATATTTATGGGGTCGAAATGTTGGTACTTATTTAATAAACACCTTGTATATTTTATTTAAATTAGGTGTCACCGCGGTAAGGCCCGATGATATAGAACTGCCCAGTACCGCTACTGATTTGAACAAAGACACCTGGATGCTTAGCGGTTCTTCCATTATGATTAATGGAAAAACTACCCAAAACAACTATCCCTGTGATTTGGACACTTTAATATCAGGAATAAGGTTTGTTTTCCTAATTAAACAATTATAAATTTATGAAAAGTACACTGTGTCTCGTATAAGAATGCACATTACAGTGATCTCGTACATCAGAGGGGATACAAAGATGACCAAATTAGAGAAAAGTTGTGCCTTGCTGAACCATAACGTCATGTGAATATAGTAATATTTAGTAATGTTACGTTTTTTTCGTCGGTTCCGTGTGGATAGAAAGTCACAATTTATTTAAACACAATTTATTTACACTAAGTAACAAACAATAATGATTAAAAGACTTAAAGAACTATATAACAAACTATTTATAATTATTTATCTAGAAAGAATTTATTTTGAATTTAGCGCGACAACTGTACTCGTCTATTTATTTCTGTCTTCCTCAGGCCCCAGCCGTGGGATTTTTTACCCACAGCTAAAGAGTTCTCGAATAATCCATAGATCATTACCTACTAGATCAGGCGCGTTGTACAGTGTTCCTAGGCATGTCTCAGCTTTGTTCCAGCGTTCATTTTCCTATAATGCGGTCCGAGTTTACAATGATATTTCCAACGATATCGGACACCCATCTGGCATTCAGTCTTTTAAAAAGAGAGTGAAGGGCTATGTGATGTGAGAACGTGTGTTGAAAGACTAATATTTAAACTTATGTTCAATTTTTTTTCTCACTTCTTTCATATTACCTTATTTTTTATATATATTTTGTAATTAATTATTGAATAATGTAGGTCTTTTATCATATTTCTGTAATAACTTGATTATTAATTTTACTACTCTTTTCTTACATATTTTTTTTTGATGGTTGCGTGGAAGAGCACCAATGTGAACGTCGCCATCGTTATTATTTTAATTTGTAGACAATTGTTTATATACCTAATAAAGACATTTTGAATTGCATTGAATTGAATCATTAGGTGCATAGAAAAGGTTTCTCGTATGTACTACTCCATTCCAGTGGAATTCGATTGTTCTCGAACGTTCGAATGAATCATTACGGTGTCTATTCTTTAATGCGATATTAAGGTCATCTGGGGGCGGGACATATAGTTAGGTTAGGTCGAGTCCACACGGGTCCGCAACAGTAATATAATAATAATGTGGCACAAATCAAGTTTTCAGTATAGAATACAATACAATAACACCGTTACTGAACATTTCAATACCAGTCAATATTTTCACTATTTCCAGAGAGTGGCTTAAAATTGGGGATAGCACTAGCCAATAGGAACACGTTAGACGCATGACTCCCGTCTTGCAACGAAACGTACGGGAATCTCCACCAATCAGGTTGGTTGAATCCAGGATGTCGTGATGAATTTTTTCAGCATTGCCAGCATATGATATCTTTAGGAAATCAGTTAATTAAATAAATACCGGGTGCATCTCAAAAGTTCTTACCTCTACAACTTTTTTATTTTTTCAGATAAAAAACGAGATTTGGTATGTTAAAATATGACATAAATTAGGATTGATTGACTGTTTTACCGGAAATTACTACAACTTTTGATTTTTAAATGGCACCCTCGGTATTTTTTTACTTTATTCGATAGAGAATGACACTCTGAATAGAATGATATATTATATGTCAACTTTTAACATTTTCTCATATGACTTATTTGAAATTGTAACATGCGGTTCATAACGACAGTTTGACTCGAAATACCAAGTGTGTGGTACCAAATTATTCGTAAAAAAATGCTTTTTCCAAATATATTCTAACTCACCCTCGTTCCATTTAAAAAATGAGATATGATTAAAAATACGATTTGGGCATCTTTTTGACCGGCAAGGTTTTTTTTTAATATTTTTTTCTGGTGTACGAGATTGCGTGCCTGTAGCGTGCTTTCCTATATGGGACATCGTGTACAACTAAATAAGTTATAGTTTTATTATTTTAAAGGCTTGGTGTTATGCGCTCCGCCGACAAGTCTTTGGAGTTCTTTAAGGATGGAGTGTCGCAAGGATCGGCTTGTGTGGTGCCTCACGGCAACATATATGCCGTCGTCGATTTGTACGGCCAGTGTGCAAGAGTCAGTATTCCTTGCGCGTCTCCTTTGGCGCCGCTCGCATCTGCCGGAGTAGATACTTGTCCCAGGTAATAAATTAGGTAGTAAATTATTTTTTTTAATTTGCTTTGTTTAAAATATTGTTACGGATTCCGTGGGTCCACTATTTAAACTCACGATAAAATACTTAACGAATTTATTTGTCTCACTCTGTACACACAACTTATACTATTTACAACACAATTTATGCAACTACTATTACTCTAACGGTATTTCACAATTTAAAGCGCGGTATTATCAAACTTCCGACTGGCCCAACTGTCAAAGCGCGGGCCTTATATACCCCCTGGCGATTGTTTCTGGAATTTTCTAAAGAATTCTGTAATTTTCTTTTACTTTCTGGCGAATTCGCCAGGTTTCTCAATGCACGTTGCGGTTATGTAGCAGTAATGCAGTTATGTAACCAGTAATACACCTTGACCTTGACAATATTTATCAGTTAACACAACACGTTTTATCGTAGCACGTGTTGTCTACACAACACGTTTTATCGTAGCGCATTTTGAGTGAGTTAAGAGCTTCTTAACTCACGCATTTTCATTACTGCACTCCTTGTTTAGATGACTACCAAAGAGAAAAAAATATTTTGTAAAATATTTATTTTGCACAAAATACCTACTAAATACAAATAAACTGTTCTATTGATAATAATTATAAAAATATGAAAACTTATTTATTATAAATGTTAATGATACAGTTTGAACAATCTTTCAAATAAATGCCTGATGAAGCATATATATTCATTTTAATAGATATCATAGTACGTATCATTGAATAGAAAGCCCAAAGAGACGGAGGCTTATAAGTAGCGGATAAATTGGAAAAATATGTTATGAGTACCTTTTCATTTCCATAGTTGTGTACTTTTTTTCGGTGCACCATTTTTCATACTTAGAGTATGTATATCCATACTTGTGTTTCGATCTTGCTGGAAGCAATCCAGAAATGGCTCTGAATGCCTCTTCTTCAATGTCATAGGGAATACTTTCCGAATCGCTCATTTTTTAAACTAGTGACATCAATATTATTTACTGTCATATTGACATTGCCATGCATGGTGTTATTTGGACAAAGGTATTAAGGTAAATGATTTTTAGGATAGATATATAATTAAGTATAATAATTTTTAAAATTCATTGTGTCTTTTTATAGTTAGACGTAGATAAAATATTGTACAACACACGCGAGTTAACTCCATTGCTGATGCTGTTAACTCACTTGTATCATAAATATCTATTATAGATCTGATACGTCTGTGTCGCTACAAGGAACTAGCGTTCTACATCCGAACGCCGAAATCGACCTGCACAGGTTTTCCGATTGTCACGACAAGGGTGTCATACTGAGCGAAAACGGCAGAGTGGCGACAAGATCCAAAGAGTACAACAACAGCGTCGTTTTCAGCAGTACCGCTCTAACGAAGGACGAAATATTCGAAGTGTCTATATTGGGTTTATGGAAACATATGGCCGGTACTTTGTCAGTTGGCATTACTGAAACGTCTCCGAATGTCGGAAGTAGTTGCTTGCCGGCCGATTGCTGTTATTTAACAGGTTAGATTTTTGTGTGATAGTCCACCCAAAACAATTTGTCATAGGCTTAAACATATAGAGAAATCAATAAAAGTTTTGCGTGCATGTCATCAAACACGGCGAAACTATTAGCAAATTAAATTTCTAATAAATAAAAATTTGTTTGAAACTTCGCTCTTTTTTCTGTTTCTTATAATCTTAATATCCTAGTTAAAAAAAGTCAGCACGCTGCCGCATCAATTAAACGAATTGACCAATAAAAAAGGCTTTATGTCGGTAGTCATGGCAAATGTTGCCGGTTGTCATGAGATTTTTCTGTCGTTAAACTGCATTAGAGAGGTAAAAACTGGTATTGTTGCTTAAGGTTTGCAGATTTTATTAAAAATATGTAGATCTTTCAGCGTGTTTTAGCTTATTAGCACCAGTTGTATACAGATGCAGATGTATAGTCTCAGATATTTAGATTTAGAATTGCTGTTTATCTGTTATTTTAGCTTCAGAGGTGTTTTTTTTCAGGCAATGAATTAAAATACAAAAATCAGCTGATGCAGTTCTTTACTCCTAGCTTTAACTGGTTGTCTGTGGGCGATCGAGTTGGTATTTTACAAACTCAAGACTGCGCTATAAAAGTAAGAAAATAACTATAAGCGATACCAATTAAACTTTTAGTTACATAATCGAGGGTGCGATTTTTAAATTCATTGTTTTCAACCATGGACATATTCGGCGCCGGGATGACTAACTGGAAGTTAAATTTCCCGCTGGAGATTCAGGTGGTAGCTTTGCTGTAAAAAATGTTATATTTATTTATTTCCTAACATTGTCATTCGTTTTAACACTTTAGTTTTGTATTACGAGTTTTTGGTTTAAATGAATAGTGTTGTTGTGGCATTTTAAGCTTAAAATTTTTTACTAGCAGAGCTTGCAGTTGAACATTGTTCTTTTTAGAACCTCTTTTAGTGCGAAGTGTACAAGATAGCTTAATAGCAGTCGCAAAAAACTCATCGCAACCTTATTAGAATATTTTGAATGGGAAAGAGGTAGTAATTTTGGAAACGGTTGGCTGGAAACGGTTGGCTCTTTATGTCGTGTACAGTTAGGCAGATGAGTTTTGACTGTTTATATATTTATAATTAATTTATTTTTGTTTCCTAAAATATTTTGATTAAAAGGAGATATATAAAAGTGGACAACGCTGTGCCGGTCAAGCTTAATCACGTGACTAAAAGTTTATTTGGTATGAACTATATGTTAAAGTGTATTTGGAAATAGTTTAGAGCATACAACCTCACCTATACAAAAAAGCATACTACAGGGATCTCGATAGTTTCATAGTTGTCGATTTTCGAAAGAAATCAGTACATGTATAATATTTCGTATATTTTTCATTTTATTGATTTTATGGAAAGCACTGTTCATTACTATGTTATAGGCCATGTTTCTCTCTACAATTTCCGGTCTCACAATGTACCGTTTGTGTCCAGGAAGGGTTCATAGTTTCATAGTTGTCGATTTTCGAAAGAAATCAGTACATGTATATTATTTCGTATATTTTTCATTTTATTGATTATATGGAAAGCACTGTTCATTAAAATGTTGTATCCTATGTTATAGGGCTTGATTCTCTCTACAATTTCTTGTTTCACAATGTAACGTTTGTGTCGGGGAAGGGATCATAGTTTCATAGTTTCTAGTAATATACATGTACTGATTTCTTTCGAAAATCGACAACTATGAAACTATGATCCCTTCCCCGACACAAACGTTACATTGTGAAACAAGAAATTATAGAGAGAATCAAGCCCTATAACATAGGATACAACATTTTAATGAACAGTGCTTTCCATATAATCAATAAAATGAAAAATATACGAAATAATATACATGTACTGATTTCTTTCGAAAATCGACAACTATGAAACTATGATCCCTTCCCCGACACAAACGGTACATTGTGAGACAGGAAATTGTAGAGAGAAACAAGCCCTATAACATAGGATACAATATTTTAATGAACAGTGCTTTCCATATCGACACAAACGGTACATTGTGAGACAGGAAATTGTAGAGAGAAACAAGCCCTATAACATAGGATACAACATTTTAATGAACAGTGTACAAGTGTACAAAAATATATACAAATGTTGTACCCTATAACATAGGATACAACATTTTAAGTGATGTTTTCAAAAGTCAATAACTCGGAAACGGTTGGTTTGAAGTACATTGTGTGTATTTCGATTTTTGTTTAGAATTGAAGGAAGAATTGCAATATGTAATAATATACAGGGGGTTCTATTTAAAAAAATGAAACTTTTATATGCTACGACTTTATGACCCTGTATATGTTATATCTGTATACGTAAATTTATTACTCGCCAATAGACATACCCTATAACTTTTGTATAACTGTTTGCGGTACCTCCTATATTTTACCTAATAATCGACCGTTTCCATACATAAAAGCGACCCTGTATATTAAAAATACATTTTTTGTAGATTTTTATAAATGGGGAAGAACTTCCTCTGCATTTTCCTTCGATGGGTGAAAACGTTTGGGCTCTGTTCGAGCTAAAAGGCCAATGTTATGAACTGTCTGTTACCAGTCATAAGGCACCACCAGTATCACCAATGAATAGGTTAGATCGCCGACCTATATATATTTTTAATTTTTTGTTACTTATTATTAAACATTTTAGCGCTCGTTTACAAGATAGTCTGGAAATAGTCCTGGATCAAGAGCAGGCACCCGTAGAGTTAGAAGAGTGCAATGCTATCGTTGGAGATGAAGCTTCATCAGGTTAGTACTGTCAAAATAAGTAATATTTTTTTTTATGGTTCCGTACCTCAAAAGAAAAAAAAACGGAACCCTTATAGGATCACTTTGTTGTGTGTCCGTTCGTCCGATTTTTTTCCCATTTTGAACAAAAAAGCTAATATTGAAATTAAAGTCTCCATATAATATAGAGTATAATTACCTCCATTTCGACTCCATTTTGAGACGGGAAATTTCAAAATATTAGACGTATTTCACTCAACGCTAATTTTATGGAGCGACCAACAATGATTGAAATAGTTGGCAATACTGTGTTAAGAGGATTTTACAGTTAACGATTAATACTGATGCTCAAATAAATTATCGATCGATAACGTCTAAATTTATTGCCAACAAAAGGAGCAAAATCAGAACAGCAGAATCTATTTCAATAATTGTTGGTTGCACCATACTTCCCCTTGATTTCAGCTAGTATACGTCGATACGAATTTCACGAGAACCACGGTCGCAACATTGAACTATTATCGGACAAAACGATCGCCCGACGTGTAGCTTCTTACAACCAGGGAGTGGTCGCCGTCGTACCGCCTTTAGAGCCCAACAAAGCGGTCCAAGTGGTACTGGAACACCTGGACACGCACTGGCAGTCGTCTATAATAGTCGGAGTGGTGGCGGGACCTTTGGAAAGGTTGAGCTTGCCGGTGAACGCGTTGGCCATTAAGGGACCAAGTTGTATCATTGCAAACGACTGGATTTCTATCAACGGTGTCAAGGTATTTATCCACCTAAATAATAGCGGGCTGGCAAGTCTTACTTTTGGGTCTGTATTATAAGGATATCGTTAGGGTGTCCATATTATTTATAAAGAGGAAACGTCCGTAATCGCGATAATTTAAAAAATCAACTTTTTAACACATAACACGCAATAACTCAAGAACCACTTTAGATATTGAAACTTTTTTTATTTTGAAGTTCGGATCATTTACAAGATGTTTACGTGGGAAAAATTCGATAGGCTTGTTTTTTTTTTCATTCAAATATTTAAAAAAACCCGTCCATTTACTTTTAGTGCATAGCAGTTTTCAGCAATCGTGTAACTTTTTTATTTGTAAAGATGTTTACATTCTGTCTGAGAAGAAAATATAGTAGAAATATTAAGAAAGTTTTTGGGAAAAAAAACTACAATCAATTATTTCTATTGGATTTCGAGATATCGATTTTTGAATTCAGAGTTCTAATAGCGCGACCACTGTCGAACACCAACTTCCACTTATGTTTACCAAAAGTGCAAGCGTTTCTAACTTAACACTTAAAAAATTACAAGCTATAGGGAAAATTACAACGACCCGTTAATGAATAAACAAATAAAGTATCACGAGACGTAATTAAATCGTAAAGCTGAACGCATGATAACGCTGCTTCCCTAGAATTTTAAGTACTAATTGGGTCTACCGGTCGACCGCGACGAATCTGCTCTATCTCCTTCCACATCTCTTAGCAATGTGTACAGATTCTCGGTTTATTTCGTACGTTTGGCAACGTTTTTACTGTTCTCTCTTTGTTCAGTACATTATAAACGCATTGTACTCTCCTTATATATGGAAATCTCAACCCAAAACTAACCTTTGCCAGTCTTTAGTATACAGAGTATCACTTTTATTTTATTATCTTTTTATTAGGGAAGATCAAACTATGGTCAGGTACTGAACACTTTGACACAAGGTGACTCTATAGGAGTGATGATCACAGATTCAAAGTATTTTAAACTAATCGTTAATGGAATTGAAGAACAAAGCTTTCCGTGGTCTTATCCGTTAGGACAGTCAGTGTATGCTGTTTTTGATTTGTATGGACAGTGCCAAAAGGTAAAATAGTAATAACGCTTACTTTTTGCCACTCCACCAAAAAGAAAATAACATTTCGAATTTGCCTATTACACTCATTTCCTACACAAGGACAAACTTTTGTGCATGAACCATGCAACCTCGATATTCTGTCCTTCAGTAACTTCCTTTTACTGTTCTCACTTTTTTAGATAAGTATAATAAACGAGAGTTCGAAGTCTAGCGAGATTTTGTCTTCTAATATGGAGTGCGAAAAGGCTGATTTGGAACTATGCGAAAAAGAGCGTACAGAAAATAACCTCACACTGCCGATTCCAAGTACGAGCCTAACAAACTCGAACGTTGTTCTCAAAGCATCGCCCACTACCAGTCCGTTGGTGTTGTGCATGTTTAAAGAAGAATGCGAGAATTTTAAAAAGAAGCTACTTTTACCAGGTAATTCGTCAGAAAATCCGTTTAAATTCTAGATCATAATATACCGGGTGGTGCATCGTTATTGGAAACATGGGGAATCCCATGCAAATTTTGAACTGTCCACATATTGGCTCCCCTGTTAATTTTATACCTAAGTCGTAAATAGTTTTTTAAACGTTGATATGTGTGTGTTGAATACACATGCCAAATTTGAACAATTTTGAACAAGCAGATTTTAAGTAATTGAAGAAAAACTGCATCTATTTTTAAATCAAAACTGAACAGGTCACAGTACAAAACCAGTCAAATGTCAATATACCTTAAGTTGTCAACCTATGATTTTATCATTGTCATATACAGGGTTGCGCACCTCATTCGCCTCGGTTCATTATACGAAAACGGAAAGATGTAGAAACAAAATATTTTATGGGTATATGCATTAACTCCTATAATACCAAAGACAAAGTGCTGCCGCGTGACGTCATCGACCGTCGGCCTACGAGTTCTAAATGGTTCTAAGGGGTTTTGTGTAGTTTTCTACGTTTGAAGTCGATTTATACGATTTAGGTATAGCTTTAGGGATTAATGTAATAATAAATCTAAACATATAATAACAGCAAGGATCTATAAAAAAAACACAAACAATTTAAATGGTAGTTAAGTACGTAAGCAGGTATAGGTAACAAATATATGTACGTGCACTTAACTGTTCGAAATACACTAGGTAGAATCTAAATTTAAGAATGCTTATTTTTGGAATTCTCAGACAGCAAGATACCATAACATTAATAAATTATATTTAGTAAGGCATCATGCAATTCATGATTGAATTTTTCGAATCAAATTTTAATTTTCCGAAGTTTGCATCTATAGTAGTTAGCTAACTCTATACTCTATACATTGATTTTAAGTAGGTTTTAATTTTTTTCTTATTACCCTTACCTAAGCGGTCATTTTTTTACCACAGTAGTTTTTAATTAGTGTATTGGAAATACAACAATATGGATAAGCCATTCTCGTTAATAATGAAAAACCAACCAAGTTAAAAGACTGAAATAATGGTTTAAGTTCCTCAAAAGTTGTAAAACTCGTAAGTTTCTTATGTGTTAAATATTCTTGTTTGCTTTGTTCAATTGCTTGCTGAAAACGAATTTAAATTAATTAATTAATTTACTTGGTACGCTAGTTTCTTTTAATCGGGGCAAAGTTAAATTAACTGAAACGATCTCACCGGTTTTTGTATCCTGTTGGGAAATTTCATAAATAAAATCCTCCTTTTCAAAATGGCACTCACCATCTCACACACCCGATTATTGTTATTCTGCCCAAATTTTCGCGAGGAATTGCAGTTAACCATTTTTTGCGAAGTTTTTTGTCTCTGGGAAACCGAAACACCCACACTTTTGTACCGCTAACATAAAATTACAACCTGGGACACAATTATGGAACAACATATAAAACACTACAAACACTACACTATCTAAATTTGTTAAAAGTACAAAAAACACATCAAATAGTCCGTTCAATAATACCTAATGTACCTAATCGATAAAATCGAGCGAATTCATTGACCCAACAAAAACAAACGCGGCGTCTATCTAGACAAGGAAAGAGAGCCTCTCTTTCCTTCTCTAAGGACAAAATACCCGGAAGCTGAACCGCGCAACCGCGGTTTACGTCAAACTCAGCTGAACTTTACCGCTGATGGGCTTTTATAAATATCAGAGTAAATTATACATTTCTGTATTTTTAAATCATACAAAAAATACTCATTAAGTTCAAAGAATTATTCATAATGTTCAAAATTCCCACAAAGCGCTTCTCGCCGAACAAAACCGAACTCTCCGTGTAGGATCCGAATGCTTCCGACGTTTTCGTGATTGCGGTTGCGCGTTTCAGCTTTCGAGTATTTCGTTAAACATTCATTAAACAAGGAAAGAGAAAAGCTCTTTCTTTGTCTTGCCGAATTCGTGTTAGAATCGCTAGGCCCACAGACCGTGACGTCAGCATCATTTTTAATTTAAGCACTTTGTCTTTTTTGTAGGAGTTAATGGTATATGTGGGAAGGCAATGTGCATAATTTAAAATTATTTTAAAATGTACAGGGTGTACAGTACGTCTGTCCGTTCTATAGCTACGGGGTATCCGTGAGAGGGGAAACGATATTCTCTCGATGTTTTGATGAGACGACGCGTCTCATCAATAAAAATTCGACAAATTTGCAAGTAGCCAATAAAATGAATGGGCGGAGCGATTTGCGGTGACGTACTCGTCAAGTCGACATATAAAATATATTGTTGTTTATTTAAATGTTTTTTGTCCGCATTCCTTTCGTAGACACAGATCCAGCAGACGTACAGTATAAGAACTAAGATCCATACCAAAGTTATATTTTTTCTTATGGAACATCCGGTGTTTTATATCATTTTTGGATTCTTGGGCATAAAATAAGGCATTTATTATAAGGGTTTAATATGTTTAAATGCTTTGGTTTTTAAGATATTTAAAGATATTTAAATATGCATGCTATAATAAAAAAGTTTGTCAACACCCTGTACATTACTTTTCAGAGTTAATTCTTGTGCTCACTTTGAAGCCAGAGAAATAAACTTTACTAAAAAACTGTATTGCTTCCTTAAATGTATACAGGGGTATCAAAAATTGCTGGTCTATTTTAAATATTTATTTTACATAAAAACTTCGTTATTTTAAATGCAACACTGTGTATTTTTAAATAAGTCGAAGCAGATTTAAATGCTCTTTCAAACTATATTAGGGTTTCCTATACCTATCTAGCTCAGATTTTCAATAAAAAGTTGTTTTTCAATAAAATGGCAATCAAGATGGCTGGTGTTGCCATGGCAATATGCTAGTGACAGTTAGTAGCTATTTTCAAAATCGACATTAGTTTATGGACTTTATTTAAATTTATAACAGTTTACTTTTATTTAATTTTCCTACAAATAGTTTAATAAGTAAGTATTTATTATTTTATCAAGATAAAGAAGTAGTTCTTTTTGATTTATATTACGATGACTTGTAGACATATTGGTTTTTCTATAAAAGAACCAATTAAGGCAAATTCATTTTCTTAACTTCCGACGACAGGTTTCTGCCTAATAGGTTTTTCATATACCATACTATCAGCTCTGCGAAATAGAAAAAATAGTTTTTCAAAGGAAAAATTCCTATTTGGATATCTTTGAGCATAAACCCTTCATCCTTCATGCCACGTAAAATATGTGTCCTCATAAAATGTTTGTGTGTTCTCACAAAATAAAATCACTAGTAACATATCCATTCCTTCGGCCAGCAGATACTGCTTCATTTTTCTTGATAAAATAATAAAAACTTACTTATTAACCTTATTGTAGGTAAATTGAACAAAAATAAACTGTTATATAAATTTAAATAAAGTCCATAAACTAATGTCGATTTTGAAAATAGCTACTAAGTGTCACTAGAAAATTTCCATGGAGACACCCGCCTAGATAGGTATTGGAAAGCCTAATATAGTTTGAAAGAGCATTTAAACCTGCTTCGACTTATTTAAAAAAATACATAGTTTTGCATTTGAAATAACAAAGTTTTTATGTAAAATAAATATTTAAAATAGACCAGCAATTTTTGATACCCCTGTATACATTTAAGGAAGCAATCTTTTTTTTAGTAAGGTTTATTTTTCTGGCTTGAAACTGAGCACAAGAATTAACTCTGAAAAGTAATGTACAAGGTGTTGACAAACTTTTTTATTATAGTATTCGTATTTAAATATCTTCTTATTCATATCAAACCAAAGCTTTTAAACATATTAAACCCTTATAATAAATGCCATATTTTATATCCAAGAATACAAAAATGAAATAAAATACCGGGTGTTCCATAAGAAAAAATATAACTTTGATATAGATCTTAATTCTGACACACCCTGTACATTTCAAAATAATTTTAAATTATACACATTGCCTTCCCACGTATACCCATATTATGTTTTGTTTCTACATCTTTCCGTTTTCGTATAATCAACCGAGGCGAATGAGGTGCGCCACCCTGTATAATTTTTTGTGCAGTCTAAACTACGTTATAGGCTTTGTGCATCTCAGTAATTTTTGCAATTTAAAACTGGTTTGAATGGGGCAAAAGCCTAACGTTTAGAAATATATTATAATATAATAATTTTATGAAATAAAAAAATATTTCTTTAGATAAAAAAATTATACTTCTTTTTTTATTAGATTACTATTTCTCGTCGGAAGAAGCCGTGTGCTACTGCCAGAATTGCTATAGATATAGAAGTCAGACAGATGAGAAAGACGCCAAAGAAGACAAAGATAACGTGCCGATGGGCTGGGTGAGGTTCGCGTTGAAAAATTTGACGAATATTAGCACTGACAAGTGGCACGTGGCATATTATCCCACCAAGATTGGCGCAGTGAGGTGTATTTTGGACAGAGGACAGCCTTTGACAAAAGGTACAATTGAACTACTGGCAATACTTATCTTGTGTTAATAAATAATTAAATAATATTTATACCAGTGAATAAAAAAATCAACAAAATTAGCACGATCTCGAAGGTACATACAGGGTGTCCTAAGCTGAGCGTGCATTAGAAATTTCTAGAGAACTACAATACCTAGGTTGCACATCATTGTTTCACAACGAGATCTATCGATTAAAAATATTTTCAATATGGCGGCACTTCCGGAAATACCGGGAGTTCGTCACAAACTTTCTTATTTTAAATGGGTGCCCCCATTTTTTATTACATACTTAAATTTTCTGTAAAATTTTATGAATTTTGATATCAAACACTATATACCTAACATTAACCGTTTTTGAGAAAAAAAATATTTAAAATTTTTGGACGAAAAAAACTGCCTGTCAAAAATATGTGTGTAGCCTAAACGTCAAATTTAGTGTTACCACAGCCACTGTGCAATAAAGAGAAGACATGTAGCTATCTATTTCAAAAATTAAATTGTTCGAATGTCATATAATAATGGCCGCAGCGGTCATGGAATTGAGCGATTAAAAAATTATTATAAATCTTTTTTTTTTCAAATGGAAGCCCACTTTTTTATTTCACTATTGAAAAGGCTTCTCAATTCGTTTTTTTGTCGTTTCCATTTGAAAAAAAAGATTTATGATAATTTTTTAATCGCTCAATTCCATGACAGCTACCGCCATTATTATAATAATATGACATCTGAGCAATTTAATTTTTGAAATAGATAGTCACGTGTCTTCTCTTTATGGCACAGTGGCTGTGGTAATCACTAAATTTGACTTTTAGGCTATACATATTTTTTTGACAGGTACTTTTTTTCGTCCAAAAATTTTTTTTCTCAAAAACGCTTAATGTTAGGTATAGAGTGTTTAACATCAATATTCATAGAATTTTACAGAGAATTTAAGTATGAAATAAAAAATGGGGGCACCCTTTTAACTTCTGTACTCCTGTATACGAAGCAATGTTTTTCGAGATTTGTAAAAATATTCGATATAGATTTGTTTTCTTTTTTTTTAATAAAAACATTAAAAAAAGTAATCACAGTATAAATTATTTGACAAAAAACTGAACGTCGATTTTAAAATATTTTAGTTTATTTGTTCAAAAATATTGTTTTCAATCAATTTTATTTGTATTTCAGGACAATCGCAATGGTGTAACTTCACTGGTCAAAAGGGCGACGACGTACAAGTCGTATTTTACCCATCTTTAGAATCCTGCACAGCAACACCGTTTGATATCGGCCACAATAAGAAAATCTCTGCGACGTTCCAAATTTACGTCAAACCAGGGGCGTACTCAATAGTTAGGGAATCGGAAGTGATAGAATGGAGCACCAAGGAATCCGGAGCGTTGGTACTAAACTCGCTACTCCTTCAAATAAAATAAATCTGTCATAATTATTTCTTTTTTTACTGTGATCTTTTTGTTACTAGTCAATGCGGATTTCTCAAATGGTTTGTATAGAATTCTTTTCATAGAGTATGCACAAGGGTGGATTATTTACAAAATGTTTAAGGAAACCTGTTATAGTCTGTAAAACCGTCGTTCATCGTTACGTCATACTCTTTATTTTAGTTGAAAACGGGATGAAATAGGTTGTGAACGGTTTTACGATATTTTCTAAATTATTATATTTAGCGTATTGTTTCTAAAGCCTGTCCAACGAAGCATGGAAGACTTCGACAGACGACATTCAAAAAATGACAGAGAAAATGCAATTTACCTGTGAATTAAAAGGACAGATAAGTTCAGACAACAACTGTCACTGTCATGTATTGTCTCGTTGGACAGACTTTAGTAACTGTCATTTCATGTTTGTGATTATGTTCCTGTTGACGGATATCGATCAGTGTCAAAATAAGATATCAACTGCTCTGTCAAACAGTTGTTTGTTACTAAAATATTTATTAATAAGTAGCTTCATCCATTACACAAAAACATTATACATACATATATATAAAAATAAACCTATGTATATGCTATCACGGCACTGCGACGTCATACTGGAGACAAAAATAAAATTCTTCATTCAAGTGACATTTTCAACATTTGTTTAAAAACACAAATATTCCTAAAATTCATTGCGAATTTTGCTATTATATGAACTACATAAATAAAAGGCGATTTTATTTTGGCATTCCCAATTCGCATTTCGTAATTCGCGTGTGTATGAACCTACCTTAAGATAAGGAAAATTTATTAGTTTTAGAATAATCTTTGGTAGAATTTTATACAGATCTATAGAGACAACTTGTAACTATTTGTATGTCCTATGCGTTTAAGGGATCTCTGTTAAGTATATTTTTATTTGGAACAAGCTGTATATACTTCATTAATAAATAAATGCATGATAATAATGTGTACAAAAATATCATCGGTCACATTTTTATCCAGCACGTTTTTGGTCCAATATAATGTAATATACTTGAACTCTCAATATAATAATAAACATCTAAAAATAATTATTCATTCAAGATTACTATATTAGCAATCTTTATAGCTTTATATTTTTTAGTATCTGAAATTATTATATTTATTACCATTTTATAGATACAGTACAATACCTATCATATATTCATGACGTACGTCAAAAAAATATTAAATTTTGTAACGTATGTCATGAATATATGATAGGTGCAATGTGAATTTTGTTTTATATTTTTCTTTAACGGAGTATAGATATAATAAAATAAAATAGTAATATAAATCAATATTTTATTATATATTATTTCTGAAACACTTAGGTAACTACTCAAATATAGTTAAAGAAATATGTAGTTTACATAAATAAAAACAAATTTATCTTTATAACACAGTTTTGATACCCACGATCCATTCCATTTTGTTTTCTATTTTCGACTACATTTTTTGAATATATCGTTCAGGTTTAATTAATTTCAATAACAAGTTTTGTTATCGTTAATAGATTTCGTTGTATGTAGTTTTAAAGCGCTCTGTATATTTTGCAGTAAATCAACCCCATACTCTGACGTTTTGGTCCCAGCTGCAGGTAGATATAGCTAATCCGTTCGCTGCAACTGAAAGTGACGTAACTCGATTTTCGTGGCCAGATAGCATCCCTGAAATATAATAATAAAATTATACAGGGTTTAAAATGTCCCGTTTTGGTTAAAATTGAGGTTTATCTGGCCACAAAACAGTCGGTGACCAACAAATCTCCAGAATGATGGAAGTTCAATTGGTATGGAATGGAATATACTATAAGGGCTGGCAAAGGTTAGTCTTGGGTCGAGATTTCCGTATGTAAGAAGAGTACAATGCGTTTATAATGTACTGAACAAAGAGAGGACAGTAAATACGTTGCCAAACGTATGAAATAAACCGAGAAACAGTGCGCATCGCTAAGAGACGTGGAAGGGGATATAGCAGATTTATTTGTCGCAGTTGACCGGTCGACCCAATCAATACCTCTGTCAGTACTTAAAGTTCTAGGGAAAGGTGTACGTCATGCGATTTAATTACGTCTCTTGATACTTAATTTGTTTATTTATTAACGAGTCGTTGTAATTTTCCTTATAGCTTGATTTTTTTAAGTGCAAGCTAGAAACACTTGCATTTTAGTAAAAATAAGTGGAATTGAGTGGGTGTTCGATAGTGGTCGCGCTATTAGAACTCTGAATTCAAAAATCGATATCTCGAAATCTATTAGAAATAATAGATTGTAATTTTTTCAAGAACTTCGTTAATATTTCAGCTGTATTTTCTTTGTAGACAGTATGTAAAAATCTTTTTATCAATAAAAAAATTACACGATTGCTGAAAATTGCTATGCTGTAAAAGTAAATGGATGGATTGTTTACAATTTTTGAATGGAAGAAACAACCTTATCGAATTTTTCTCATGTAAACATATTGTTAAATATCCGATCTTGAAAATTAAAAAAAGTTTCAATATCTAATGTGGTTCTTGAGTTATGGTCTGTTATGTGTTAAAAAGTTGAGTTTTTAAATTAACGCGATTACTGACGTTTTCTCGTTATAAAAAAAATGACACCCTAACGATATTCCATTTCAGCTGCTCAGAAACATGTCTAATGATTTTATCTAGTTACCTCTTGAAAAAAGTCTTTTAAATATAAGCGGTTTGCGATCGTGATTTTACTTTACTTGATAGGGAAAGGCGTACCGGCAACGCCGCAACAGCACACCGTCGCATTTCTCTCACTCCGACTTAATAAAATCCCTATGCGATTTCCTTCCACACATGTAAATGCCGACCCAAAAGTAACAGTTGCCGGCACGGTATTGTACCCACAATAAAATTATTGACTAATAATTGTAAATATACTAAAAGTACAACATTTTAGGCTTAGTAGGGCTGCTTTAAATTTTTTGAGTGAGTTTAATTTTTCCCATTAGAATATGGAGATATAACCTGTGATTTTTTTTTAATTACCATTATGAGTAGTCTTAAGGGTGTCCCACATGTGTACGTTATTGTCATCCGATCCGCAGAATAATATTCTGCCGCTGAGCGACAGTCCGCACGATGTGAAGCCGCTATTAGCTGGGGGTTTGTATTGAGCTATTTGCTGATCGCTTCTTATGTCAAACATACGAGCCGATTTGTCTTCTGAGCCTGTGGCGAAGGCGTGGCTGCTTGGATGAAACTAGAAAAAAGTCATGTACAGGGTGTGACAAAAAGTGTGACCATAAATAGGGAAAAATATTTTTAATTACTTTTACTTTAACTTTTTTATTTTTTTTCAGATAAAAGTACGAAATTTGGCTTATTAGTATATGACATAAATCTGGATCGATTGACATATATTCAGTTAGTTTCGGTCACTTCCTATTTCACCGGAATTAACTACAACCTTTGATTTTCAAATGGTATTCTCGGTATTTTTTTACTTTATGTGGTAGAAAATTATATTCTGAATAGAGTGACGTATCATATGTCAACTTTTGACATTTTCAATTAAAAAATATATAATTTTAAATTTCAACCTAGAGTGGCTGTGTTAAAACCATTAATTTTTAATCAAGGAGCTTTTGAAAAATAGATTTGATCGTCTAGTGTTATACCTGGCCGGTCGAAAGATGCCCAAATCGTATTTTTAATCATAAATAATTTTTTTTCAAATGGAACGAGAGTGGCTCATTAACGTATTTGGAAAATGCATTTTGTAACAATAATTTGGTACATATTTGTTATTCAAATTCAGTCAAATTGTCGTTACATTCTTAGCCGTCGCACTCTAGATTGAAATTTAAAATACTATTTTTTCTTTAAGTGAAAATGTCAAAAGTTGACATATGATAAGTCATTCTAATCAGAATGCCATTTTCTATCAAACAGAGCAAAAAAATTCCAGGGTACTACTTGAAAATTAAAAGTTGTAGTCATTTCCGGTGAAACAGGAAGTGACCGAAACTAACTGAATACGTCAATCAATCCTCATTTATTGGTATATGCTGATATACCAAATCTCGTTGGTTTATCTGAAATAATAAAAAAGTTATACAGGGTGAGTTTTCTACGATGTTCTCTATGGGTATCTTGGAAACTACTGGAGATAGGGAGTCGGTTAAATGGGTAAAGAATTGCAGTTTTGTGGGGTCATAAATATGCGCCTTTCAAATTTTTGAAAAAGTTACTAGATAATGGCTTAAAATTACTAGATATTTCGAAAAAGACAAATTTCGGCGATTTTAAAAATTGTCCCTAATTTCACTATAATCTATTTTAGACAAAAAGATTTCAAATAAAAGTTGTAGATAATCACATCCTTAATCAGATTGTGTCCTCCGTTGTTTTCTAAAGCCTGTCATTTTTGACATATGACACAAACATAGTTTTTTTTAATGGAAACCATAGTTGGCCATGACTTCATAAAAAGCTCCATTTTTAAGCTTTTCAGCGATATAAGCTATATCTTTTTTTCGAAAAATTGCTGAGTTACTACCAATTCTTATCATTTTTAAACAATTTTACTTAGCCATGAAAAAACAAGTTCAATTGTCGTTGCTCTCAGAAATGTGTGAAACTGTCACATCCAAACTTTGTAAATTAAAATAAACAAAAATTGTAAATATGAATTTTTCAAATGAAAAAAAAGCGTGTAGGATTATTGGTTCAACTTTTCTTGGCCCTACATTTTCGAGGATACGTTGACCGGTGAACGTTACTTACGTTTTTTACAGAACGGTTTTCAAGACATGTTAAAATAACTTAAAAGTGTATGTAGTGATATTATTTGTTTAAGTTTTAGTTTGTGTAATGTAAATTGTAAAGAACCGTTTAATAATATATTCTGTCTTTTTATAAGTTATAAATCATAACAGAATAAGAATACCATACCAACTAAGTGAAATTAGTCAAGAAAGATAAGAATAACTTGATAATTTTTCGAAAAAAACATATTATAGCTTATATCGCTGAAAAGCTTAAAAAAATGGCGCTTTTTATGAACTCATGGTCAACTATGGATTTATGGAAAAAAAAACATATGTTTGTGTCAAATGTCAAAAATTACAGGCTTTAGAAAAAATCGGGGAACACAAACTCATTAAGGATGTGATTATCTACAACATTTATCTGAAAACTTTTTATCTAAAATAGATTATAATGGGATTAGGGACACTTTTTAAAATAGCCAAAATTTGTTTTTTTTTCGAAATATCTAGTAAGCCATAAACTTTTTCAAAAATCTGAAAGGCGCATATTTATGGATCCACAAAACTACAATTCTTTCTTCATTTAAACGACTCTCTATCTCCAGTAGTTTCCGAGATACCCATAGAGAACATCGTAGGAAACTCACCCTGTATAAAGGTGCGCCACTTTTGAAAATCACGCGATATACAGTGTGGTTAAAATAAAATGTTTTTACTACACTTACACAAACTGAATTAACATCAGCCGTATGGCCAAAAAACGTCTGTTTTGGCTTGGTTTCTCTAATGTCCCATAACCTACATGTCTTATCCACGCTTCCGGTGACGAAACTGTTCCCATCGGGCGACAAACTTATGGAGACTACGTCACCGTTGTGGGCGATAAAATCCGATATTTTTCGTCCTGTTTCTAAATCCCATTGACATCTACATTATTTAATATTAAAGGTAATGTTCAACTGGACCATATAACTCACATTTTCATGTCTCCTGAGCCGGTGATTATGGTTTTGTCGTCCAGAAATCTACAGGAACTTAAAAATCCATCGTATCCGGCTAATTCTCTGGCCATTTTCGCTACGCCTGAAGAGTCTCTGTTGTTCAGGTCGTAGACTGTGCACATGTTATCCATACCACCACAAGCTGGAAAAAATAATACAAATATTTAACTATAGCACATATTTTTCCTACATAGGTGCACTCTTTCTCTTGGTTTGATGATTCCGGTTTTTTTTGTTAGGACACTTATAAAAAAAACTGTTTAAATATTTTTTGTTATAGAGGACCAATTAATATGATCCCAGTATTCAAACTACATTAACTGACTGTTTACGTTGATTAATACTAATTGCTCCAAATACTAAAAAACTGAATTTTGTATGTGTATTAGACAGTGTGGTAAAAAGGTATTTGTGGTAAAAAATTTTGACGAATACTTATTTATAACAACAGAGACGTTCATTTTCAACTTATTATTATATTGATTTCTGAGTCAAATCCGCATTTATCTACCGTTTGATCGAAAAAAAACGGCGTCCAGTTGGCTTGGAAATGACGATCGATGACATTTCCCATATAATTTTACATATAAAATGACAGCGATCTTCATTTCATAGCCATCGTTGACGCCGTTTTTATTCGATCATACGGTAGAATAATTTATTAATTAAAACAATTATTAAGTATGTAATTAACTAATTTCTGGGTGGAAATAATTGTGGTATACTTAATTGGTATACTCTTTACAAAGGTTTAAATAGTTTTCTTTTTGTAAACGAATGGGCTAGCAATATTATTATTTTTATCACCTGTACATTTTGTACATATGTTGCTTTAATAAATCTAAAATGTCAATATTCCACGGGTATAGCGTTAAATGAGATCTAAATTATAAGAAAATGCATTTTCTATGAAAACTTGAAGAGATAGGTAAAAATGGTATAATACAGATTGATAGACAATTAAATTGTGCATCTGATTTACATAAAAATATAGGGTGTTAAATTTAAATTAATCAAGTTATTGCCGTTTAAAGCTAGTAATTATTTAATATAAATTTTTGGACACTCTGTATAAGGTACTATAATTTGTATTATTGCAACACAATATCTGATCAATAAATAATCTTCAGTAAATATTTAGTATTAACTTTGATACCCTAGGAGAAATAAAGCCTTCAAATTTTTACTTCAATTTCACAAAATTGAAAATATTTCAGAAACGTAAGGTTTGGTTTGGTTTGGTTGTGATAAACCTTAATCAAATTTACCTTTATTTTAATCGTAGAAACCGTTGAAAAAAATACAACTTTGATATTTTTATTTATTTGGGACACTCTGTATCTTGTAAAAACATTTTTAAATTGTAGCTCTAATAGCCCTTCAACGAACCCAAAACTTACAATTTGTAAAAATCTAATCGTTTAGCTACAATACTCCGTGTGGTATGTGGTGAACAATGCAGTATTCCTAGTATTGATTCGCCAAGAAAGAGAGAGAGAGAGAGAGAGAGAGAGAGAGGGGGGGGGGAGAGCATCCTCCCCAGGCTGGCTCACCAGTGAGTCAGACTTGCAATAGGATACAATCACAGAGAACATATAATGTTCTCTGCGATACAATCTTGTCGAGGGATTTTGCAGAGTAACCATTCTGAAGCAAATCGGGTTTATTACTTAGTTCAGAATTCAGAGATTCTTGGTCCCTGCATATAGTGATTGTACACGTTTAAATAAACTTATTTGGCGATTGCTCTATGGCATAATGTTTTAACTATACCTCTTTTGGCTGCTTCAGATTCAGAATGGTTCGACTTGACCACAATGTCAATTACTAAAAGCATTTAATCTATTGTAACGTTGAGCTGTCGCCGAACAAAGATTTAAATATTATCTTGTGAAGATATTATGCTTACCTACGAAATTTCCAGATGGCGCGTATGCCACGCTCATGACCCATGCCGACCTCAGCGGTATAATTTGGACTTTGTTTCCAGTATAGGTGTCCCAAATGATCAATTTCCCATCCAAAGATCCAGTGACGCAGTGCCGACTGTCTCCGCTGTAATGTACCGAGTTCACTTTGTTCAGATGGCCCTTCATCATTTTTCTGGTGATGAGCTTGATTTTGGGCACGTCCGCAATGCTTTCGCAGGCACTGGTCAGGGTTGTGTCGGCACATTGTTGTTGCTTTTCCTACAGCAACATAAAAATACTTAATAGCCCAGTCAAATTAGACAAATCGATGAAAAAAATCCTACAGTTTTGAAAATGGTTTAATCTACAACAATGTCATTATGACACATTTAACATTGTCATTTGGATGTCCATTATGGCTTTCATAATATCACTAGTGCTATTATGAATTCATCATAAAACGCAAATTTTAAAATAAGAAACAAGCAAAAAAAGGTACCTAAATACGTTTATTTATTGTAAACATTAATTATAATATCAGTACAATTGGTTAAATTAATTCCAGACGATGACAGGTGAGTTGAATTTTTAGAAAGTAAATTTATTTGAGTGCTTGAACTTGTTGAAAATCCATCATTGCCAGAAATGTTACCCAAAATATTAAATGACACTTTTTTCTTATTTTCTTTGGAATTTTCTATATAGCTCTATGCCACTGTGTTAGAGCGCCAATCACCATGTCTTTTAACATTTAATAAATCCACTCCTAAATCTGCAAGCAACGAGGCAGACGATCTACGGAAACAATGTCCAGTGTATTGTTGTGGATTTGGAAGACAATGCTATTTTATACGGCATTTTGGAACAATGCTATTTTATACGGCATTTTCTCTAAAATATTAATGCCAACGGGTTGCTTAATATATTTTTTATTTCTGTATCCCACAAAAAATCGAGTTAGCTCTGTGTTGCTTGGCCGCATAGCTATATATCTTTGAACCATTTCCACCATATTTATTCCTTCAACGTTCCCTTTCGTTATAAAAAAATCTCGTGATATCTTTGTTTTCGTAAATGGAATAATGACATGAATGCATTTTCCTTCATCTATAACATTTTGCAGCTGCAGATTTGTCAACTCGATACGCCGCCGCCGCCAGGCTCCCGCAAGTCCCACTATCAATGAAACTTTTGTCAGGAAATAAGTTTTATCATCGGCTTCCACACAAAAAACGAGTTATGTCTTCTTTTCTTAAAATTCTCGATTTTTTTGACCGAAATCCTTCCGATTTTCTTTTTAGAAATGCAATTAAATGTACGTACTTACTAATATCTGTATTTTTCTTCACTGATATAACGCTAAGCTTAATAATAAGCTTTCCTATGTTTTGAAATAAGCCTTCCTATGTTCAAAATATGCCAGGAGAACCTTTTCGTTACTACTATTCTTGATTCCTTTCCCTTTACACCAATCTTCAAGTTTTACATAGGCTTGCTCGTACGTTTTGTCTTGATTTTTCGGGTAGGGAATCGACAACGTTTTGCGCAATGCCTTCAATATCCGAAGGGACACTTTCAGAATCAGAATCATCCATATTAATATTATTTTTTGCTTTTTGCTAAAACTGAACGTTTAAGACAAAATTGAACATCAATAATTGAGTTGTCAAAGTCAAAATGGAAACAATCAACAAGCACGATTACCACGGCGTCGACTAATATGGGCACCTGATAATTTTGAATTTTAATTTTTATGAGGATATCTCTGATATTTTAAATTAAATCAAATCTCTTTGGATCGTCCTTCGTGTCGCGTCGTAGATTAAATTTTGAATGATACACGTTCGATACGAACTTTTTAATGAAACTTGTGTAACTAAGCCACTCGGCTAACGCCTCTTGGCTTAACGTTACACGCGTTTCATTATGATGTTCGTATCGAACTTGTATCATAAATAACTATTAAATGATTCCTCTAGACTTGGGCTGATATGTGTCATAAGTCCCCGAAGATAGATGAAGAGCTCGCAGAGAGGGGAGGGGTTAAATGTCACTTTTATGATTTTTTAGCTTATACTAAGTATATAAAAAATTGAAGCTCAGAAAATTCTCTACAAAATTGATTGAATGCATTTTTCATAGCTCTCACCTTTTAAGAGTTACAGGGTTGGCAAAATTAACTCCATTTCTCATATTGTATTTTATTTTTCTTTTAATAGATGGACGGCCTTCTAAACAATGAACATTTTTTGTATTTAGAGCATTTCAAAATTTTTAACGGCTTTGCACATTCTCGCGGTATTATTTCATATTTTTGGCTCTTTCAACGGTAAAATACGAGAATACTCATTGGGTCGCTTTGATAAAAATTTACTGTGGAAAATCCCATATGAAATGTAAAACGGCGAATATCTCCGAAACCGTTAAAATTTTTGAGATACTCTAAATACAAAAAATATCCATTTTTTAATTCTCCATCTATTAAAAAAATAATATACAGGGTGATGCATTTAAAAAAAACACGAAAAAATATTTTATATTTTATAAAGTTAGGCGTAGAATTTTGAACACCCTGTATAATTTAAAATTACGGTATTTATGGCAAAGTAAGTACAGAAGATTTAAAGTAAATACCTAATATAGTTTTGATTTCAGAACAGTTCTTGTATTTGTAATATTTTTTTAAGAAAGGCTAAAAAATATATATTTTTTATTTATTAATATCTCATGAATTAGGATTATGTAAAGTGATCTGAAAGGAAGCCAAAAATACAATAATATACAGATAGTGTTCCATTTAAAAAATCATCCCGTTCCACTCGCACTTTTTTGAACCACCCTGTAGAAATTAAAATATTTTTCTGAAATACATCCTAGTACATACTTTAGGTTTGCACAAAAACAAAATTCCCAATTTTTTTATTCTAGGAGCTACAGATGCCCGACGCACCATTGCCGGACCCTTGTATCACAGTTTAAAGAATCTTTAAACTGTGCTTGTATACTTTTGTCCATTGGCGTAACTACAGGGGTGCCCGGGAGTGCCGCCCCCCCCCTCCCCAGGTACTATTGGGCACCCCCCAGAAAAATCCTAAATTATGACTCTTGGCTATGTATTCATTTTTATTTGTTTGTGTTGCAGTAAAAATGACGTTTCCTAGTTTTGTTTAGTTAATATTATTTTGTTGTGTTCAAAAAATGTGTTAATTTTTATTTTTTTAGAAAATCTGTAGGTATTTAAGTAATCTACGGGGGGAACACGGTTTGATAACCACGTCTATGAAATTTATTGATAGAAAAAAATTCATGTAAAACGTTTTATTCAAAAAATGTGTTTTTTAAAATTATTTTTCATTTTTAAAAAAACAAAAGCCCTAGGCCCACCCCAAGATAAATTGCTAGTTACGCTAATGCTTTTGTCTAGCCGTACCTGTAAACTTTTATACAATTCTTCCACTTCTTTTCTCAGCGCTGCCGTTTCGGGATCACTTTTTGGGCCCATGATTCAACAAGTTCCAATAGAACTACACTGACCCTATTACTACTTCATCCATTAATTCCGTTTTTTTAGCCGAAAAGTCAAACGAAAAAAAAAACGACGCCAGTAGCGTTGTTGGAACAGGGGGATAATCTTATTAAGGTCCTAATTTAATAAAAGAGATCAGTTTAAACGGGAATCCTTACGGCGATCTGTTTAACCCAATTCTGTATATTGATTGGAGGCTTGTTTTGTCTGTGTACGATGTAATAAGGCTCTGTTATCTATAGTTAGCTTATATTTATGCGTTAATAGTTTAGTTAATAGTTAGGCAATAACTGACTATCCAGTCCACAAAAATTTAGAAAACTATAGTCTATTTCTAAAAGCTTGATAGCACAAGACAAGACCTTCATTATTAGGGTTTCCGGAACCGGAGCTGTTTTTCGGAACTGGGAATTTCGGTACCGCGCCTCTTAGGAACCGGGATTTTCCGGTTTTTTCGGTACTGACTAATTTTTGTTCAATGGTGGTGCATTTCAGCAATCAGAAAGCAAGGGATGGTTTTTCAAAGTAAAATTGATAAAAAATTGAGATTTTTAATGAAAATAATATCACATTATTAAGTAATCAGTCATGAAAAAATTAACATGAATACAAGTAAAGAAAAAAGCAAGATTAACTGAATTTGAGACAAAAGCCCTAAAATATTGAATTAAAAATGCAAATAAATATCTATTAAAACATAACATAATAAATATTATAGGAACTTCAAAAGAGAAAAGAAGCAAAAACAATAAGAAATAGCATCATTACTTATTTAGAAGAGTTTGATTTCGACCGCTAGAAAGTATCAAAGGATTTTCTCACGTAACAAAAAAATAATTTTTTAATTATTGTTACCGAGGCCCGGTTCTGTGATGGCCAAAAAGATCTGAACCTTAAATGGTAGTATTGGTATTAATTAGAGTTTCCAGAACCGTACTAAAATATTTTCATTTAACGATTGTAGAGTTTGTCAATTAGCAAGCAAGTGATGGTTCTCAAAAGAAAAACCGATAAAAAATTGAGTTTCAAATGAAAATAATATCAAATTTTTAAGCCATGAGAAAGTGAACATGAACACAAACGAAAAAAAAAAAAGATTAACTAAATTAAAAAATAACTTAACATTTTCAATTAAAGATGCAATAAATGCCTATAAATACACAAAAAAATATAACTAATACATTCAGCAATATTATACTAAATAATAAAATAACATTTTTAAACTTCAATAATTGCTAATAAACATTATAGACACTTCAGAAGTAAGAACAGTAAGAGATAGCATCACTACTTTTTTAGAAGAGTTTGATGTCGACCGCTAGAAAGTATCAAAAGTTTTTCGCACGTAACAAAAAATATGTTTTTAATTATTACTACCGAGTCCCGAAAGTACCGAAAGAACCGGGAATTAATAATTTCGAGTCCCGGTTCTTTGATGTCTCAAAAGAACCAGGAATTCCTGGTACTTTCGGTACCAGGATTTCCCCGGTAAAAAAAACTTAATTAAAATGGGACCATTGCCTGGAAACTTATATGGTGAAATTTTGATAAAATAATTTAGTACTCATTGGTACTCACTAAAAACACGGTATGTCGCTAGTGGTAGGAAAAATAATTTTTAGAGGTTACTAGTTTATTTGGTTGCCTAGTTTATTTGGTTGCCTGTGCATATACAGGGTGTTTTCTAATTAATCTAAAAAATAAAAAATCGTTAGAAAACGGCTTAAGGCGGGCTCTTAATAAGTATATTTATTTTTTTCTCGGCAACCGTTTGATGAACAAGAAAAACTCAAAAGATCAATTTTGTTGAAAAAGGATGGCCAGTCAAGAAAAACATATATTTTCTTTGAAAAAGCAGTAGTGTACCATTTATGTTAAGCAAAATATCGATTTTTTTTAAATTTTTAACACCCTGTAGATCAGAAAGGTAGTACTTTAGACCTAATGGTTATATAAAAATTGTTTTAAGAACACATGAGGAATCACACCACAATTTTTTAGACTAATTAGAAAACACCCTGTATATTGTCAACTTGACAATGATTGTTGATAAATCAAAAAATACCTTTTCCGTGAATAAAGCCCGATTTTCGCAGGAAAAATTTTGGTTTTTATTGAATTTGGGCCTGCGTCTGCAAATACCGGTATGTTTTTTAATATTCTATCTATCTAAATTTTAAATATCATAGTCAGAAATAGTTTTATTATTTATTAACTATAAAAATGGTATACTTATAAGTTTTATCAAATATTGTGATTTACTTTCTACCTTCTAGTCAAAATTTATATTTAATAAACTGTCAAATATATGTATTCTTATGTTTTATTAAAATTAACTCTGATATACTAATATATCAGTGTAACTTTAAAACTAAATCCTTTGAAATCAAATATAAACATAAAAAATATTTACTGCAGAAAAGGCGAAGGCGCTGGGTTAAACGTAGTCTCTACTAAGAACACGGAGGGGCGCTTTGACCCAAAATTTTACTATTAAGTTTCATATCTATCTTAATAGAAGATTATTTTCTTTTATCTATGAATGGGACATAAGAAAGGCACATATAGACTAAATTTAAATATACATCGACATATTACCGATACTTTATCCACTCCCTCGTTTATTTAGAATATATACTACCTGTTAAGGCTGAACTGCGACTTTATTAGTCCAGTATGCGACTACTCGAACTACTCCATCTTAATCTCCAAAACAACAAAGTGAAAGTGAAAGTATATATAGTAAAAATATTTCAATATTTGAGAGATAGTTTTACCCCCTTAGAATTCGAGTTTCGAAAAATCCCTTCTTATCGAACCTCAACACCCTAAAGTCAATCTGTTTTGCAAAAATCAGCTATTTATGTCAAGCGCTTTAAGCAGGACCGTGATTAATCAATGACCAGATTTTTCGAAACACCCTGTATACATTTTTAAAAAATCTTAAAATATGTAAAAAAACAAAATAAAATATACGTGTTTAGGCGCTTTTTCGGAAACTTGGCCGTTTTTTAAATAAAAAATATTGTAATATTTGAGGGGTGGTTTCACCCTCTTGGAACTGGAATTTTGAAAAATCCCTTCTTATCGAACCTCTACACCCTAGAATCAACCTCTATGCAAAAATTGAGCTTCTTACGTTGAGTGGTTTGAGCAGGATCGTGATTAATCAGTATGTCAGTCACTTAAGGATTTTATATATTAGTATAGAATTCGAAAGATATATTACCCGAGAAAAATCTGGCCTACAAAGAGAAATGGAGGATGACCTACAAAAAGAAATGAGAAGTCCCGCAGCGCAATTCTTCCACTAAAAAAAGTAAAACAAACGATTTTGGTATAAATTGCCTAGTAACAATATTATACATCTTTATTTGTGTAATAATAATTATATCGACTTGGAAATTCCATGCCACTATAATTATAAAAGAATATTCTAATTCCTATAACCATTTAGAATTCTAAGTATATACATAGATGTAAACAGCAGTGCCACTTAAGAATAAAGTATTTTAATTAGTAGAATATCATACCGTGTAATTGCCAAGATGCGTCTGATAGCATACTGATGCATTATAGGTACAGGGTGGACCATTGTCCATTAGTGCGAGGAATTTCAATATCGTCGTTGTTGACAAAGATATGAAAACAAGTTTTATATAAATGTTGTATGGTTTATAAGTGCATATTCTAAAAATATTTTGCTGTATAGTATAGGGTGTCCCAAAAAAGTAATGATAAAGTTTTAAGTTTTTTAAATTGCAACCCCCATTTTTTTTACATAATTCGATTAAGCATAAAATTCTGCATAATATACACTATTTGTATTTGAAGCGCTATGCGGTGTGTTGCCATGCTATTTCTTATTTACCCTGTATGTATTATTTTACTTTTAGATGCAGAATTAAAAAAATAACATTTTTTGTATATGTAGTGTTCTTAATTTTTTAACGGTTTTGCAGATATTCGCGGAATAATACCGTATGATCGAAAAAAAGGCGACCAGTTGGCTTGGAAATGAACATCAATGACATTCCCCGTATAATTTTACATATAAAATGACAGCGATCTTCATTTCACTTCATAGCCATCGCTGTCGCCGTTTTTTTTTGATCATATTGTTTAACCCACCATCAACACTGAACCACCCTGTATATTTGGTTGAAAAAATTGGATAAAGTATATTTTTGAGCTATTCTTTCAAAATAGAAATCTACGTGACTAATATGAAACGTATACTCGATGGAATTATACAACAAAGTGATTTTAACCGTAACCAATTTTGTGGCGACTGAAACTGTATGAAAAAAAGTCAGTAAATTTTACTTTCTCTCTATTATGTATAGAAAAAGATTTTGAACCCAAATTTTTTTAAATAATTTAAATTTTTCAATAGTTTTAGCATAAAATTTATTTGTATTTCTAAACTACATAATAAAATCTGTAATGTAAGTAAAAAAATCAAACTACTGAAATTTTACGATGATTGAACTAAAATTAATAAAAATAACAAAAAACAACTAAAAAAACTTACTTTCTTTTAGACATCTCCTCCAATTGGATACCTGCATTGTTATTTCACAAAGCCTTTTCCTTATTTACCGGTGTTTTTGTGCTTAAACTAATTTAAGCATGAAAGAAATCTTGCGCGCTCTCACCTTTTGCGGTAAATTAGAATTTAAATTCAGTTATTCCCATGATTAGACGTTGAAAACATGTATGTTTTCTCGAAATCTGTTTTCTTTGCTTGTTTCAGTAAGTCTGTTATAAAATTATATTATTTTATATAACTATAAACATAAAATTTAAGTGTTAAAACAAATTAATTATATTTGTAGTTATTAGCGGTTTTTGTTATGAAAAGTTTTGTGAAAAATCCGATAGAGGTGACACCGGCTGTGACGAAAGTCCCAAAAATCATTTTGCTCAGGATGAAAACCTGAAAAGTTTAGGTAGGTATTAATGGATTTTAATAATATCCATTAAAAGCCTTCTGGAAAAAAATTGATTTAAATCAAAGAAAATTATGTTTTAAATTAATCGTATGTAGATAACCAAACATACACATCAGACAGAGTTCGCTATCTTTTTCTAACTTTTTAGATGGGACAAAGAAGGATAATAAATGTTGTGTTGATTATTTTCGTAACCTCAATTTAATCAGTTCTGAAAAAATGGTGGAATCGTGTTAACTTTAAAAAATTTAATATCGGTTTTTATTTCATGGTGGCGGGTTTATTTTACTTTTAAACAAATTATTCGTATTTATTATAATTCTCAAGATTTTTCACAATGAATATATTAGTTCCAAGTATTATTTTTATTTCGTTTTTATTAAATAATGTTTGTGCCATAGAAACAGGTATGTAAATATCTTTTTAAACCGCAAACACAATCATAATTTTAATTATGTTACAATTATATAGAAATAATCCAGTTTTTTAATTTATTAAAGAATATGAGATTAGTCACGTACTCATTTAGATCTATACATTTTAATAGCATTGGTTTACATTACAGATGTGTTATTTCAAAACTATTTTTAACTCTTTTATGGTCTTTTTAGATTCTTAACTTATTCCTCCGTCTAAATTTCAATTTCATTCCAAAAATTTTATTGCTGAAAATAACTTTTATAAAATTTGTTAGGGAATAAGTATTCTTTTCAACACAGGAAATTGAAGAAGATAACCATTCTGTTAACTGTCGGTGATGTAACGTCTGAAATAAATAAGCTATAATGCAGATGTGCTAATAGATAGAAACAAAAATATATAAATTGAATTTTCTTATGTTTGGTTTGTGTAGGAAATACAAAACTTAAAGATACAGGGTGGTCCAAATTGTAACCGGGAAACTTTGACAACATATTCTGATATTAGAAGAATAAAATAGATAAAATGAAGTAAACAAGTTCCTATAAATGTATGTCTTGAAATGCTTAGTTTTGGAGATACAGGGTGTAAACATTTCATTTTATTTTGTTTTTAATAATAAATTTAAAAAATTTTTGTGCTAAAATTACCTGACACTTTAGTTTCATCAAAATTTTAAGGTGCCCTTTTTTCATACCGGTGTGTGTATATTCCCGTGCATTATATATTACAATTTGGACCACCCTGTATTTATAATTTTTATAGTTTTGTGTGTTTTTTTGGGCCACATATACCGAGCGCGTCTCAAAAGTCTTTTCAGATAAAAAAAAACGATATTTGGTATGTTAGTATATGACATAAAATAGGATTGATTGACGTGTTCAATTATTTTTGGTCACTTCCTGTTTCACCAGAAATGACTACAACTTTTGATTTTTAAATGACATCCTCGTATATTTCTACTTTATTTGATAGAAAATGACAATCTGAATAGAATGACATTTCATATGTCAACTTTTGACATTTTTGCATTTTGTTTATTTGAAATTTTATCATGCGGACAACTTGACTCAAAATACCAAGCGTGTGGTACCAAATTATTCGTAAAAAATCGCTTTTTCCAAATATCCTAATGAGCCATCCTCGTTCCATTTGAAAAAAGTGAGATATGATTAAAAATACGATTTGGGCCTATTTTGAGGGTGTCATTATTTCCGGTGAAACAGGAAGTGACTGAAAACAATTGAATACGTCAATCAATCCTAATTTATGTCATATACTAACATACCAAATATCGTTTTTTTTTATCTGAATAGACTTTTGAGACGCACCCGGTATATGTGGCCCAAAAAAACACACAAAACTATAAAAATTATAAATACCTAATCACGTTTTTTATCTGATAAAATAAAAAGTTATAGAGGTGAGCCACTTTTGAGACGCACCCGGTATAACTAATGTTTTGTTAGAAAAACATGTAAACATTGTTATCTATTTTCACAAAATTAGATGTTGACTTTTTTTAGATGTTCTAGTCTTTACTGTTGCCACAAATGAAACAGACGGTTTCCAAAGATACATTAATTCAGCCCGAACCTTTGGTATCGAACCAGTGGTTCTTGGCAAAGGGGAAAAATGGAAAGGGGGACAAAATATTAAACTCTATGCTGGAGGAGGATGGAAAATTAACCTCCTCAAAGAAGCTCTAAAACAATATGAAGCCGATGATAATAAAATCATTTTGTTCACTGATGCTTACGACGTGATATTCCTTGGAAAACTGAGCGAGATCATTAATAGGTTTAAGGCTACTGGGGCTAAGGTGCTGTTTGGAGCTGAGCCTTATTGTTGGCCCAATGTAGACTTAGCTAAAGAGTATCCAGAAGTGGAGAAAGGCCAAAGGTAAAAAAGAGTCATAGAAGTTTAAAATGATGATAATTGAAGACCTTAAGAGTATTACGCTGTACTGGTCGAGTTGTTCTCAGGGGTCGGGTAAAGCGGGTGTGTGGCTGAAGGAAATATATATTATATTTCAGAAATCTGCCTAAGGCTTAGCCCGATCCTGTCGTGTTAAGCCACACCCAAAATTCCAAACACACATGCTTTGATTAAGGCTTGATTAAGGTTTGCAGAGCTTCAGCATTTGCCATAAAAGAGCGAGCAATTTGTTACAAAACCATATAAATTATATATCACTGTAATCACAAAACTTGAATCTATTTCCGTATCATAACGGAATTTTAAATTATGTCTTTATTTTCGAGAAAATTTAGTCCAAACATAAGGAATATATTTTTTTGGTGTTTAACCATCAGAATCTTAAAGATAAAGAAGTCGTCTAAAAATGTGCTATAATACGGATATAGTATAATCCTTTATCTTTAATTTCCTTCTTGTGTAAAAATACCTAGCCAGTTTTACATAAAACGTTAAATGTCGAACGCTTATTTTGCAACTTTTTCGGACTAGTGAAATGGACTCTTAAGGCTAACTGGCAGTAAACGCCACTAAAAAATAAAGAAGAATACGGATGAAGTAATGACGTTTAGGGCTTGACCTCGCCAAAATTATCAACTATTGCCATTCCCAGCCTTCCTCGACGCGGTTTTTTTTTATTGTATGGTACTTATTATAAATATACGTACTTCAATACTGCCACTCCATTTGTCAACTAAACGATCGATTCTTATTTCTCCATAAGGACATAGCAGAGGCGCTAATTTCATTTGTCTATTGTAACTACAATTTTAGGTTTAAGCACTTACTCCAGTTCATATATTATTCATAGTGGCCTTGAGCATATTTTAAAGATAAAAACACAATGTTCTTTTTTTTTGTACTTTAGCATGTTTCTAACTTATGGTCTTCAATGCTTTTTTGTAATTCAGCTGTATTTGAATAACATAATTCATAATATTTTCAGGTTCCTTAATTCAGGTTTATTTATTGGATACCTACCTGAACTCTATAAGATTTTGAATAAGGCTGAACTTGAAGACAACGATGACGATCAGTTATATTATACCTTAGCTTATTTAGATAAAGAATTTAGAGACAGCAATAAAATTAAATTGGACCACACCAGTGAGATTTTCCAAAATATTTTCGGGGCCGCAAGTAAGTGTAGAAATTAATTTTTAAATGTTTTCCTACTTTAATTTTTGTCATATTTTTATAACTATCTTGCATAAAATTATTCAATTTCTATATAAACACTAGCAGACCCAGTCAGTGATGGGCAAGTACCTGGTATATTGAAATTTGAGTAAATACCATTATACCCGGTATATACACGAACATACCCACGTTTTTAATTATTTAAGGTATTCTAACAATTTTTAAAAACAATTTGTTGTTAGATTAACATTATTGAATTACTAATATTGCTACTAAAAAATATGGGTTGATGGTAGAAGGGTAAAAATTTAGGGTTGTATGTATTTCCTAATGCCAAATCATGAAGTTTTCTTAGTCTCAGACCCATTGACTATACATATAAAATTTCATCGAAATCGGTTAAGCCGTTTCGGAGGAGTAAGGTAACAAAAAAATTTAAAAAACCTATTAAAAAATAGGGGTTGGTGGTAGAAGGGTGAAAATTTAGGGTTGTATGTATTTTTTAATGCCAAATCATAAAAAAATTGGGGTCGGCCAGCCTTATCACTTAGGGGTATAAAAAATGGATAAGATCTTAGTCTCAGACCCACTGATTATATACATATAAAATTTCATCAAAATCGGTTAAGCCGTTTCGGAGGAGTAAGGTAACAAAAAATTTAAAAAAAAACTATTTAAAAATGTGGGTTGATGGTAGAAGGGTGAAAATTTAGGAAAAAATAAAAATTTTGTCCAAAAAATAAAATAAAAATTTACACCCTTATCACTTAGGGGTATAAAAAATCTAGAACAACCTAGTCTGAGACCCACTGATTATACCTACATATAAAATTTGATTAAAATCGGTTAAACCGTTTCGGAGGAGTAAGGTAACAAAAACTGTGACACGAGAATTTCATTGTATATTAGGTAGTATTTGTGTTGTTGCCAATAATTATACACTCTGTATTTTATTTTTATATGATTGACGATCCCATAATATAGAAATATTTTATATGCTTTTATATTGAAAGGAATTGATAAACAGTTATAATTATTATTTTACTAATCTTATAATAATTGTTAAATTTTAGATGACCTGGAAATTGTCACAATTAACGACAAAGATGCAGCGGCCGAAACGTATTTATTGAAAAATACCAAAACGAATACACAGCCTTTGGTTGTTCACGGTAATGGTTTCTCAAAGCTCACCTTAAATTATTTGAGCAATTATTTGCCTTCGGGAGTGTGGAACTCGTACGAGGGTTGCGTCGCTTGCAAACATGGAGAAATCAATCTAGAAAAAATACCTAGAGCCACATGGCCAGTAGTTCATATGTCCCTCTTTATCGAAGTGAATACGCCATTCATTGAAGGATTCTTCAGTAAGATCTATCAACTAGAATATCCCAAAGAGAGAATACATCTTTTTATCCATAACACGGTAAATGTTTTAGCGAAGTATCTTACGAAAAATCGGCGCCACAGTGGTTTTTGAAATGACAATTAAAATATACAGGGTTTCGCAAATTCGAATGTGATTATACTGTTCTCCTAAAACCAAAAAACCTATCTGCAATTGGAAGATTTAGGCTGGTTTTATCATATAGGTAGGATAATTTCTCCATAGCAACTGTTAAAACTGCCTTATATCTATCAAAAATAGTAGATAAAATAGTACTTTAACCGCAAGGGTAGATTAAATGATACTTTAACAGCGAAGATAGGTTAAAAACTTTATTTCTTCTCGCACGTTTTTTAATTGCTTCCGTTTTTGAATTTTTTTGTATTCCTTTTCATAATTCGGGATTTAAATGGAAGTAGTTTGGATATGGCGTTTGTCGCTTCAGCCTGAATATCTGTTGGTAATTTACTTATTTCTTTTTGAGCCATTTCTGGCTCCAATTCAATCAGCAATCGAGACGAAAGAGAATTAAAAAATATTGACTCAAAACTGACAACTAAAGAGACAGCTTTATTTATTCGTCAAATTACATAGAAACCAACTCCAACCCAGCACAATATTTTTTAAAACGTAACTCGCTATGGAAAAAGATATTGTTTTATACACGACGATAAAATTGCATTATCGTCTTCCGAAATTAATGCCCTCGTCATTTCATCGCTTGTGCGATAATCTTTTCGGTCGACGATAAAATACCATTTTATCGTCTTGTATAAAAAATAACTATTAGCGTTAGATGCTGTATTATTATTTAGGATAATCTAGCATTTACAGAGCACCTAGGACTTTGTACTTTTGCATCTGTATAGAGACGATTTTCAAGGGCCAGTTAGGCTAAAAATATTCTTGGAATTTTGCAGATATAACCTTTGGTTTTAATAAGAGATATCTCGGAAACCATAAGAGATACAAAGGAGGTAGGTAGAGCAGTACTGTAATTTTCAAATAACTGTTTTTTCTTCTCAATATTAATGGACTGTTCGCTGCTGGAAACACTGCGACCTGTAAGGCCTGTTGTGTGTGTGTTTGTCCCCTTCCTATGTCTACACCCACTCCTATCATTGTACCCTGCACCCAAGGACTGTATATATTCTAAAGGACTGTTCGATCGCGCCAAATCGCCGCTGTCGTAGTCGCCGTGGAATGCTACGTCACGCGCTGACCAGCGCTCCACAGTGCGGCGGATGGTTATTCTAGCGGGACAAAATCTCAAGAGCAATGTTTGGGACTTAAAATCTAAGAACGTAGCAAATGGTCTAATATATAGCAACTATATGGTTAAATTTATTTATTTATTAACAACTCAATTTATTAATAAATAAATACAAGGTAATAAAACTATGATATTATTCGTACATGACACACAAAAACCGTATTGTAAACTATTGCCAAATACATAACATTATGATATCAAAAAACTCTTTATCAGTTTTTTTTTAATTAATTTGTAATCTTGTGACACCCTCTATAATTTATTTTAAAAAAATATATTTTATTTTGAAAATAATAAATAAGATAGATATTTTAATTTTAACACTCGGTAATTGTAAATTCATATATAGTAAGTATCTAAGACAATTTTTTAAACTCAGTGCCTTTTGATGGAGTTGTTTTGTTTTTATACTATCCGATTGAAATGAATCTTTTTGGACATTCACCTGTTAAGCTTGAACTCCCTGTGACTACCTGTGTTGGTAACTATTGGTAACTCAAAAGATCTACATCATTCAATATATCGATATTTGAAAAAAAAGTGAAAGTTTGATATCTGCAGAACAAAGGCACGAAGGATTTTAACAAATAATATACCTACAGTAGAAAAGTACATACCTTTGGCAATCTTCAACATAATTTGGCTTTCTAATAAAATGTATAAGCACTTGTAAATATTTTATTTTCGTATGATCTCTGCCTTGCTGAGCAGAAAACGACCAAATTTGGTTGATAAAAATGTATCGAAATACAAAGAATATTCATGCATTTTTGTATCAATTGGAATGTTTACTATTTATTCTTATCAATACACATTTTTTGGCTTATTTCTAACCAAACGCTTTTGTCCCGCTAAATTTATCTTCCAACGCACTGTGCGCTCGTCCGTCAAATGCAAAAATAACTGTCACTGTCTAAAATCTTTAGCGCCAACTTCAACTCGGTCAGTAGATGACGTAAAAAAACTGACAGTGGAGGAAGATAGGAATCGAACTATCCTTATCTCTATAGTATCCTTGCCCTGCACCAACCTGTGCAGGTCATTGATAGGATGGGAGCAAAGTTACTAGGTACCTTCCCAAATAGAAAGTGTCGCTTGTGATTGAGAGCCTCGCAGTGATATTTTTTGTGCTCCGCTGTTACGGGATCTTTATCGCAAAGTCTGCAGCAAAGACTTCCTTAATACAGCTTGTTCAGGTAGCACTCGACAGCTATATGTCCTGTCAAGAGACCTGTTAAATCACACTGTGACCGTGATTTTTTAATATCAGTGATTTAAAAGAGCGTCATCACTACTTTCATATTTTGTGTGAACAATTTAGGTGTCTGGAAACTTAATTTTTGTTTGCGTTGAATAATGATTTGTACGTGAATTTTTAATAAACTAGCATAATATATTGTCATTTAAAAAGGTCACTGTGATGCCCATTTTTATCGGGAGTATGTAAAGTTTTATTAATTAATGTTATTATTCTAGATGAAATACCATTCAGTGCACGTTAAAAATTTTACAGAAAAGTTTGGTTCTGAATATTTGTCATTAAAGGAAATTAAACCTGAGGATGGATCACCAGAATGGTCTGCTAGGGATCTATCATTGTATGTATAAGATTTAATAGGTTTAGTTTGTGATCACAAGGTTGACAGCTAATATGACACTGAGTAAATTGTATTTTTTGACATGTCGTCTATCGAAATATTTTCTTTGACTCATTGGGCGGATTTTAATGATTTTTATTGTTAAGTTCAACAATACTGTTATAAATTATAAATAATAATGTCCATAAACTAATGTCAACTTTGAAAATAGTTACTAACTGTCACTAGAAAATTGCCATGGCAACACCAACCATCTTGATTGCAATTTTATTTAAAAATCGCTTTTTATTCAAAATCTGAGCTAGATAAGTATAGGAAACCCTAATATAGTTTGAAAGAGCATTTGAATCTGCTTCGATTTATTTAAAAAAATACAGGGTGTTGTATTTGAAATAACGAAGTTTTTATATGAAATATATCCTTAAAACAGATCAGCAACTTTAGTTACTCCTGTATACATTTAAGGGAGCAATATCATTTTTTAGTAAAGTTTGTTGCTCTGGCTTCAAAGTCACTACAAGAATTAACTCTGAAAAGTAATGTACAGGGTGTTGAGAAACTTTTTTATTATAGCATGCATATTTAAATATTGTTACGGATTCCGTGGGTCCACTATTTAAACTCACGATAAAATACTTAACGAATTTATTTGTTTCACTCTGTACACAACTTATACTATTTACAGCACAACTTATGCAACTACTATTACTCTAACGGTATTTCGCGGTATTTTCAAACTTCAGACTTAGACTTCAAACTTCAAACTTGTCCAACTGTCAAAGCGCGGGCCTTATATACCCCCTGGCGGTTGTTTCTAGATTTTTCTAAAGAATTCTATAATTTTCTTTACTTTCTGGCGAATGCGCCAGGTTCCTCAATGCACATTGCGATTTTTTAGCAGTATGCAGTTATGCAACCAGTAATACACCTTGACATTGCCCCCTTCTCAAATTTGATCGTCCCGATCAAGGTTTCCTGTCTGGTATCTCTTCAATCGATCCAGATGAACTACTTTCATCTTACTTCTAGGGCTGCGATGAATCCGGTACACAACATCATTTATCCTCTTGATGACTGTATAAGGACCTTCCCATGCTGGAGTTAACTTTGGGGACCTTCCTTTCTTGCGCTGTGGGTTATACAACCATACCCTATCGTCCTGTTGAAATCCCGTAGAATTAGCTCTGAGGTCGTAATGAGCTTTCATCCGGTCACTGGCTAGCGCAATCTTACTTCTAACGGCCTTATGAATGTCCAATAATCTTTCCTTCCTAGCGATTCTTTCGAACGACAGTCCAACGCTATCCTGTTCCATTTCTTCCCCAGATCGAGTACTTGGTCTTTGTCTAGCTGCGCAAATCTTACAACGTTGACACCATTTCTTAACATCTTCGCAATAATCCACCCAGTAAAAACGGTCTCTCAGCTTACTCAAGGTCTTGTTTACTCCAAGATGGGCTCCAGTTTTACCACCGTGAATTTCTTCCAATACCTGGGTGACTTTCTTCCTTGGTACCAGTAACTGAGTTGTTACTGTCCTGCCATCCGCACTTTCCCACGTGCGCTTTATCAATCCATTCTCAATCACCAGTGAATTCCACTGAGCCCAGAGAGCTTTGAAAACGAGCCCTCTGTCCGCAATATCCTGCCACGGTGGTCTCTCGCCGTTACCTTCCTTGAGCCGTAGTATTGCTCCGATGTCTGGATCTTCCATTTGATCTTTCCTCAACTGTATCGTCGTCCATTGTTCGTCAGTTCTCAGTTTAAAATTCCTTACTCTGATAGTGCTTTCGCGATGTTTCATTTTCTTGCCCAAAGTAGCTCGTCGTCGATCTGGCTCGTTGTCGATAATTTGTACCCGTCCTACACGGCACTCAGGGGTTTTCTCCATTTTCCCGAATACAGTCTTCTTGGCATCACCAGGTATCATCACAATTTCCGCTGATCTTGCTTCCATATTTCCTGGTCTCTTCTCTTTAGATACAGAAAATTCCTCATTTCCGATTTTCAGGATGTTTCTATGGTGATCAAACGAAAAACCATGTTGACTGATCACATCCATACCCATGATAAAATCATCTTCAATGTCTGCCACTAAAACGCTATGCCGAAACTTCAAATTCCCTAACTCCAATTCCATGAAAGCCTCTCCCCGTACAACGGCCATTTCCCCCGTAACTGTACGTAAATACACTCTTCTTCTAAGAGGCGTCATCTTCAATCCTTGCACTGAGTTAGTCCGCACCAACGATACCATAGCGCCTGTGTCCACAGTCATTCGAATTCTTCTACCATTGACCTTCCCGTTGATTACCAAACTGTCAGCGGTTTTTCCTAGACTCCTAACGGAAAACATCCTAGGGGCTCTGTTTTCTTCAGCCAATACTCGCTCATTAGTGTTGATTTCCTGGTGCCTATGTTCTCTCGATGGTAAACGGAATCGCATTTGGACGCGGCAATCCCGTTTGATGTGGCCATTCCTGCCACATCTATAGCAACTTATGTCCTGGGATCTGCCGATGTGCCGATGTTCTCTGGATGGTGAATGGAATCGCATTTGGATGCGGCAATCCCGTTTGATGTGGCCATTCCTGCCACATCTATAGCACCTTATGTCCTGGGATCTTCTCTGGTTCTCTGTCTGGTTATTGTTGACTTCCTTGTTTATTAGTAGCTCACATAGTTTGTCGAATTTTCTACACAGCTCCTCCAAACTTCTGTGGGTACTCTCGGGCTGTTCCTCTACCGTTACCGATCTTATCTTCGCTCTAGGGATGGCGCTAAAAGCAGGTTCGATTTCCAGCGCCCTGACGAGTACTTCGCTGCTGGTAGAAAATCGCGATATTTGCAGCGCCCTCTGTAATTCATTGTCCCTCAGTCCGCTGATAAAGCACTGAGCAGCGAGTTCCTCCCTAAATCCTTCCGGTGCTTCAGGATACGCTAGGTGTACCAGCCGACGTAAGTCTGCTTCAAATTCCTGCAGACTCTCTCCGGACCTCTGCATGCGTGTCTTGATCTGGGCCTGGTAAAGTTGACGTCGATGTTGGTCGCCATATCTTCTGTCAAGTGCAGCGACCAAAGTTTGGTATTCCTGCTGTTGAGCCGCAGGAATAGTTTGCAGGAGTTCCAGGGCAGGGCCTCGCAGCGCGATGACAAGTGCTGCTGCTTTCTCTTGGTCAGTCCATCCATTGGCAGCAGCCGCTGCTTCAAACTGGCGGTGGTACATCGTCCAGGTGGTTTGTCCATCGTAGGTCGGTGCCTTGAGGTTCGCAGTTCCAGGAACGCCAGGTGTCCTTACTTGTACCTTGGTCTTCTGTAGGCCCATCTCTAATTTTTCCATTTTTTGCTGAAGGCGTTCCTCCAGATCTTCTACGGCTTCTTGGAAGTGATTCTGCTGTTCCTGGCAACGCATTTCCAACATTGCTTGTTGCTTTTTTTTCCATGTCTCCGAAGCTTTTCTGAAGTCGAATTTCCTGATTTTCTAAGATTTTCTGAAGCCGGTCCTGTTCTTCTTGCTTTTCTCTCTGACGTCGCTCCTCCAAACGAATTTCCAAATTACCCAATATTTTTTCAAGCCGGTCCTGTTCTTCTTGTTTCTCTTGTTGTCATTGGATTTTCAAATCTTCGAAAATTTTGTCTTGATTTTCTAGAATTTTCAGTAAGCGGTCGTGTTCTTCTGCTTTCTCTTTTTCTAGTCGGGCTCGCTCTTCTTCTCGTTCTTTACGTAGTCTTTCTTGTTCTTCTGCCTTCTCTCTTCTCATATTCTCCATAAAATCGCCCAATAATTTGCTTACTTCTTCCATTTTCTTCGATTGCTCCCTTGTACCAACCATAAAAATTCCCAAATTCGGTCTAAAAATCTTCCAATCCACTTAATTTCTTCTTAAAATCCTCTTGAATCGCACTTCCGACACCAATTGTTACGGATTCCGTGGGTCCACTATTTAAACTCACGATAAAATACTTAACGAATTTATTTGTTTCACTCTGTACACAACTTATACTATTTACAGCACAACTTATGCAACTACTATTACTCTAACGGTATTTCGCGGTATTTTCAAACTTCAGACTTAGACTTCAAACTTCAAACTTGTCCAACTGTCAAAGCGCGGGCCTTATATACCCCCTGGCGGTTGTTTCTAGATTTTTCTAAAGAATTCTATAATTTTCTTTACTTTCTGGCGAATGCGCCAGGTTCCTCAATGCACGCCGCGACTTTTTAGCAGTATGCAGTTATGCAACCAGTAATACACCTTGACAATATGTTTAAATATCTCAAAAACCAAAGCATTTAAACATATTAAATCCTTATAATAAATGCCTTATTTTATGCCTAAGAATCCAAAAATGAAATGTTGTTAAAAAATAAAAAAATTGTTTCTACATCTTTCCGTTTTCGTATAATCAACCGAGGCGAATGAGGTATTACCACCCAGTATAAACAGTTATTATTTACATCAACAAAACTCACCTTCTTAACAGCACTTAAATAAAGGACCATTACTACCGCTTTCCCGTTCAAAATATTCTAATAAAGTTGCGATGAGTTTTTTACGGCTACTAGCTGTACAATAAAATACTTATACACTTCGCACTAAAAGAGGTTCTAAAAAGTACAATGTTCGATTGCAAGATCTGCTAGTAAACATTTTCAAGCTTAAAGTATCACAACACTATTTATTTAAACCAAAAACTTGTAATACAAAACTAAAGTGTCAAAACGAATGACGGTTCCAGTTAGTCAGCCCGACAGCGAATATGTCCATGGTTGGCAACATTGAATTTAAAAATTGCGCCCTCGATTACGTAACTAAAAGTTTAATTGGTATCAAGAATAGATGCAGTTTTTCTTAAACTAGTTAAAATACGCTAGTCCAAAGTTGTTTAAATTGGCATGTATTCATGCAATTTCGCTGTAAAATCAATTGGGGATCCAACATTTGGACGGTTCAAGAATTTTCGTGGGATTTCCAATGTTTTGAACGACGATGCACCACCATTAACTCCTATAATACCAAAGACAAAGTGCTGCCGCGTGACGTCATCGACCGTCGGCCTACGAGTTCTAAATGGTTCTAAGGGGTTTTGTGTAGTTTTCTACGTTTGAAGTCGATTTATACGATTTAGGTATAGCTTTAGGGATTAATGTAATAATAAATCTAAACATATAATAACAGCAAGGATCTATAAAAAACACAAACAATTTAAATGGTAGTTAAGTACGTAAGCAGGTATAGGTAATAAATATAATATGTACGGTGCACTTAACTGTTCGAAATACACTAGGTAGAATCTAAATTTAAGAATGCTTATTTTTGGAATTCTCAGACAGCAAGATACCATAACATTAATAAATTATATTTAGTAAGGCATCATGCAATTCATGATTGAATTTTTCGAATCAAATTTTGATTTTCCGAAGTTTGCATCTATAGTAGTTACCTAACTCTATACTCTATACATTGATTTTAAGTAGGTTTTGATTTTTTTCTTATTACCCTTACCTAAGCGGTCATTTTTTTACCACAGTAGTTTTTAATTAGTGTATTGGAAATACAACAATATGGATAAGCCATTCTCGTTAATAATGAAAAACCAACCAAGCTAAATTAAAAGACTGAAATAATGGTTTAAGTTCCTCAAAAGTTGTAAAACTCGTAAGTTTCTTATGTGTTAAATATTCTTGTTTGCTTTGTTCAATTGCTTGCTGAAAACGAATTTGATCTAATTCGTTAAATTTTTCGTCTTTGCTTTTCCGATATGATATCTATTTTGATAAATATTTGGGGCAATTCGGAAATTTACTTGGTACGCTAGTTTCTTTTAATCGGGGCAAAGTTAAATTAACTGAAACGATCTCACCGGTTTTTGTATCCTGTTGGGAAATTTCATAAATAAAATCCTTTTCAAAATAGCACTTACCATCTCACACACCCGATTATTGTTATTTGGCCCAAATTTTCGGGAGGAATTGCAATTAACCATTTTTTGCGAAGTTTTTTGTCTCTGGGAAACCGAAACACCCGCACTTTTGTACCGCTGGCATAAAATTACAATCTGGGACACAATTATGGAACAACATATAAAACACTACAAACACTACACTATCTAAATTTGTTAAAAGTACAAAAAACACAAAATAGTCCGTTCAATAATACCTAATCGATAAAATCGAGCGTATTCTAGACAAGGAAAGAGAGTCTCTCTTTCCTTCTCTAAGGACAAAATACTCGGAAGCTGAACCGCGCAACCGCGGTTCACGTCAAACTCTTTGCTGAACTTTACCGCTGATGGACTTTTATAAATATCAGAGTAAATTGTGGCCCTATTTAAAAACAAAGTTAAAAACTCATCAGCATTTCTGTATTTTTAAATCATACAAAAAATACTCATTAAGTTCAAAGAATTATTCATAATGTTCAAAATTCCTGCAAAGCGCTTCTCGCCGAACAAAACCGAACTCTCCGTGTAGGATCCGAATGCTTCCGAGGTTTTCGTGATTGCGGTTGCGCGTTTCAGCTTTCGAGTATTTCGTAGTTAAACAAGGAAAGAGTGATGCTCTTTCTTTGTCTTGCCGAATTCGTGTTAGAATCGCTAGGCCCACAGACCGTGACGTCAGCATCACTTTTAATTTAAGCACTTTGTCTTTTTTGTAGGAGTTAATGGCACCACCCGGTAATACTTAAAAAAGAAAATATTTCTATTATAAGTATAAGCATCAAAATAATTTATTCTTTTTTTGCTGTTGAGCGTTTGAAACAAAATAATCATTTTTAGGAGCCAATGTTTAGCCAAAAATTGTGATTTATACTTTGCCGTGGACTCCACAGCCCACTTAGACAATCCATTCACGCTGAAATTGCTCATCGAACAAAACCGCACGGTGGTGGCACCTATGCTGGTGAGACCGGGGAAAGCCTGGAGCAACTTTTGGGGGGCCTTGACTAACGACGGTTTCTACGCAAGGTCCAACGACTACATGGACATTGCCTACAGTAATAAACGGTGAGTGTTTTAAATGTTTTATTCAACAAAGTTTAGCGAAATCTGATGTTACAACAACCTGAATTGATTTTTACTGACTCGTCTATATATTTATACACTTTAGGTCGTTCTAAATCCTTGGTCTAAAGATTAAGGAAGGAGTATAATGCTATCCATGTATTCATGCATGGTGAGCGGAAAAAGGACTGGGGTGGGGATCCTTGACAGTTCTGTTTGACGATTCATTTGACACATTTCAATTTGATTTTAAATTTTGTGAATTTGTCAGTATTACTGAGCTTATTTTATGTTATTTATTATTTATGCTACTACTGATAGTTGTATAAAAGTAGTAAATCTAGATGGAAATTGTGACAGAACTTCAATTAACAGTGACACTATTGCGATTTATCCAAAAAAAAAATGTAAAATAGTTGGTTGTGTAGCGTGCGGTAGATCTCGGTCAAAAGTCGAGTGAAATAATGGAATTACTTTTCGCTAATAAGTGACTATATAACGTGTAGTAAACCGATCATTTATGAAATTCACTTAAATTAATTAATTATATATTTTTTCTTGCATTTTTGCTTTTATTTACTACTTGTCAAAGATTAGATGTCAAAGAATTTAGATACGTCAATTTGACTTACCTGCTTCAGTAGCGTATCGGATGTTTGTGTTAATAAATAATTATTATAACTTATCTATTTTTATTAGAATTATATATTTTTATAACAATTTTAATAACTACCAACATTTATTCGCAACGTAAAATAAAACAACAAATTATTAAGTCTACCCCACGTCTACCCTACAGCATAGTTTTCATCACCCACTTTTAAATAAAATTAGAACGGCACTGATAAACCGGAATTTAAGTCGGCCATATTTGAGTCCAATCGCGGTGGATCTAAGATTTTTGATATGCTCCTTCCTTAATCTTTTTATTCAAAGGAATTTTCAAATTTTTCAAAATTTCAAATCAAATCAAATCAAACGTCACACAGGACTGTCAAGAAGAGGGTCCATATTTTCGTGTCTCTAATGCATTAATACACGAATATCATACTACATCCTATCATTATGTTAAAATCCAAACCACAGATTTAGGATGGCCTGAGGTCTATATGAACTAATTTCTGCGCTACTGAACAGAAATAGTCTAAAAATCTATCCCAACTGGCGGTAACTGCCGTTAATCGAAGGATATGCTGAAGTCGGTTTTGAATGATCTTCTGTCAATGGAATACATGTTGTCGGCCGTACATTCGTACAGCCCGGCGTCCATTTGAGTTGCCGGGTCGATTTCCAGTTTGCTTTTGATGGCGTCTTTTTTTATCTGCCATTCGTGTATCTACAAAATATTATTGAATATTCATTGAACACACCAAACTGGATCACTGACAAAAAATATAAGAGTAAGCGCATTTAAAGGAGCCAGGAGCTTTTTAATATGCACCCACTCTAGTTCTATGTCCACGGAATATGGGGACACCCTGTGAAGTTAAAACTTACGTGTAAATAAAGATGTGTAAAGATCTCGCTGCCATCTTTGTACCACGTTATGTGCGGCCTGGGATTCCCTCTAGCCACGCAAATAAAAGCGATCTTGTGCCCTAAAACGTATTCATAGTCGAAGTGGGAAGCTTCTATTATTTTGGCTCCCTGAAATTTTATTGTTAAGTTTCATTCAGAACCTCTCAATTAGTGGAATAAATTAGTGGTTTCAATTACACTTTATACTTGTTAGTTTACGATCATTCCCAATGTCTAAAAAACACAATTAAAATTAATATAATATCCTAGCAACAGTGTGCGGTAATCAGTTGTATCCATAAAGAAATCCTAATTTTTAGCTTATAAAACAATGTACTTTTAATTTCTAACCACATTATCTCTTGATGGATGAGAATCAAAGGCCAAAATGACATTCCCCGCAAATTTTGAAGTATAATTAGTGGAAAAATTAAAAGTTTGGTAACTTTTTCTACTAATTGAAAATTCCTACCCCTAATTTTAACGATCTGAATGCTTACATTCAAATTAGAGGAACAAACTTCCACCTTAATTGAAACCACTAATTTATTCCACTAATTGCGAGGTTCTGAATGAAGCTTAAGACTCAATAATTTTGAAAATGGTCGAAAGAGAAACAAAACACTTACGTTGTTGTTATTGTAGTATTTGTCGGATTCTGGGTCTCTGTATTTGCCGGTGATGGGAAGTCCTATTTGAAACTAAAACCAACACAAAATACTGTATTGAGAAAGCAATAAAAATTGGCGTGTATATAATCAAAAACGTGGAAACTACATATTACCAAATTAAATTTTTCATATATAAAAATTCGTTTGAAACTTGAATGAAAAACGAATTGGCCGATAAAAAAGGCTTGTAAAATGTTAGTAGTCATGCAAATATTTCCGCTGGTCATGAGGTTTTTCTTTGCCAATGTGATATTTGTCATTTTCAATTTCATTAAGGCTGTATTCCGTTACAAAACCAGGCGAACCAGACCGGTAAACTACGGTAAAGAGCGGTTCCTGAAAAACATCGGTTTGATACGGAACGGTTTGGTAAAATAGGTACTGGAAATGTCAAATGTTGACGTTTTCTAAATTTCAATACCTCTATTATAAAATTTATCATTTATGCATTTTTAATGTACATATTTTCTGCATTTACGTTTGCTTCTTCTTTTCAATGGAGTTTAATATTGAAAAGTACTTTATTAATAAACTGTTAAACTCGTTAGACAGCTCAATTGAAGATTTGCAGGTCCAATATTAAAACAGATCAATAGTGAATAAACAAATCTAATCAATATTTATATTTTTATAGCTTACAAAACATTCACGGTTACTTGTTGTCTTGTTTTTCATGTTTTCTTTAAATGTTCCTTACTTTAAGAAACAATGGCTGCATGATAAGTTTAAATAGTCCTAAAAAGTCATTCTATTTAGTTAATGAAATTTATTTACCTTTACTGCCTACCTCCATTGCTTTTGGATGTAAATACAAAATATTATTACAAATTTTAGAAATTAAATGAGAATTTCACTCGAACTTATATTTGCTTGATTTCTGTCACATAAATGACATTGATTGACAAACAAAACCAGAAAAACCAGCCTTCTCGCACTGGTTTGTTTGGTGACCGTTATAACCGAATTTTTCAGGAACCGTGTTCCGTAATAAGAAAACTTTCAGGAAACCGATAGAAACGGAACATAAAACCATAACCAAGGTAAGCAACGAAATACACCCTAATTTTTTCTAATTTGATATTTGTCATTGTCAATTTTATTCCGAGTTTTCTTTGACGAATTTGAAATTAAATCTGCGTTTTGTTTAGTTAAAACTGCGATTTTCGTTGCAACAAAATACCAAAAATATATGTTCGGGTCGCTCTCAGGGGTTGGGTTTGGTTTCTGAAATATATATTTCAGAAATCTGCCTAAGGCTTAGCCCGATCCTGTCGTGTTAAGCCACATGCAAAATTCCAAACACACGTGCTTTGATTAAGGCTTGATTAAGGTTTGCAGAGCTTCAGCATTTGTCATAAAATAGCGAGCAATTTGTTACAAAACCATATAAATTATATATCACTGTTATCACAAAACTTCAATCTATTTCTGTATTGTAAAGGAATTTTAAATTATATCTTTATTTTCGAGAAAATTTAGTCCAAAAATAAGGAATATTTTGTTGATGTTTGACCATTAAAATCTTAAAAATAAAGAAGTTGTCTAAAATGTGCTACAATACGGATATAATATAATCCCTTATACGGATATAATATAATTAATTTCCTTCTTCATTTGAGTAAAAATAACTAGCCAATTTTACATAAAACGTTAAATGCCGAACGCTTATTTTGCTACTTTTTCGGACTAGTGAAATGGACTCTTAAACAAGATATATCATGAACTCATTGAAAATACTATTATAAGGACGTTTATGAAACACACATTAAACAGCATTTACCTTGGATTTGGTTCTGGTTCTTGCTCTACCCCTTCTGCATTCGATTTCTGCTAAAAAAGCGACCAGCAAGATGAAGATGACCGACAGTGATAAATTCATTACGGCTATTTGAAGAGGGAAACCGGTCCAAACTAAGCGGCAAAACTTATCTTAGCCCCAATTTTGGCCAATCATTTCGCTCCCCTTTTGCGCCGAGCAGACATAGATTGAGAACAATTTGAACCAATTTAAAGCCGTATCGTTTCTTATATGAACTATCTTAACCGCGTTTCGTTATATTAAATAATGGGGAGCGCGGTAGTCTTCCGTCGCAATAGCATAAATTATTTGGCATTGGTATCATAGAGGACTTTAAAATATCGTCTGATCGAAAAAAAAACGGCGTCAAAGATGGCTGGGGAATGACGATCGATAATAATTTTGACGAGGTTAAGTACTAGACGTCATTTACTTAGCCCGTACTCATTTTTATTCTTTAATGGCGCTTACTGCCAGTTGGTCTTAAGAAGGTTGTATTTTTATACTGAGTAAAAATTATTTTTAAATAGTGTAGTTTAAAATTCGAGAAAACATTTTTTTTTAAATAGTTTTTTTAATGTTTCTATAATAATTACTAATATATACTATATTATTTTTTATGTCAATTTTTAGTAAATAACGTATTATTTGAGTTAACTCCCGTTTCCAGAACTACGTTCTGTCGCTGGCGACACTGGTTGACACTGCAAAGAACCAATGAGAGACTAATGGTGTACAACCAAGAGACTAATGGTGTATTCCGTTGCTTACCTTGGTTATGGTTTTATGTTCCGTTTCTATCGGTTGCCTGAAAGTTTTCTTATTACGGAACGCGGTTCCTGAAAAATTCGGTTATAACTGTCACCAAACTAACCAGCGCGGGAAGGCTGTTTTTTTTCTGGTTTTGTTTGTCAAGCAATGTCATTTATGTGAGAGAAATCAAGCAAATATTGGAAGTTCGAGTGAAATTCTCATTTAATTTCTAAAATTTGTTATAATATTTTGTATTTACATCCAAAAGCAATGGAGGTAGGCAGTATAAAGGTAAATAACTTTCATTAACCAAACAGAATGACGTTTTAGGACCATTTAAACCTTTGAATAAGAAGACTAAGGAAGGAGCATATCAAAAATCTTAGGTCCACCGCAATGGGTCTCAAATATGGCCAACTTAAATTCCGATTTATCAGTGCCGTTCTAATTTTATTTAAAAAATGTTAAACTATGATGTAGGGTAGACGTGGGGTAGCCTCAATAATTTGTTGATTTATTTTACGTTGTGAACAAATGTTGGTAGTTATTAAAATTGTTATAAAAATATAAAATTCTAATAAAAATAGATAAGTTATAATAATTATTAATAACCATAAACATCCGATACGCTACTGAAGCAGGTAAGTCAAATTGACGTATCTAAATTCTTTGACATCTAATCTTTGACAAGTAGTAAATAAAAGTAAAAATGCAAGAAAAAATATATAATTAGTTAATTTAATCGAATTTCATAAATGATCGGTTTACTACACGTATGTATATTATATAGTCACTTACTAGCGAAAAGTTGTTCCATTATTTCACTCGATTTTTGCCGAGATCTACCGCACGCTACACAACCAACTATTTTAGAGTCTTTTTCGATAAATCGCGATAGTGTCACTGTTAATTTAAGTTCTGCCACAATTTCCATCTAGATTTACTACCTTTATACAACTATCAGTAGTAGAATAAATAATAAATAACGTAAAATAAGCTCCGTAAAGACTGACAAATCCAAAAAATTTCAAATTCAAATGTGTCAAATGAATCGTCAAACAGAACTGTCAAGGATCCCCACCCTAGGGTCCTTTTTCCGCCCACCATGCATGAATACATGGATAGCATTATGCTCCTTTCTTAGTCTTCTTATTCAAAGATTTAAACTTATCGCGTTCATCAGGACGTAGCGCTACTGCAGCGATAACTAATTTTCTGCTGAACGCGCCGATTAGTTGTGAGCGCTCTGGGATCAGTCGCCATTTTTTCCATCATATTTAAAATACGCTACGCTACCGATGCATGATGGATTAAACGTCACACACGCCAAATGTCACAAAATGTTTTGGAAAACGAAAACAAGCCATTTTGTTTATTGTTCTCGGTTGACTAATCCCCTCGATTTGTGCCAAAAATGGGTGAAAACAATTTAATATGCATTACTTATGATTTTGATCTAACAAGCGCGTTTAGCAGGACAACCAATCGATGGCATATCGCTCACTGATCAACTTGTCCTGATGAACGCAACCATTGTTTCTTAAAGTCAGGAACCTTTAAAGAAAACATGAAAAACAAGACAACAAGTAATCGTGAATTATTGTAAGCTATAAAAATATAAATATTGATTAGATTTGTTTATTTTTTATTGATCTGTTTTAATATTGGACCTGGAAATCCTCACTTGAGCTGTCCAACGAGTTTAACAGTTTATTAATAAAGTACTTTTCAATATTAAATTCCATTGAAAAGAAGAAGCAAACGTAAAAGCAGAGAATAGGTACATTAAAATCGCATAAAAGATAAATTTTATAATAAAGGTATTGAAATTTAGAAAACATTTGACATTTCCAGTATTTTACCAAACCGTTCCGTATCAAACCGATGTTTTTCAGGAATCGCTCTTTACCGTAGTTTACCGGTCTGGTTCGCCTGATTTTGCAACGGAATACAGCCTAAATTTAAAATTGACAGCTGTTTGAATTTTCTACAAACCTTATTGGTTCATTTGACGTGTCGCTGGCAACAGTACGAAGTTCCGAGGACGGGGTTTTAGTAGTTGATGAGAACATAAGAATAACAATTACTAACACAGGAAAATACAGGTGTTTACGTTTTTTAGAGTGCATTTATTGTTTACATTGCATCAGGATTTTACCAATAAAAATCCGCTTATTTTTAATATTATATATACAATATATATTTTTTTAAATTATATAATAATAACAGAAATATATTTACAATCGTAAAATATAATTTGAACTAGTAGGTAAGCATGGCGTAGTCCGTTCTGAAAGCCCTGTAATCGATAGCGTACTGATTATTCGCCTGGCATTCGTAGAATCCTGCATCTTTTTGCGTAGCCGGATCAATTTCCATTTTACTTTTTATAGTGTCGTTTCCTTCAGTCCATTCATGCACCTAAAATAGAACAGGTATAAGCTTTCTTCGGGTTTTTGCATCTCAATCATCCTAGAACACTACAGCGCATGCCCAGAAGAATAAAATGCCATTTTTCCTTCAGCACATGCGTATCACGGTTCTAGGACGGTTCAGAATAGGTACTAAAGACCGCTTTACAGTTCGCAATTTTGCTTGCATGCTAGAAAATTTGCCTCAACTTTTCCTACAACCCGTGCGCATTCTAACATATTTGATAAGTTGCTGCAAATTTTCTTGCACTTGCAGATGATAGATCCGAACCTATAATATTTCAACTTGCGTGCAACTTTTGGATATTTTTCTAGTTATCTTCAGATATACTATAGGTATTATTCTTTTAAAACTGAATTGGTTAAATAAATAATAATTTTACTTGGAAGTATTTGTGATGATAGAGCTCTATGCCATCTTTGAACCAGGTTATTTCTGGCCTCGGTAACCCTAAAAAGTCTTTTATAATATGATTTATTCAAATTGGGAAAGTTATTTTACCTTGCGCCATACAGAAAAACGTAATCTTTCTCCCTAGCATGTATTCGTATTCGAAATGGCTGGATTTGACGATTTTTGCACCCTAGAAAAACAATGTTACAGTGAAGAAAAATCAATACATGTAATAAAGGGATATACAGGGTGCTACAAATTCGGTGTACGAGCATTTGTATCTTGGTAAATGTAATAGATTCATTAAGATGCAAATCAAATCTTTTTTAAAAAAATCAAGGATTGCTGAGTTTTTTGAAAATCAATTTTATTTTTTCCTGTCGTTACTTTTTAGAAAATCAAAAAACTAATTGCACATTCTCATAGCCACTTTATTAGGGCTATCTGGTACTATTTTTAGATTTTCAAATTAGCTGATATTTTATTGATTGAGATATCAAGGTCAGCTTATTTTTTTTAAATACGGACCTGCATTTTTTATTTCAGATTTTGAAAGAACTCGGTCTCCTGAGTACAATTATATGCCACACTTATATTATACGCCCATATTTTTTTGTTTCGGACATTTGAACACAATTTGTTTAAACTAACTTCAAGTTTGGCTCTGTTTTTTTTTAATATTTAATCTATTCATCGTTACAATATTGATAAGCTTTCAAACTTAATGACGTGGGGTAAAACATTGAAAACGGAAAATCAAATGCAATAAAATAATAACAAATAATATAAAATAAATAATAACAAATAATATAAAAAAACTTACGTCTTTATTGTCATAGTAAGTAGCGGATTGTGGATTTCTGTGTTGAATCATGATGGGTATTCTTGAACTATAAAGTCTGCCTCTGCCAAAATTTGCTAAAAAACGATTTTATTAATTGATACATTTGAACTGTTTTGGTTTTTATCGACATTTTTTCTTTACTTTTGTTTTATATAAAAGATTTACTATTATATTTAATGACCAGCATTCCAATATAATGAATTAATACCGGGTGCGTCTCAAAAGTGGTTCACCCCTATAACTTTTTTTATTTTTTTTAGATAAAAAAAAACGAGATTTGGTATGTTAGTATATGACATAAAGTAGGATTGATTGACGTATTCAATTGTTTTTGGTCACTTCCTGTTTCACCGGAAATGATGACAACTTTTGATTTTTAAATGGCACCTTCGGTATATTTTCACTTTATTCGATGGAAAATGACACTCTGAATAGAATGACATTTTATATGTCAAGTTTTGACGTTTTCGCTTAAAAGAAAATCGTATTTAAAATGGAACAAGGGTGGCTCGTTAGCATATTTGCAAATAGCATTTTTTTACGAATAATTTGGTACCACACACTTGGTATTTCGCATGTTACCAGTTCAAATAAACCATATGCTAAAATGTCAAAAGTTGATATATGATATGTCATTCTATTCAGAGTGTCATTTTCTACCAAATAAAGTAAAAAAAATACCGAGGGTGTCATTTAAAAATCAAAAGTTGTAGTCATTTCCGGTGAAACAGGAAGTGACCCTAAACAATTGAATACGTCAATCACACCTAATTTATGTCATAGTAACATACCAAATCTCGCTTTTTAACTGAAAAAATAAAAAAGTTATAAAGGTCGGCCACTTTTGAGACGCACCCGGTATATATTATATATATATAATTAATTAAAATAAATTTATAATTTTGAAAATAAATTATATACAATTATTCTTTTTATAATAATTTGCATTTATTGTTGAGATTGTTACTTTTGAGACGCACCCGGTATATTAAAAAAACTACAAATATTAATAAGTTGAAAATATTGTTTTAAACCACAAACAGATTTGTTAAAAAATAATGTCGGGAAAATGTATAATTGTATTTTTTTATCGTGATTAATCCCAAATTCTTAATTAGAATATACAGGGCGTGTCAAAAGTAAAAATTGGTATTAACATTTTTCATAATTTACATCACTGGATTGACGAAAATCTTCATTTGTTAAGAGGCTCAAATTCGCTAAACCAATTTTCTGTTATCGGCCGGCTGGTATTGGTGAACATATTATTGTATTGTATTGTATTTGACTAAGAGTGGGCCCCAGGTGGGATCCTCCACTGCGGCCGCGAGGGCCTATTGTGGCTCAGTTTCTACAAGCTCTTTAATAAAAAAAAAGAGCATTATAGTTCACCCTCAAGACCCAGCCTTTTAACAGGCCGTTATGTCCGAGGGTGATATGTCTTCTAGGTCTGATAGGTCTAGCGTGGGTTTGCCAAACACCTCAAACCTTTTCCTGCTCCCAGCGGGGCGGGTACACATAACGTGCTTCATTGTTTCGTCATCTTCCATACAGAGTTGGCTTTCGGCGTCTTCCAACAGTCCCATCCTCTGTAGGTGTGATCTCAGCCGGCAGTGGCCCGTGTATACTGCAGTAAGCGTACGCGCTCCGTTCCTACCAGCCTTTAGGAGTTCATCTGTTCTAGATCATATTATTGGACTGATTATAGTAAATGATTCCCCTGAGCCTAAGAAGAGCCTAAGAAAGAAGTCTGTGCTAGTAAGAAACAAAGTTCATTTCGGACATCGATGGATTGGTCAAAGGGTCTGGTAACATGGCCACCAAGATCCCCTGATTTAAGTTCCTTAGATTATTACCTTGTTTATAAGGCACCTGGGCAAACTATAGAAGAACTTTTACAAAGGTTAGAAGTGACGTTTATAAAAACTAGACAAGTCCTGATATATTGTTTGCCAGAAATCTACAGGGTGGTTGGAACTGTATTCCGGAAACTTCGGCAGCATATTCTGCAGATAAAAATAAGTAAAAAAGTTCGTATAAATGTATGTCTTTAAATGCTTAGTTTCGGAGATACAGAGTGTAGAAGTTTCATTTTTTGTATTTCGATTTTTTTCCAAATCATTTCTGAAGTAACGTCAATATGAATGGGATGAAAATTGGTGTCTGGGAGTTTTTTGACATGCGAAATTTGATTTTGATGTCAATATGACTCCTAATTGTAGAGGGCGCCACCTACATATTTTTTAACTGGTTTGAAGACTAATAACTTTTCGTCCGTACCTGTATAAAATTACTGAGTAAAAAATATACATTTACGACACTTTTTACGTAAAAAACGTCTCTTGGTAAAAATCGCTAGGAGTAATGGTTTTCGATATATTTGGAATCAAAATTATCAATACCTGTTATCATTGACTTAAATTAAACATGTTGACTAAATAGTTATCAAATTGAAATCATAATTTTGGAATATGTTTGTGTCAAAATTTCAACAGAAACTGTTTTACCATCATTTTTTCGCAAAAAAAATTATTAATAATTTAAAAAAATAAAAATTTCGCAAATTTATTATTTCAGTCAAATAATTATCTACTTAACGTGTTTATTTTTTTGTCAATAATGACATGTATCTCCATTCTAAATATCTTGAGAACGGGAAAAAATCGAAATAAAAATGAAACTTCTACACCCTGTATCTCCGAAACTAAGCATTTTAAGACATATATTTACTAAACTTTTTTACTTATTTTTAACTGCAGAATATACTGCCGAAGTTTCCGGAATACCGTTCGAACCACCCTGTAGATTATATTATATGTTTTGTGTAAAAAAAAATAAAAATAATCAAGATTTTTTTAGTTTAACCAGCAGCACAAAATAATCTAACAAACATGTGGTTACCTCCTGCCTTGCCACCTCCTCCAATTCTAGCCGGTAGGCATACGATGGTCGATACGCCAATGGCACAAATACAAGACCACACCAACCATCTGAGGCACACCATCGTGACGTTGCGACAAACTGTATTTTAAAGAGCAGGCGTACATTCATACTGGTCCAAACATCGGCACAATCATCGGTCCAAGCGAGCTCCTTACGAGTTTGTTTTGCTCAACATGTTTATAGGTCTTGTTAAGGAATCGATTATAGTGTTTTAGCGAAGGGAAGTGATATATTAATGGGGAATTAAATTTGTTGTGAGAATGAGGGATAGAGATAATTTGTGTAACAGATTTATTTATACAGAGTAACCTACTGTTCCTAGAAAAAACTTTATATCAAGTATAGGGTGTCCCATTTTTGTGTTTGACAGGATTTCTCGCTTATGAGTAAAAGTACAAAGATGCCGTTTTCACACTATACTGTATATCACACAAATATGAGGCAAACTTACGTTTTTTTTTAAATGAGACACTCTCTATATTATTTTTTTTATTTTATTTGCTTTATTATGAGCTGTCTAAAAAATAATATACTCTATATTTGTTTTCATTAATAAGGCAAAAAAATTGTTTAACTTTTTACATATGTCAACCTAGTTTAAAAGAGTAATATTATGTTATTTTATTTAATTTAACCAGATAATTTTGCTTTCCATCGTGTTATCTCAATAAACTGCACTGAAAATAATCTTGTGCAGCTTTTAGGTAGTACGCTGTTAATCAGAGTTTTTGATATTTTTGATGCGCACTTATACGTCGTACAAAATAAAAACGGTTGCGGGCTATCGATTAGGCTAATAAATGTGTGCAGTGCTACCGCTACACAAATATCGCCTCTATGGGACGTTTTCAATGAGTTTTAATCTCCCACTCGATATTGTGTTGGCAACGGCGAGGAAGCGGTTGCAGCGGTGCCACGTTTATTTGACAATTGCCAGAATTTTCTGAACGTTAGTTGAGAGTTGTGTCTCGTCAGTATTGTATCTTGTATCTTTTAAAACCTTTATTTATCGATCGAAAACTGTTGTTTTCAGAATATTTTGTGTAGTAGTTGTTAGTTTTTTCTTTGAAAAATGCCTAAGCAGTTAAATAGTCGGTGTCAAGAATTAGTGTCATCTCTAATACAATATTTTGAGAAAGAAAGGGACAATAACGGTCCGTTATATTATAATAAAGTATTTTAAAGTAGACCAGTGAAGTGAGTTTTTTTTATTTTGACAAACAAAACCTACTAATCTTCTATGGACAATACTTATTAATTCTTGAAATATTTCAAAAAGTTGCCTATATATTTTATAATCATTTACCACTCTTTATAATAGATAATATTTTGAATTGCCCGAAACCCAGACTGTTATTAATCAAACAAAATGTTTAAAACAATGTTTTTAAGACACCATTACTTCTTTTAAATATTTGTTTAAAACAGAGTATCAAATAGGTTTGGTGTGTAGGTGTTATTTTAATAAAAAATGAGAAAAACTCTTTCAAAATAAAAAAACAACTATAATACAACAGGAATAAAAAACAGAGTAATCAGCTCAACTTAATATTGTCTAAATAAACTATTAATTCTGTACTACTACTTGGAGGAGCACCATTAAGGTTTCTAAAATCAAATTTAGTTTTGTCCTTTGGCTTTATCATTACTCAACATGATATGGTTTAAAACAGAGTATAAAAGTGTTGTAAACATATTTTCGACTTTGTATTTACAATGTTCTATAAAACCATAGAAATTTGTTTTAAACAATAAAAAAACATGTTTTGTTTAAAAATATTTCTTTTCAGCGCTGCTTGAAACTATTTAAAACTGTTAACAATTTAAAGTTTATTTTAGAATTTTTAATAGATCTTAGATATAGTAAATTTTTCAAAAACATTTCTCATCCGATTACAATCTGGCAACAATGCTGTCTACAATCAACGCACGTGCTCGATGACATGCAACGGTTTTTTTTGTACGACGTAATGAAATGATTCTACACGCAGAAACTAGCGTGAAATATGCAATAATCAAAATTTGATGTCGAATAAACTATTTGATTATATTGATTACGTAATTTAAACCGACCGCCTATGTTAAAAAGTTAATGCATATTTTACCTTGGTTATGTGAATATGTATAGAGTATATTATAGTTTTAGAAAGTTCAAAACACAAGGCAAATAAAATAAAGAAATAATACAGAATATTCCATTAAAAATATAAGTTTCGCCACTGAATTCGACGTAAAAAAACTCTAAGAGATAAAACATAAATTCCCATGTTAATCAAATGGAAAATGGAAATTTCCGATGCGGCACCTCTTAATATCAATATGAAGGTCTCAAACTTTCACAAGATTTTTTTCTTTTCATTTGCTACATTTTCGATATAATTAAGGCAAAAAAATAGTACTTTATTATTGAAACAATTCCTCAATCCAATTTATTGTTAACATTCCAGTGGTTTGTGGAACGTTCCCTTCATCAACGCAGCCTACCTAGTCAACGCCAGTCTCCTAAAAACCTACGACTCGTCCCAAATCACCTACAACTTACCCAATGTGGACGCAGACATGGCCTTTTGCTACAGTTTACGAAAATTGGACGTGTTCATGTACGTTTCCAACAGGGTGGATTTCGGACATCTGATTAACTACGAAACGTACGACATCACAAGAGCCGAACCCGATATGTATCAGATTTTCGAGAACGAACAGGCGTGGCAAGAGGCGTTTATTCATCCCGATTACTTCGACAATCTCAATCCGGATAAGAAAAATCTACAGGTAAGATTAAGGCTCTTAATGGCTTTACATTGAAAACCTTAAAATTAGTAGAATAAATTAGTGGTTTCAATAATTATACTTTATACTTAAGGGGAGTTTACGATCATTCAGAATGTCTAAAAAATGTCTAAATAGACTTCCTTGATACAGGTTTAATCCGCACTTTATTCCTACCAAGCATTAGCAGTTCCCTTGTAATTTTAGAATTAGATCCTTGGACAAGGGCCTTGCTAAAATATGCATATGCCGCTATCTTTTTCTCCAGTGGACATTCTGCTTTTCATTGATCCAGAGGATTTTAGGATTAGTTATTGGTTTTCTCCATTTCCATATGCTAAAAAATATTGTTATAGCAAAATCCATACATACATACTGCCATTACTCGCTGACGAGTATTTGACACTTATCAGAAGATGGTTACGCAAGGCGTTTCCGTTCATGAGCTTTTCTATGACTGAAAAGCCCGATATGTGATGTTAGATACGTTTGTATACTCTTCTGCACTCCGGACATTCAAAAACCTCATTGCTTTTTGGTTGTCGCTGTTAACTGAGTTTACAATAATTCTTCTCCATTGTGTTCTATTGTACGCTGCTTCTTCCTACTGATTCTTTATCTTTATCCCCTTTAAGTTTTCGTGGAAAATATCCTTGTACCTTTTAAGTTATCAACCATATTTTCTCTTACCGTCTACAAGCTCACCGTAAAGAAGAGATTTCGGTAGGCGGTTTTTTTGCATCCTGCATACGTGGCCAGCCCATCTTAAGCGGGATTTAGTAATCATGACTTAAACGCTCTCACAACCAGCTTTTTCAAGGACCGATACATTTGAGACATGGTGGAACTATTTGATTCTTAAAAGTTGTCTAAGGTGTCCCTGTTGCAACTTGTTTAATGCGTTCATGTGCCGGCGGTACGGCACCCAGGGTTTCGCTTCCATATAACATGGCGGGGATTATTATTGCTCAGTACACTGCAAGTTTCGTTCTTGTGCTCAAGTCATGATTGTACAAAACCCTGCCTTTTAATTTCCAGAATGCTCTTGAGGCGCTACTAATCGTATCAAACTGCCGAGATAATTGAATTCCGCTACAAATTCCAATAGTTCTTTTCCGATTTTTTATAGCATTGTAGTGATCTTCCGGGGGAGTGCACATGATTTTAGTTTTATCGATGTTCAGCTTAAGGCCCAAAGCCTCGTATGCCCACGTATATGTGTTCAGCAATTCTCGTAATTGCTAATATTAAACGTTTTTGCAACTAGAGCGCAATCACCAGCGTATTTAAGTTCTGTGATGAATTTTTTACGTGTTTTTGCCCTAAGTCTTTTTATGTTGAGACCGCCGTCGTATCTGTATACAATGCCCATTCTTCTTTCCTGCAATTTGGTGTCCACTATAATAGAGAGCCCTGCCATGAATATGTTGAATAGGAGAGACGCTAAGACACACCCCTGCCTAACACCTGTATTTGTTACGAAGGGATCGCGCTCAGTGATCCATGATGTGACACTCTTGACTTGTTACGGAGGCTTTTACACATTGGAAGAAATTTGTTGGGTACCTCGAACTTTTTCATAGTTGCCCAAAGTGTATCTCTGTTTACAGAGTCGAAGGCTATTTTTGTTTACACTGCTGCTCTTTTACTTTTTCCTGTAGTTGGCGGACGGAGAATATGTAATCAACGGTAACGCGGTTGGTGCGAAAACCCGTTTGCGATTCTGGGCGGATTTTTTCTCTATAAAACAGAACAATAAAGCAAAAAAAGCTTGATAATAAAAGAGAATCTCTCATCTGTTTTTTAGCCTTGTCCAGATGTATACTGGTTCCCGATAGTGAGCCGCAAGTTCACTAATGCTTTGATCAACATGATGGAAAGTTTCGGTAAATGGTCGTCGGGCAATAACGAAGATGAACGGCTGGAGGGCGGTTATGAGGCAGTGCCTACGCGCGACATCCACATGAACCAAGTGGGATGGGAACGCCACTGGCTGTACTTCTTGCAGAAGTACGTCCGGCCTTTACAAGAACACGTTTTTCTGGGCTATTTTCATGACCCGCCCAAGAGTTTGATGAATTTTGTGGTGAGGTAAGTAGAAAAAGCTAATTTCTATTCTATTTTCTTTCTAATGCTAATTTCTATTTTCTTTTTCGAACACATCGAAATTAGTTAAATCAAATTGTTTAGGTGATATTTTCAAAACTCAATAACTCGGAAACGGTTGGTTTGAGGTACATTGTGCTTAGAATTGAAGAAAGAACAGAAATATGTAATAATATACAAGGGATTCCATTTAAAAAACTTGATGTGCCACGACCTTATGACCGACCCTGTATACTTAAATTTATGACCTGCTAATAGATATTTAAGAACCCTATAACTTTTATATATAACTTTTGGCGGTATCTCTTATATTTTACCTAATAATCGACCATTCATATCAGCCACCCTGTATATTAGGATAGATTGACGGCAAAATAGATATGATCGTCTAATGTTCTTCGTGTCTTGTCCTGGCCCGTTAAAAGATGCCCAAATCGTATTTTTAATCATATCTCATATTTTTTTCAAATGGAACGATGGTGGCTCGTTGGCATATTTGGAAAAATCATTTTTTTATGAATAATTTGGTACTACACACTTGATATTTCGAGTCAAATTGTCGTTACATTTTTGGTCTTGGCACTCTAAATTAAAATTTAAAATGCTATTTTTTTAATTGAAAATGTCAAAAGTTGATATATGCTATGTCATTCTATTCAGAATAACATTTCCTATCAAACAAAGTAAAAAAATACTAAGGGTGTAATTTAAAAACAAAGAGTTTTAGTCATTTCCGGTGAAACAGGAAGTGACCGAAAACAATTGAATGCGTCAATTAATCCTAATTTATGTCATATACTAACATACCAAATCTCGTTTTTTTGTCTGAAAAATTAAAAAGTTATAGGGGTGAGTCACTTTTGAGACGCACCCGGTATATTCTTTCTCTCTTTTTATGCCATTAAAACATTTTTTTGTTTTATTAATTCTGCCAGATATCGTCCAGATGAACAACCTTCTCTCAGACCTCACCATGACAGTTCTACGTACACTATAAACATAGCTTTGAACGAAGTAGGTAAAGACTATGAAGGTGGAGGTTGCAGATTCATTCGATACAACTGCAGCGTAGTAGACACACAAATAGGCTGGATGTTGATGCATCCAGGAAGGCTAACCCATTACCACGAAGGACTGTTGGTTACCAAAGGTACCAGATATATTATGATCGCGTTCGTGGATCCTTAATCTGAAAATGAAGACTTTTTGATACCAAAACTAGATATAATTAAACACTCAGACAGATTGCAATAAAGAAATTTGTTATTTAAGGCATTTAAAAAAATTACAAAAATAATCTTTTTTTAGTGCCTTTTTATAAGATTATATAAGCTTTTTTGTGCAATTTTTAGCCTCTAAGACTAATAATTAAATAAAAGAAGAGAAAGTAATAAATAGCAAGTATTTTTATATTAAGATTGTTAAAATAACTAACAAAAATAACTAAACCTTAGATTATAGTTTTATTACTCACTGCCAAAAATTCTCTAGTTCGAATATTTTTCAGTTTTTTTTTAATTACTTTTCTCTAGGTACTTAAGATATTTTTTATGCTTTAAATAATAGCTATGATCGTTTATGTATTGTTATTATATTATGTATTAAATATGTGCATTTAAGATTATTTTATAAAATAAATTCTATAATATAAATTTTAGTTTGTTTATTGTTTTCCTTTACTAGCTTTTTCCTTGAATGTTCAAATACCATATTTCAGGGGAAAAAAAACGGCGTCACAGTTGCCTTTGATATGACAATCATTTATAGTTTGGTCATTTGTCAAGCCAAATCTCACGTAGGGACGAGAAGGGGTTTCGGCAAATAACACGTAGTTTTTTTCGTGCAAAAAATGGTAAAATAAAGCGACGTTGCTTCAGTCTCTAATGTTACGTCTTCTTTAATCTATTTCAAAAGTTACTATAATAACTATAATACGGTTTTTTAACTTATGTTTATGCAACCCAAATAACGTTGATGTATTGCGCTCGCGCGCTCGTTATTACGTTTCTTCATTTATGCAACTAGTAATACACTATCATTTTCCAATTCTAACCTAGAATTTCCACATGATTGTTTTTTTGACAGTTTGTTGTGAATCGTGCGAGCGGTAACAAACACACGGTCAAATTTCCAACGAATTCAATAATAGTTTTATTGAATAAAAATAGAGCTTCAGGCGAAATTATCGTTACTAAAGAGCGATGATATCGCGAGTGCAAAATACCCCATAGTTTTTTAGCGTGTCATTTCGAAGGGTGGACATGTAATTAAATTGGATGTTCCTCCAAAACAAGGTAAACAGATTTTGTTTTCTGTTCTTGCTATTAGGTCATCGAGTTAATTTTATACCTAGTCCATTATAAAATGATAAAAAAAATCAGGAAGTTTTTTATAATGTTGTCATTAAGAAATCAGTAGTTAATTTTAAGCGAATGCAAGTGATAAAATAGCTATTTATAGTTTAGAATTGAACTAGATAATGTTGTCGGTACACAACTTTAATTGCATTGATTAAATTTCAAAACCTAGTCATTCTAATTTTACAAATTTTGATAGAAAAAATTTGACTTGATTGAAAAATGTTTTAATCATTATTTCAATATTCACTAGTTAGTTCTTCTTAAATAATGAAATTTAATATTTATGAAGTCCTATTACATATTTTTTTAGGGCAATGGCAAATTATTGGGTCTGTGCCGCTCTATTTAGATGCCTCCTTCCTTTACTCATAGGATCATGTAAGTATTCTCAATTTAATCTATTAAATTATCACATTTTTAAAAAATAACGACCAATAATTTATCTACAAACAAGAGAAAAATCGTTATTTTTCAAAAAAAAATCTAACATTAAAAATTAATTTATTGTAATAAATAATTGTTATAAAATAGGTGTTTATAATTTATTATTAAAACAAGATAGTATTGTAAGACATAATGAGATCATCTCTGTTAATAAAAGCAGATAATCAAATTACATGCTTTTTGATTTAAGAATTTTTAAGGTCATTAGAATGTGTTAAGCCAGTGTTAAGCACTTAACTTTGACTTGCATTCATTTCCATATTTTTCAAAGTAAATTGATTATTTTAGATTCTTAAAAATATTATTATTCTTAAATATCCTTAAATGGGCATTTTTTGCTTATATTTTATATACTTACGATCCAAGAAAAAACGGCATCAAAGTCGGCTTGCAAATGAAAATTTTATATGTAAAATAATATTGGGAATACCATCGATCGTCATTTCCAAGCCAACTTGACGCTGTTTTTTTGTCGGTCATACAGTATAACCATAGTAGAAGGTATAACCACAAATCTGGTAGGATATTTAATATCAGTACATAATAATATTTTTGTGCAGCTAAAATGCTATTTTTGCTTATACCGGGTGCGTCTCAAAAGTGGCTCACCCCTATAACTTTTTTATTTTTTCAGATAAAACAACGAGATTTGGTATGTTAGTATATGACATAAATTGGGATTGATTGACGTATTCAATTGTTTTCGGTCACTTCCGGTTTCACCGGAAATGACTACAACTTTTGATTTTTAAATGGCACCCTCGTTATTTTTTTACTTTATTTGATAGAAAATGACATTCTGAATCGAATGACATATCATATGTAAATTTTTGACATAGTCACTCAAAAACAAATATAATATCTCAATTTTTTCAAATGGAACGAGGGTGGCTCGTTAGCATATTTGGAAAAGCATTTTTTACGAATAATTTGATACCACACACTTGGTATTTTGAGTTAAATTGTCCTTATGAACCGCATGTTACAATTTCAAATAAACCATATGCCAAAATGTCAAAAGTTGACATATGATATGTCATTCGATTCAGATTGTCATTTTCTATCGAATAAAGTAAAAAAAAATACCGAGGGTGCCATTTAAAAATCAAAAGATGTAGTCACTTCCGGTGAAACCGGAAGCGACCGAAAACAATTTAATACGTCAATAAATCCCAATTTATGTCATATACTAACATACCAAATATCGTTGTTTTATCTGAAAAAATAAAAAATACTAGGGGTGAGCCACTTTTGAGACGCACCCGGTATATTAGAAAAATCAATAAACATTTTTTAATAATCCACCAATAACTATGGTGTATAATTCTTAATCTAAGGATGTATCCATTGAAAGAATAGCATATGGTCGAAAATAAGACGTCAGAGTGTCAATTTACTAAATGTTGACTAAAAAACACAAAAATTAATCAAAAAGTCATATTTATATGGAAAAAAAAATGTAAAAAGTTCACTCAAGTTAATTATTCAAAACAAATCGTTCAGCAAAATTAATCTTTTTGAAATTAGACTAGTGCCTAGAAACTTTTGATTTTTTCTGAATTTAAATATTAACTTTTGATATTATAAAATTGCATTTTGGGAAATGCATTTTTTAGTAAAATAAAAAAAAACATTGTTATATCTAGCAGCGATATTAGTGTGGGTAATTCTATAGGAATGTAAAGTAATTATTCAAAATAATACGTGGTTATCTTTTAAACGTGCATTTTTATGGGAATTAATATATTTGATCATCCAGCCTTGGTCGATTCTAACGCCCACATTTTTAATAATATATTTCCCCTATTGTGATGCTATAAGTACTTATTTATCTTAATGAATTATTGTATTATTGGTCTTATTATTTATTTTGAAAGAAATAGTACCAAAGAATGATTTCTATGCTAGGTAATAATGGATTCCAAAGAGATAATAATAAAATCAAAGGTATAATATATTGGGTGTAGGCGCTGGAATTTTTATTGCCTTGGCATGAACAGGATTTTTCTAAAAAATAAATTGATTTCTGAATCAGTGTGGTTTCGAGAAATGTGAGTTATCAGCTCAAAGTTTTAGTATAATAAGGGACGTGATGTAATACCGAGTATAATACAGTTTATTTTAAATATGCATAATATATTAAAATGATAATGTTAATTTGCGTTGGCGTGAGTAATTTTGTTCCACATTTTTCTAAAAATAATATTTTTTGCACTAGGTAGAAAAAATATTTAGATACAAATCTTTGATTTTTGAATTATTTCTAGTAATATTGCATAATTTGTATCTTTTTATCATCCTTAGATCATTAATAACTTATAAATCAAATAAACAAATCAACTGTTGATAAAGAAGTAAAATTATAGGGGGAATGTTTTTGATCGTGATTTCCAAGCCAACTGGACGCCGTTTTTTTTTCGATCATAGGGTACCTAGGTATATTAAAGAAATGAAATTTAACGAATGATAATGTCAATAACTGTGGTACCCTCATTGTTAAAATAACATTAATTGTTTTTATCACAAACAATGCTTTATTCCAAATCTGTTGAATGATTGTATTCCATTGTATATCCATTGTATAACACATAATATCGAAATTGGTAAACAATAGCATTTAAAGTGTTTTACTGGAATAGTTTGCCCATTGTGTCAGGAAAGATTTCGTCAGAAGACAACCAAAAAAATGACAGATAACACAATTTAGCTGTGAAATTAAATGACAGACAACTGTCACTGTCCCGGATCCTTTCGTTGGACAGACTGGACACACTTCGCTTCAGATAAATTAACTATTTATATCATCACCATATATTGATGATTCACGACTTCACGATAATGGTCGGCTAGACGTTTATGGAGACCATATCTATATAGAATTTTTTTGAAAATTTGGATTTTTAAATATCGCGCGCACAAAAGTATATGTTAAAAAAATGATTTGCGCGGAGCGGCGCAGCCGGGTGAACGCACCTTTAAGGCTGGCGCTCGCTAGACGGAAGCGCGCCGGAGCGCACGGTAGCGCGGCGAAAAGGAATTTTTATAATACATAGTTTTAAATCGTTTCGCTGCCGACCGCTGCGTTTCCGCCAAGTGAGCGCGCTCCCATTTAAAACTATGTATTATAAAAATTCCTTTTCGCCGCGCTGCCTTGCGCTCCGTCGCGCTTCCGTCTAGTGAGCGTCAGCCTTTACAGTGTTCTCGCTACGTTTGAAAAGTGGTAGCATCTTTGTTATTTGAAATGGAAAACCCGGTATATGCCCGGTATATTACATTTTTGGAAACTACTTTCATATCTCGTATTTTTTTAATTATATTATCCTATACGTATCTTTAAAGGCACATTCAGGCGAGATGCGACGGACGCTCGACGTTGTACTTTAATATTTTTCGATATAAAAAATACAACATACTGTTCAATTTGCGAAGTTTGAGTCTTTCGCAGAGGTCTTTCGTCACATATTGTCGTTCTCTCTCTTATCCATGTTTATCACATGAAATGGAAATTTTGTGTCAAAAACTAAGTCCATTATATTTCTTACATCATACGATTATTTTTTTCGTTTTACATACGGATCACTTTTATTACGTATAAAGAATCGTACTTCCTTGTCTAATGTGCATGTATAGAAAAAGGCAAACTTCATATTTATTGTATTACCCGCCGAAATCGAACAAAAGAATATCGCCGACTGTCAACGTTGTCGTGAAATTTTAACGACTCCGATAGTTTCCCGTAAATTTTTGTGGGATTTTCTGTGTTTATTTAGTTATTTGTGATTTAATTTGTGAAAAAGAACAACGGTTTATATTAAAAGTTTTCGAGTATTTGAAACTCGTAAAAGATGGTGGAAAAAACCCTTTTACCTGTGTCGGCTGTTTACGATGTAATTGGACAGCTACCGAGTTAATATGTTGTAACTTACTCGAAAATATTCACGTGTTTTATAGAGAGCATCGGAGGCTTTAGGAATTTCATGGTCGACTGTGCAAAGAATAAGTTCCAGAGGAATCGTGAAAGAGAAAGAACAAAAAGCAGCAAAACAAGTCACAATATTCATTTGTCCCCTGGAATTCCTGCTTATAAGATCCATGAACATATTAATAGAGGACGTATTTATTCACTGCGGGTAGGCTACAACAAATTTGTCATTGTTTAATATTTTGTTATTAAATTTGTTATTGTTAGTTTACAACCAGATATATAAACAACTGATGGACTAAGTCAAGAAATACGTGAAAACCAATATGGCGCCGAAAATGATGACGAAAGTTACAAACTTCGCAAATTGAACAGTAGATATATAAATTTCATAAAAATATAATTTTGAATAAGCATTGGCAAAAACATGAATTATACTACATACATGCTGAAATTTGGATTATGGGATAAGAGTCCATTTGACTAGTCCGAAAAAGTAGCAAAATAAGTGTAAAATCGCTTATATCCAGGATTGGCAAATATCATGATATTTATATAAATATCAAATATCGGTTATATATCCGATATATATCTGATATATATCGGATATACTATATCAAGTTTTGATATTTATTTTTGTTTTTATTTTTTATGTAAAACTGCGTTTAGTATCAAGTAAAATCAAGAGCTTGAGAAAATATTTTTATTTCAACTTAATTACTGTTGCTTTGCACATAATAGGAACAACATTAAAACAAAAATATATAAAAAGTATAGAAATTCTAAAAAAATAAACAGAACTTCTAAAAAATAAACAGGAATTCTAAAAAATAAACAGAAAATTCTAAAAAATAAACAGAAATTCTAAAAAATAGTCAGGAATTCTAAGAAATAAACGGAAATTCTAAAAAATAAACGGGAATTCAAAAAAATATACAGATATTCTAAAACTAACAACAAACAAATTCATATTTGATTTATTAATTTTATTAATGGTAAATCATCGTCAGAGTCAGAATCAATTGATACTGTTTCTGGCAAAGTTTTTGGGTACATTTGAATTGTCCCAGATCCAATCAATATTATCTTTTTTGCTTTTTTCTTCCTGATTGTTGAGTTTTATTTTTTTATAAATATCATGATATATATCAAGGTATAAATATCATGAGATATATCAATGATATATATCCGATATATATCATTGATATATATCATGCCAACTCTGCTTATATCTGGGGCTTACTCAACCGGGTCTCACAATGCAAATTCACCTCAAATATCCATTTAGTTGGTCATTGGCAAGCACTCTCTCATTGTACATGAAAATAACAAAACAAACATTTACTGATCTGGATAAAATTGATAGTTAAATAGTAAAACTCACCCGGGGGTACTCCGCCCCCTAGCCACTGTCATCACTGACATTCTATTCAATATATCCCATTCTATATATTCCATCTAATTCAAATATTATTCGGATCTATTGATCTATTGGTTAATAATCTTCAACAACTAGCTAGTGTCACCTGAAATAGTATAGGGGCTTCCCCCGGACGAAAATCTGCCGCTAAACAGATTCGCATCCCAATCGAATAGGCTAATTGGAGTACCTCACTACCCCAACGCCGCATCAATGTCAATGACACCGCCGTGTCAATCGAGAAGACAAGGGAGACCTCAAACTCTCAAGACCAACCTCGAAGGCAAGACGTCACAAGAGGGTTTCTTCTCATGGTCAAACGACCCGTTGCCTTACAGTACATGCAACGTTTATATTCAAAAGACTTTCAACCCCCAAATGTCAGCTCTATGACAAAACACAACACAACAGCCGGCCGGCTCGTCTACTACTGATCTGCCGCCGCGCCGGCAAGCTAAGCCTCCTCTTACATCACAATTTTACCTGATCACAAATATTTACATCGCTTGCCAATGAATCATACTATTTTCTCTAATCGACTTTCAAATAGAGTGTTTTAGCATTACTAGATAACTAAATAGAGAGTTTCCAAAGGCATGCATATCCTTTTTTAAAATAGTGAATAAATAAAAGCATTATTATAACAAACTTATTTTCCAAGTTTTACATAAGGGTTCGGCATTTAACGTTTTATGTAAAACTGGCTAGGTATTTTTACACAAATGAAGAAGGAAATTAAAGATAAAGGATTATACTATTATCCGTATTGTAGCATATTCTTAGAAAACTTCTTTATTTTTAAGATTTTGATGGTCAAACATCAACACAATATTCCTTATGTTTAGACTAAATCTTTTCGCAAACAAAGGCATAATTTAAAATTCCGTTACAATACGGAAATAGATTGAAGTTTTGTGATTACAGTGATATATAATATACGGTTTTGTAACAAATCTAAGATAAGTTGTATGGTTGTATGCATTTTTCGATAGCGTAGATTTCTGACTGGTGCCCATAAATACTGAACGGGTAAGACGTTAGTGTATCATGAGTAAGACCTTAGATTAAGGGTAAGACTGACAGTGCCAATAGCGTTATGTGTAGACAAACTACGACCGAAGTAGGTACTTCTCTGTACCGTAGTTTTATAAATAAAGAAAATAAAGACAAGGGAAGTTCAAAATATCAATTTTCTTCCAAATAAACCTAATTTACGTTAATAATAACAAATAATCATAAACCAGTCTCGCTTTCCTCCGATGCTAACCTTTTTCACGTTCTGTTTCGTCGTGTGACCGACTTTTTTTTAATCATGGAGTGGCATTTTACCGCGAATTCCCTGGGGATCTCCGACCGTACGAAAAAAGGGAGAGTTTTGCAGGCAGAAGGAGTAAGGGAATATACGGCTAGTATAGGCGCATCAAACGTTGTTTTTAGGGTGAAAATGGGTGTGGTCGGCGGCAAATGACCTAGACCTGCCCGAAAACTAATTAAGATTTTTGCATTTGAACACCGAGATCGAAACAGAGACATAATGGGACAATAAAATAAATGATTATATTCAAATAATGCTTTGGACAAAAAGATTTGTTCTAACCCGTGAAACGTGAAATAATATATATAATATACCCATTTCTTATACAGGGTGGTCCGAACTGTATTCCGGAAACTTCGGCAACATATTTTGCAGATAAAAATAAGTAAAAAAGTTCGTATAAATGTATGTTATGTATGTATGTATGTGACTATTTCCATTCTAAATATCTCGAGAACAGTTGCTCGTAGCCATTTTTACCAAGAGGTATTTTTTACGTAAAAAATCACGGAAGTGTATATTTTTTCACCCAGTAGTTTTATACAGGTACGGATGAAAAGTTATTACTCTTAAAAACAGTTAAAACACATGTAGGTGGCGCCCCCTACAAATAGGAGTCATATTGACATCAAAATCAAATTTCTCATATAATAAACTCCCAGACACCAATTTTTATCTAAATATTGACGTTACTTCAGAAATTATTTGGAAAAAATCGACATAAAAATGAAACTTCTACACCCTGTATTTTCAAAACTAAGCATTTTATGTCATTCATACATTTATATAAACTTTTGTACTTATTTTTATCTGCAGAATATGCTGCCGAGTTTCCGGAATACAGTTCGGACCACCCTGTATTTTAACAAAATTTAAAATAAATCTTAAAACCCTAATACCCCAAACTGGTGCGGTCAGTACCTTCTCAAGTAGCTCTTATAACCATGGATATCTTTATTCTCTATGGTTTTTATTGCTCTATTGTTAACGTACCAGATGTGTTCATCTGCAAACGTGTTAAAGCTGGCTGAATTTCATTGGAAGACTGAAAGTGATCCCATCTTTTGGCATGTCAAACTGTACACAAGAAAACGCTTTTCACATTTGTAATGAGGGCCTTGTGCTATCAGGCTTTTAGAACTACACTATAGATTCAAAATACCAAGAAAGAACAATGGATTTCTGTCTATTATACTTATACCCTAATGAAAAAAACTAATTCTACTAATGTAAAAATGGAATAGTTGAATATCGAAAAGGGCGAAATATTACGACGGAAACCTATTTTGCATTATTGTTCCCCTAACTGTTTTCTGATCTAAGTTGAATTAATGTTGCGATGCGATACCGATACTTTCGTCATTCCATTTCGCTGGCCATTTACTCGACAAACAACTCCGGGGAAGAAATGCCGCACCTCTAAAACAAACTGGTGGTATTTTTTACTTCTTTTTCGCCTTTCGTATCTGGGTAATTATTTTACGGAGTTAAGTCTGTCTAACGAGAAAATCCATGACAGTGGATTGATTGAGGTAGACAACCTTCACAGTATTGTTACGTTTTTCATCGGTTCCGTGTGGATAGAAAGTCACAATTTATTTAAACACTATTTATTTAACACTAATTAACAAAAACAATAACGATAAAAGACTTATAGAACTATTTACAAACGATTTATAACTAAGAATTTATTTTGAATTTTAGCGCGTCAACTGCACTCGTCTATTTATAACTGCTCTCCCTAGGCTACAGCCGCCGGCTTTTATACCTACAGCTAAAGATTTCTAGAATAGTCCATAGATCGTTAGGTGCATAGAGAAGGTTTCGAATGTTCTCGTATGTACTACTCCATTTCAGTGGGACTCGATTCTTCTCGAACGAATGAATCATTACGGTGTCTATTCTTTAATGCGATGTTAAGGTCATTTGAGGGCGGGACATATAGTTAGGTTAGGTCGAGTCCACACGGGTCCGCAACAGTATTTTGAAAAGGCATAAATTCTCCATTGAAGTATCAGAATAAGATACTGAATAGCGTGTACCCGCGACTTTGTTTGCGTCGAATTAATCATTTGTAATGGTGATGATACAGCAAAGCAAGAATTTCCATTAACATACAAACTGGATAATATTTTCTCATCGTTTTTTAATTAACAAATATTGTAAAATTTGAGAAGTTTTTCACCCATTTGGAATTTTAGATTCGAGAAATCCCTCCTTATCGAACCTCTACACCCCACAGTCAATCCGTTTGCCAAAAATCAAAACGTCAAGCAGTTTAAGCAGAATCGTGATTGCTTAGTGGTCATATTTTATGAAACACCCTGTATAAATTTTTAAAAATATTAAAATATGTAAAACAACAAAATAAAATATACGTGTTTAAGAGTTTTTTTTCCGAAAAACTCACCGGTTTTTAAATAAAAAATATTCTAATATTTGAGGGGTGGTTTCACCCCCTTAGAATTCGAGTTTCGAAAAATCCCTTCTTATCGAACCTCTACACCCTAAAGTCAATCAGTTTTCCAAAAATCATTTTTTTAAATCAAGCGCTTTAAGCAGGATCGTGATTAATCAATGACCAGATTTTTCGAAACACCCTGTATACATTTTTAAAAAATCTTAAAATATGTAAAAAACAAAATAAAATATACGTGTTTAAGCGTTTTTTGAAACTTGACCGTTTTTTAAATAAAAAATATTGTAATATTTGAGGGGTGGTTTCACCCCCTTGGAACTGGAATTTCGAAAAATCCCTTCTTATCGAACCTCTACGCCCTAGAATCAACCTGTATGCCAAAATTGAGCTTCTTACGTTGAGTGGATTGAGCAGGATCGTGATTAATCAGTGAGTCAGTCACTTAAGGATTTTATACATATTTTATATACAGTATGATCGAAAAAAAATGGCGTCCAATTGGCTTGGAAATGACGATCGATGACATTTCCAATATAATTTTACATATAAAATGACAGCGATATTCAATTCATAGCCATCGCTGACGCCGTTTTTATTCGATCATGCGGTATTAGTACAGATGTTCCGTTTAAAATAAAAGAGTAACTTGCTTCTAAAATTGAACAAAATTCAATATTAATTTTGTCTCACCTTGTATAACTTTTTGGGTTAAGTTTTAATTTAATTTGCATGGAATTTAATTTGCAACTGGCTCTAAGGTGAGGATCCTTGACAGTTCTGTTTGACGATTCATTTGACACATTTGAATTTGATTTGAAATTTTGTGGATTTATCAGTTTATCAGTCTTTAATGAGCTTAATTTATGATATTTATTATTTATTCTACAACTGGTAGTTGTTTAGAGGTAGTAAATCTATAGAAGGATTTTCTTGTGGCAGAACTTAAATTAACAGTGACACTATTGCGATTTATCCAAAAAGGCTAATAATGGAATAACTTTTCGCTAGTAAGTGACTATGTATAATATACATACGTGTAGTAAACCGATCATTTATGAAATTCACTTAAAATTAATTAATTACGTATTGCATTTTTGCTTTTATTTATTGCTTGTCAAAGATTAGAAGTCAAAGAAAAGAAGTCAAAGCAAAAAATTTAGATAGTTGGGGTAGTTTTCCTCTTCCCGTATTTTTTCTTGATTTTGGTGAAAGTCAAATGTTAAAGCACTTAGAAAAACATAGGCACTCCAAATCTCATTCAATTTGGACTAACAGTTCTTCAAATATCTTAAAAAAAGTGTTTATTTTTTTAAACTTTGATGCCCTCTAGCTGACAAACCAAGCACTTTTGTATAGAGGTAAATTGCGTCCAATGAACTTATTTTGATTCCAAAAATACGTAGTAGTTTTATGCCCATGGAACTTTGGGACACCGTGTATATAGATTATTTTAATTAGAAATAAGTAAATTAAAATATGTACAAAGATATTAAGTGTGTTTCAATATCTCCGATTATGTCACTCTATCCTAGTGGATATTTCCTAGTTTTTGTAACATCGATCGAAAAAACAGCGTCACAGTTGGTTTGAAAGCTTGGTTTGAAAGTAAGGTTTGAAGTTGTTTCTCGCTGTCAACTTATGTCTCAAATAACTTGACGTCTTTTTTTTCGATCACTATAAGAGTATTCTAACGTCATTTTTTTCTATTTCTTTCTAGGTATAGTATTTCGACCATCAGTGCTCTCAGCGTTATACTTTTTGCTGCTATGCTACACACCGTTCGTGCCGGTGCCTACGGAGGGCACCATGCCGGGCCATTCCGGCATATTTTTGAAAATATTCATTGCCATCTCCACACTAACAACATTAGGACAACTAGGATTTCAAATAGCATTATTCGCTATGCCACCATATGCCAATTTTTTAAAGGTAACTATCTATTTTTTAGAATGTGAAGTGTAATATGTACCACTATATACCGGGTACGTCTCGAAAGTGGATCACCCCTATAACTTTTTTATTTGTTCAAATAAAAAAAACGAAATTTGGTATGTTAGTATATGACATAAATTAGGATTGATTGACGTATTCAGTTGTGTTTGATCACTTCCTGTTTCACCGGAAATGACTACAAATTTTGATTTTTAAATGGCTCCTCGGTATATTTCTACTTTATTCAATAGAAAATGACACTCTGAATAGAATGACATATGTCAACTTTTGACGTTTTCGCTTAAAAACAAATCATATTTTAAATTTTAATCTAGAGTGCCACGGCTGTGTTAAAAACACTAATTTTTAATCAAGGAGCCTTGGAAAAATAGTTTTGATCATGTTTTTCGTGTCTTGTCCTGACCGGTTAAAAGATGTCCAAGTTGTATTTTTAATCATATCTAAAATTTTTTAAATAGGACAAGAAAGGCTCATTAGCATATTTGGAAAAAGCATTTTTTTACGAATAATTTGGTACCACGCACTTGGTATTTCGAGTCAAATTGTCGTTATGAACCGCATGTTACAATTTCAAATAAAGCATATGTGAAAATGTCAAAAGTTGACATATGACATGTCATTCTATTCAGAGTGTCATTTTCTATCAAATAAAGTCAGAAATATACCGAGGGTACCATTTAAAAATCAAAAGTTGCAGGCATTTCCGGTGAAACAGGAAGTGACCAAAAACGAATACTATATACTAACATACCAAATTTCAAAAAAGTTATGAAGGTGAGCCACTTTTGAGACGCACCCGGTATATGAAGTGTATACGTTCCGGTTAAGGGCCGATGTCCGGTTAATGTCGACATTACCCGGTTAATCTCGAGAATAACACACAACAAAACAACCAAAAACATAACCAAACCCGAACATTAACCTAATGTCGATATCAACCGGACATCGGACTTTAACCGTAACATATATATATAGTTCATATCAAATAAACTTTTAGTCGCGTGATTAAACTTGACCGGCGCAACGTTGCCCACTTTCGCATATTTTCTTTTAATCCAAATATTTTAGGAAATAAAAATAAATTAATTATAAATATATGAACTGTTATTATTTACATCAACAAAACTCACCTTCTTAACAGCACTTAGGGGACATAAAGGGTCATTACTAACGCTTTCCCCTTTAAAATATTCTAATAAAGTTGCAATGATTTTTTTTACGGCTGTTAAGCTATCTTGTACACATCATACTAAAAGAGGTTCTGAAAAGAACATTGTTCGACTGCACGGTTTGCTTGTAAACATTTTTAAGCTTACAGTGTCACAACACTATTTAAACCAAAACCTCGTAAAATAAAACTAAAGTGTCAAAACGAATGACAATGTCAGGGAATAAATAAATAAATGTGGCTACTTGATATTTTTTATAGCAGAGCTACTACCTGAATCCCCAGAGCGAAATTTAAATTTTAGTTAGTCAGCCCGGCGCCAAATATGTCCATGGTTGGCAACAATTAATTTAAAAATCGCGCCCTCGATTACGTAACTAAAAGTTTATTTGATATCACAGTTGTATGAATGAAAAGGGACCTTAATTTTACTTTAATACTTTAATCCATTTTCAGGACTGTGAATTTTTAGAAAAACTCCTACGCCACGTGGGATTCGTAAGACTGAATAACATATCGGTGAACAACGCGTTCACATGGATCTCACCCGAACCCATCATGCTAATCACTTCGGTGGTTTTTTACGTGCTATTCAAAAAACTGACTGCGCCAAACCCAGACGCCTCCCAAGAAGATACGAGAACGGAGAGCGAACGAAGAGACGAAGAGGTCAAAACCAGAAAGAAATACTTGTCGTTTGTTGTCGGAGTTGGTAAGATAGCATGCTCAAACAGTATTTGTACTGTTCTGTGATTTGTAATTAGTGATGGGCGGTGGGTAAATATCCAATGGGTATAGTAAAGAAATTTGGGTATGTACTGTACCTAGTATATACCCAGAAGATGTAGGGTATATACCGGTATATTTTGTCGGGGAACCCCCTTGTAAAATTCTATTATTCACCTAACCTAAATTGAACTGGCTGCGTTGGGCTGTATTTTCGATACAATTAAGGATATTGTGCTATTGTGCAGTCTTTTCTGGGGTAAGATAACAAAATAAATATACTTGGGTATATACCGGATATCTCAAAAGTGGCTCACCCATATAACTTTTTTATTTTTTCAGATAGAAAAACGATATTTGGTATGTTAGTATAATATGACATAAATTAGGATTGATTGACGTATTCAATTGTTTTCGGTCACTTCCTGTTTCACCGGAAATGACAACTTTTGATTTTTAAATGGCACCCTCGGTATATTTCTACTATATTTGATTGAAAATGACACTCTGAATAGAATGACATATCATATGTCAACTTTTGACATTTTCGCATATGGTTAATTTGAAATTATAACATGCGGTTCATAACGAAAATTTGACACGAAATACCAAGTGTGTCGTATCAAATTATTCGTAAAAAATATACTTTTTCCGAATATGCTAATGAGCCACCCTCGTTCCATTTGAAAAAGATGAGCTATGATTAAAAATACGATTTGAGCATCTTTTAACCGGCTAGGACAAGACACTAAAAACATTAGACGATCAAATCTATTTTTGTAGTCTAAGTTGTAGTTATTTCCGGTAAAACAGGGAGTGACTAAAAACAATTGAATACATCGATCAATCCTAATTTATGTCATATACTAAAATATGAAATCTCGTTTTTTTAACTGAAAAAATAAAAAAGTTATAGGGGTGAGCCACTTTTAGGACGCACCCGATATAGCCGTATCCACCCAAACCAAACCGTATGATCGAAAAAAAAACGGCGTCCAGTTGGCTTGGAAATGAATGTCGATGACATTCCCCATGCGATCTTCATTTCATGGCCATCGCTGACGCCGCTTTTTTTTCGATATATACGTTATTTACCGAATTTACCCTATGTATTTACCCATTGGGTATATACCGGATGCAAAACATCGGGAATTTACCCAAAATTTAATATACCGGGTGTTTGCCTATCTCTTTTTGTCATATCACACTTAAGCCTCATCCAGAACCTTGAATTAGTGGAATAAATTAGTGGTTAAAAATTTCTATACCTATGTGGCGGATTCATCTCTCCAAAAAAATCCTTTATGGATTTTTATATTTTTATTATTTTTTTTATTTTTTGTCATTTTTTATTATTTTTTTATATTTTTTTTAACATACGTAAAATTTAAAAATAATCATACAGAAAGTTTGGGCTTGGTTTTACCTTATAAGTAATTGTTATCAGGTAGTAATTGTTAATTTTGAAGTTTAACTTAATATAATGTCATTTTAACAGAACGTCAACGGTTTCTTGTAGACCAGCCCCTAGACACTCAATCTTTCACTCTATAGTAATTTTATGGGACTATAAATTTAGCTTCTTCCGCATCGCCAGACGGCGCAAAACACATGAAATTACAGGTTTCTAATTTATATACGAAGATGACATGACAGCTTCTATATTTACTATCATCTATGGTCTAGTTTTGATCTAGTTGTCAAAATGTTGGTGATCCGTCAAATTATTTTTAAATTATTTTTAAATAATTATTAATTCAGATATTCCTGATTTGCCGGAAAGTTCGGTGATTTGTGTTTATAGTTTGTGTTTTTATTAGTTTATGCATTTTGATATTTTCGGTCAATCACCATTTTCGTGTTAGATACTAAACTTTTTTATTAAAGACATTTTTTAAACATCTTAGGTATAATATATTTATGAACGAAATAAAAAAATGTTTAATCATAAATAAGTAAGTACATAGTTGGTAAAATAGTATTTTTAGTAACAATAAATTAGTAGTCTATAATATTTTTACTATATTATAATTTATTTGTTAAATCAAAAAAAATAGGCACTATGTGCTGGTGATTAAAATGTACCTATATATTCATAATTTTATTTTTAGTTTTGAATATGTTACACTTCTAATGATTTAATAAAACATAAGATATAGTAAACAAGTCTAGATTTTTTATATTTTACAAGGAATAATTTCGTGCTTTAATAACGTTACCGTTTTAGTTAACGTTAATAAATAACGGAACGCTAAAATTGTGTCATGCCAAAACTCTCCATTAGTTTCTTCCGGATCACCAAATGAAGGACTTATTTGTTTTATATCAGTGTCCAATCTATCTCTAGTACGTGACATTAGTCTATGTTGTAGACATATCTGTTTTAAAAAGTAAAGTTTTCTCGAATAGTTCAATTTAAATATTTTAAATAGTTTTATTCTTTATACTTTGTATTTTTTTGCTTCAGACGCCGGAAAGAGATAAACTTTCCGAAACGTTAAGCATTTTTTTCTTTGTTAGGCAAACTTTTATAACTGTAAACATAACTTCTGACAAGCAGCGTCTGTTTAGGTTTAACGCAGAAGTGTTTACAAAAAATAACTATTTTATTTTGTAGATTTTTCTTGCAGTGCAGTGGCGAAATACCCATAAAGGATTTTTTGGAGAAATTAGTGGTTTCAATTACACTTTATGCCAAAAAGTTTGCGATCATTTACAATGTCTAAAAAAATTAAAATTAATAGAATATCCTGGTAGCGAGACATTTTTCAAAATTTATATTCCATTTAGGTCGATATGGCGTCCTTATTACACTCTGTCTGGCCGCCATTCTCCGACCGTCCATCGTGGGCGGCCTCTATTTCCTGATTTTCTTATCCGTGGCCACCTGGTGGGCGTGCTACAAACAGCTGCGCAGAGGGTTCGCCATTCTGATGTGCTGTCTATTGCCGATCGTTTTTGCTCATATGAGTGCCCTCTACGCTTACCAGTTTCAATGGCCGCAAGAACTGTTGGATAAAAATAGCACATGGGCAAGGTGAGTAACCCAATTCTATACAGAGTAGTCCGAACTGTATCACGGAAACTTCGGTAGCATATTCTGCAGATAAAATTAGTAAAAAAGTTTGTATAAATGTATGTCCTAAAATGCTTGTTTCGGAGATACAGGGTGTAGAAGTTTCATTTTTATTTCGATTTTTTCTAAATAATTTATGGAGTAACGTAAATATTTCGATGAAAATTGGGCTATGGGAGTTTTTTGACATGAGAAATTTGATTTTGATGTCAATATGACTCCTATTTGTAGGGGGCGCCACTTACATGTGCTTTAACTATTTTGAAGAGTAGTAACTTTTCGTCCGTACCTGTATGACGAAGTCTACTGAGTGACGAAATATAAATTTCCGTTACTTTTCACGTAAAAAAATGTCTTTTGGTAAAGATCGCTACGAGCAACCGTTGTCAAGATATTTAAAATGGAAATAGTCGACAGTGCATTGACAAGAAAATAAACACACTGAGATAGTTATTTGACTCAAATAATAAATTTGGGAAATTTTTATTTTTTTAAATTAATCATAAATTTTTCTGCGAAAAAATGATGATAAAACAGTTTTTGTTGAACTTTTGGCACAAAACATTTCTAATTTAGGATCTCAATCTAATAAGTATTTAGTCGACATTTTTAATATACATATATCAATGATGATAGGCATTGATAATTTCGATTCCAAATATCTGGAGAACCATTAATACTCGTAGCGATTTTTACTAAGAGACCTTTTTTACGTAAAAAAAATGTCGTAAATGTATATTTTTTACTCAGCAGTTTTATACAGGTACGGACGAAAAGTTATTACTCTTCAAACCGGTTAAAAAATATATAGGTGGCGCCCTCTACAAGAAGGAGTTAGAATGACATCAAAATCAAATTTCTCATGTCAAAAAACTCCCAGGCACCAATTTTCATCCAACTATTGACGTTAATTCATAAATTATTTGGAAAAAATTGAAATAAAAATGTAACTTCTACACCCTGTATCTCCGAAATTACGCATTTTAGGACATTTATACAAACTTTTTTACTTATTTTTATCTGCAGAATATGCTGCCGAAGTTTCCGGAATACAGTTCGGACCACCCTGTATAGAAAACACTTAATATATGCATTATTGTAAAAAAAAATTTAAACCACATGGCATTGGTATTCTCTTAAGGGAATTTTATATTTTTGAAGCTCCTACGTATACGAACTGCGATACTTCAATATTGACTAGTTTATTTAGAGTTTGGCAGGATGCAGAGTCTTTTATCAAAATAAAAATTTCAAAGGAACTTAAAATAAAAAAAAATCCACGCGTCCAACATTTTTGGACACACTGTATTGAATTAATTTTTCAGATATTTTGGTTTGACGCCTTTGAGGAGTTCAAGCTGTAACGGTACCGATGATCCTCGCACATTTAATTTTGAACAAGCAGAATGGGCCTCTTACGTCAACCCTTTTGCTTTGTACTGGCTGTTTTATATTTTGGTTTTGGAGGCCAAAGCTTTACTTCAACCAGATGTAAGTATTTTTCTGCATTTGATTATTAACAGCTTGAATAATACCTACCTTATAATAAATTAATATAAATATCGACTCCATGATGAAATATATTTGTAACAAGACAGTGAATAATATCTTAAAAAATAAATTTGCCTAGTATGGCGGAAAACATTAAAAAACATTAAAATTAGCATTTTATATTTTGTTTGGCATGAAGAATTGGCATCTTAAAATTTTCATAGATATTTCATTCAAATAAACTTTTAGTCGCGTGATTAAGCTTTACCGGCACAGCGTTGCCCACTTTGACATATTTTCTTTTAATCAAAATTTTTTGGGAAACAAAAATAAATTAATTATAAATATACAGGGTTTCCCACTTAAGATGGATACAAGCCAATATCTTGATTGTTTGTTGAGCGATCTTTTTCATTTTTGGCAGGAGGTTGTATGGCTATAAGTCGTACGTTTTGCCCAGGGTAAGAAATGCGATACCTCATAGACGTACGTTTTAATGGGGTTTGATATTTTTCGAGTCAAGAGTAAACTACCCTTAGGACAGTATTTATTTCAAATCTGATAAATTATATTGAATCCTCCTTACCTAAGATACTTAGTTCTAATTTTGATAAATATTGATGCAGGGTGTGTCATTAAAATAAGACATTTTTATTTTTATTATTATCTTTTAAGTACTTACGACGCCACTGGATAAACAACTGGTTTATTATCAATAACCAATTATCAATTAATAATCGTTTTCTTTATGGTGGTTTGGTCGAAGATGTTGACTTTTAATTCGTTAGAGTTTTATAAATCTTTGTTTAGAGCATATTTTTCAAAGTTAATAGTGATTGTTTTAAATAGCTAACTATTTGGATTTTTTAAAATATTCCTAAATAAAACTTTTTTTAAATTATTTTGTAACTCATTTTATTTATTTGTATTAGCAAACTTAAAAAACAATTTTTTAAAGTAAACAAAATAAATTGAAAATATTTATTTTTTTTGTATCGTATCTTATTATAGTATATTATTATGGAAGCTATCTGAAAACTTAAATCGATTATTAATTGATAATTGGTTATAAATGGTTATTGATAATAAACCTGTTGTTTATCCAGTGGCGTCGTAAGTAATTAAAAAAATAATAATAAAAATAAAAATGTCTTACTTTAATGACGCACCCTGTATCAATATTTATCAAAATTAGACCTTAAGTATCTTAGGTAAGGATGATTGAATATAATTTATCAGATTTGAGATAAATACTGTCCTACGGGTAGTTTACCCTTGACTCGAAATATCAAACCCCATTAAAACGTACGTCTATGAGGTATCGCATTTCTTACCCTGGGCAAAATGTACGTTTTATAGCCATACAGCCTCCTGCCAAAAATGAAAAAGATCTCTCAACAAACAACCAAGATATTGGCTTGTATCCATCTTAAGTGGGACATCCTGTATAAACAGTTATTATTTACATCAACAAAACTCACCTTCTTAGCAGCACTTAAGGGACATAAAGGGTTATTACTATCGCTTTCCCGTACAAAATATTCTAATAAAGTTACAACAACAACGGCTGTTATGCTATGTTGTTCGCTTCGCACTAAAAGAGGTTCTAAAAAGAACAATGTTCGAGCAAGGTCTGCTAGTAAACATTTTTAAGCATAAAGTATCACAATACTATTTATTTAAACCAAAAACGCGTAATACAAAACTAAAGTGTCAAAACGAATGACAATGTCAGGAAATAAATAAATAAATGTGGCAAATTGACATTTTTTACAGCAGAGCTACCACATGAATCCCCAGTGCGAAATTTAAATTCCAGTTAGTCAGCCCGGCGCCGAATATGTCATGGTTGGTAACAATGAATTTAAAAATTGCGTCCTCGATTACATAACTAAAAGTTTAATTGATATCAAATATAGTTTTTTTCAATATAAATATTCAAGTCGATAAACAAATAATGATTTAGATAAATATTGGGCTGTATATAACTGTCTCAATATAATAATAGTCATATCAAAATACGAATTTGGTGATAAATAATAATTTTAAATGCTAATAAATATTATCAGTGATATCAGATGGTTTATATCGGAATGAAAATATTTACTTAAGTTCTATTTCTGTGAAAATCTAATCCTACATTAAATGATTAAACACTACTTATTATGAGTCATTAATTTTAAAAGTTATTATGATTTAAATCAATCAGCATGATCAATCTAATCTTAATAATAATTTTGACTCAAATACACTCATTGATATTATATCAAGTTTTAGTATTAAAGTCAAATTTCAAATATTTTCATCATGGTTTCGAATTTATTTAAACCATGATTAATCTCACTTATGCTTCTAAAAGAATTCTTGCCAAATTTTTTAAGTAGTCCCAAATATACAGGGTGGTCCGAATTGTATTCCGGAAACTTCGGTAGCATATTCTGCATACAAAAATAAGTAAAAACGTTCATATAAATGTATGTCCTAAAATGCTTAATTTCCGAGATACAGGGTGTAGAAATTTCATTTTTATTTCGATTTTTTTCTAAATAATTTCTGAAGTAGCGACAATATTTGGGTGAAAATTCGTTTCTGGGTGTTTTTTGGCATGAGAAATTTAATTTTGATGTCAATATGACTCCTGTTTGCAGGGGGCGTCACCTACATGTGTTTTAACTGTTTTGAAGGGTAATAACTTTTCGTCCGTACTTGTATAAAACTGCTGAGTGAAAAAGTATACATTTCCGTGACTTTTTACGGAAACAATATCCCTTGGTAAAAATCGCTACGAGCAACCGTTCTCAAGATATTTACAATGGGAATAGTCAATATGTTACGGTTAAGGTCCGATGCCCGGTTAATGTCGACATTACCCGGTTAATCTCGAGAATAACACAACAAAACAACCAAAATCATAACCTAACCCAAACATTAACCGGTTAATGTCGATATTAACCGGACATCGGACTTTAACCGTAACAAATACGTGTCATTATTGACTAAAAATAAACATGTTGAGTTGATAGTTATTTGACTGGAATGATAAATTTGGGAACTTTTTTTTAATTAATTATAAATTTTTCTTCGAAAAAATGATTATAAAACAGTTTCTGTTGAACTTTTGACACAAAAACATTTCAAATTTATGATTTCAGTCTAATAACTATTTAGTCAACATGTTTAATTTATGTCATTAATGACAGGTATTGATAATTTCGATTCCAAATATCTCGAGAACCATTATTCGTAGCGATTTTTACCAAGATACCTTTTTTTACGTAAAAAATATCGTAAATGTATATTTTTTTACTCAGTAGTTTTATACAGGTATGGACGAAAAGTTATTACTCTTCAAACCAGTTAAAAAATATGTAGGTGGCGCCCTCTACTAGTAGGAGTCATATTGACATCAAAATCAAATTTCTCATGTCAAAAAACTCCCAGACACCTATTTTCATCCAAATATTGCCGTTACTTCAGAAATTATTTGGAAAAAATCGAATTAAAAATGAAACTTCTACACCCTGTATCTCCGAAACTAAGCATTTTAGGACATACATTTATACGAACTTTTTTACTTAAATTTTTATCTGCAGAATATGCTGCCGAAGTTTCCGGAATACAGTTCGGACCACCCTGTATATTAACAATGTCAAGAATTCTTATTGAGCAACATTGATCTGTCACGTCACACCAATTTTATCCAATATCTAAGGCTTGTGTGCTCCTTACAGTCTTAACTAACGAACCCTAACACAGACTTCTTAGCTAAATTAAATTTCCAAAAACACAGCAGTACTAACAGACTAACGATTTATAGTTGCAAAAGAAACAGGGTCCGTTCTCGCGACTGGACGGAAGTTTCCAGGGCAAATTGGGCCGTCAGTTGTCAGATAAAGTGACCAAAAAACAGCTGGTTAGGTCAGCAACGACGAAACGAAGATGGCAGAGCGCTACTCGAAAAGTTCGAGTAAGAATTGAACGTTGTTACTCTGCACTAGACCCACCTATTTTTTTTTTCGTTTCACTGCTGTAAGATTTCGGCTTATAAAGCTCCGTCTACACACAACGTTCTACCTATCAGTTAAAACGGAAAGCCGTCTAGAAAACTGACGGCAGTTCCGTAGACGGTCTTCCGAAAAAAAACGCACCGAACCGGCCTGGCCCAGCTACGGCGAAACACCAGTTCCCGATAGATCATCGAAGTTAAGCGACGTTAGAGGATGGATGGGTGACCGTCGCAAGGTCGTCACCTATAATTCATCACTCAGTTCTCATTATTCGAAATTCGACTAGCTTCTACGTTCCACTAGTCAATTCGCATACCCAACGTTGCATAAAAAAATAAAAACCGCTGTAAAAAAAATAAAAAAAGTTTTGGTTTGGGTTGGGACACGATCCTTGGGACCTCTTGTTCCCAAGGCGACGCGACGGCTTTCCCAATGGATCCACAGCTGCTCTTGCAAAATTGGATATAGCTAGGCGTTACTTTCCGTCGTTCTTAAAACTATTCATCAAATAAGATGACAGCAAACGGCAACATTTGCTGTCCTCCATTCGTGAATTTCAAGTTCCAGAGCTTTACGTCCTGGGCTGCTCAGAACGGTTCTGAAAGGAGCTGTGCGCGATAGCCTGGTTCCTCCATATGGCGCGGAACAGTTCTGAACTTTATGACTCAATTGAATGGAGGGAGAGTATCGCGTTCTTGAACAGTTCAGAGCTGCTCAACTGCGTGAAAGGAGGACAGCAATTGTTGGGTATGCAAATTGATTATTGAGACGTAGAAAGCTTCTGTCGTCATAACCTCTGTAGTTAAATGTGTTTATAAACTCCAACCTAACATTTAACTCAAGGCCCATAGAAAGAGTAGATAAATTTAAGTACTTGAACATCTGGCTCTCCGACGATTGGACATCAGACAAGGAAATTAAATGTCCCATTGAACAAGCTCGGCAAGCATTCTTGAGGTTTCGAAAAGTACTTGTCTGTTCTGATTTTGACCTTAGCCTTAGACTAAGATTCGAAAAGTGTTATGTATGGTCGGTGCTCCTTGGTACGGAAGGTTGGACATTGAAAGCAGCTACCATCAACAAATTGGAGGCTTTCGAGATGTGGCTATATCGCAGAATCCTGAAGATACCTTGGACGGCTGGGTTGACAAATGAAGAAGTTCTCAGACGTGTTGACAAAGAGCGTGAATTGTTTGAATTGATTAAAAAGAAAAAAACCACATACCTGTGGCACATAATGCACAACCCCAAATATCAATTCTTGCATTTGTTGATCGAAGGCTGGAGGGGTATCGGAAGGAAGAAAATGTCTTGGCTGAGGAATATTAGACAGTGGACAGGGCTACACGATGTTCAGTCGTTAATACACTCCGCCCGGAACAGAGAAGCAATGGAAAATGTTATCGCAAACATCCATTAATGGATCTGCGCTAGAAGAAGAAGAAGTTTAATTTTAATCATCTGCTGATGATGCTAACATGCTTAGCAAAACGCGCATCCAGTGCAAAACTAAAGTGTTTTGGTGTATTGAATTAGTGTTTGATTTTGTTATACACATTGTTTTAAAACGTTATGTGTAAACGGGGCTTAAGATTTCGGTTTATGAAGGATTAATAGGAATAGCTTATTGTAAATGAAGAATTTAATTTTAGAATGGAATGTTTAGATACTTTTGCTTTCTGTTTTCTTACTACAAATTATGTTGATATTTGAAATGCTCTAATAGAATTCGTACTTAGCGAAATTCAAGTGTTTGATAGAACAAAAATATAAAATGGTGCAGCCTACTTACTCGTAATTTCAGATTTTGATTAAACATTTATTATAGATTTAAGCATGATTATAGAGCATGTTAACTTTTTTAAGAGCTTCAGCTTTGGCAGATTTGGTACCTTAAAACACATTTTTGTTTCGTGATTTACCTTATTAAGTATAGCTAGATATACCAAGTTCTTTTTCATTGATAAACTCATATCAATTTTGAACTATTGCCGATTATCAAAAAATCATTGTGAGTGTTGTTCGAACTGCTTTCTTTAATTTAGAGTTCAATTTTGCCTTTTTTATATATTGACTAATGGTAAATAGTTCAAGAAGATTATGATACAAAATGGCAACATGGTTTCGTTTATTTTCCCATTTTTTAACTCTTATTTCACCCTTTTTTTTACTTAATTTGCTTATTCAGCCTCGCTATCGCTGGTTTTTTCTAGGCATCAGTTCGGAAACCATCTGACAGTTCAGATCCGACGGAAGATACCCCAGTACGTATTTTCTTTATTTCCCTTTAATTCATTTTGGTTCAGCTTTTACTATACAATTTTTTTTATTTTAAATATGTCTGTTGTCATCAGGTGGTGGGTTTAATATTTGATGTTGTCACGTGATACTTGTCAGTATTAATATCTGCTCTGCATATCTTTATTTTACATTTAATTCTATATTTATCAATGTTATTGTTATGCCCAGAGTAACATAACTATATACGATATACAGTAGGGTGGGCCAAAAAAATAAACTTTTTTCCATTTTATACTCGGAAAAAAAGGTTGGTAGACACCTCAAAAAAAAAGGTTAGTAGACACCCCCAAAAGTATGAGCTCTTAATTTTAATAGGAAGGTCCTCCGCCTTTCAGTTTTCTATATTTTCCTTATTATTAGAAAGAAAATTCATATCTCGGTATCTACTATTTGGAAAAAATATCTCGTCTCATATATTTGTAGGAAATTGAATTCTCTACAAAAGCAGTCTCTTACATTTTTTGTAAATCTCACCGTTTGAAAGTTATTAAAGGTTGAAGTTTGATTATTTTCAGGCAGTTTTCTTTTTTCTTATGAATTTTCTTACTCGTTAACAAAACATGAAAAATCGCCAGTTATGGTTTTGTAGGAAATTCACAGCTCTACAAAATTGGTTTCTTATGATTAGTCGGTTAAATTAACCGTTTAAAAGATATTCATCGTCAAATTTCAATGCACAATAATTTTAACAGTTATATAGTTATGTTACTTTGGATTTACACAATTTTCCTAGTAATATGTTTTAAATGTTTAGTTGATAAGAGGTGTGAGTCCAAACAGAAGATATGGTTCGAGTAAAAGAAGTGCTATTATGCAGGACTCAACTGGGAGCGTTACAGTTGACGGGGAACACCCGGAAGAGATTCCGATGGATGATATGGGTATGTATTGTTATACAGGAGGTTGCATAAATGATACCAGTATCTAAAGTCTGTTCATCGATAAAATCTTTGACTTTTGTCCTTGACAGTGATAGATGTGTCTGTCATTTTAATTTCAAAGTAGTTTATTTTTGATTTTACAAAGAAATAAGTTGGTACAATTGGAACCCATAGCAGAAAATCTTTGAATAAGAAGACTAAGGAAGGAGCATATCAAAAATCTTAGGTCCACCGCGATGGGACTCAAATATGACCGACTTAAATTCCGGTTTATCAGTGCCGTTCTATTTTTATTTAAAAAATGTAAAACTATGATGTATGGTAGACGTGGGGTAGACTCAATATTTTTTTTATTTTACGTTGTGAATAAATGTTGGTAGTTATTAAAATTGTTATAAAAACATATTATTATAATAAAAATAGATAAGTTTTAATAATTATATTTATTAACACAAACATCCGATACGCTACTGAAGCAGGTAAGTCAAATTGACGTATCTAAATTCTTTGACATCTAATTTTTGACAAATAGTAAATAAAAGTAAAAATGCAAGAGAAAATATATAACTAGTTAATTTAAGTGAATTTCATAAATGATCAGTTTACTACACGTATGTATATTATATAGTTACTTACTAGCGAAAAGTTGTTCCATTATTTCACTCGATTTTTGCCGAGATCTACCGCACGCTACACAACCAACTATTTTAGAGTCTTTTTCGATAAATCGCGATAGTGTCACTGTAATTTAAGTTCTGCCACAATTTCCATCTAGATTTACTACCTTTATACAACTATCAGTAGTAGAATAAATAATAAATAACATAAAACAAGCTCCGTAAAGACTGACAAATCCACAAAATTTCAAATGAAATTCAAAGGTGTCAAATGAATCGTCAAACAGAACTGTCAAGGGTCCCCATCCTAGATTCCTTTTTCCGCCCACCATGCATGAATACTCTTAATAAAAAATTATAGAAATAGCATTATGCTCCTTCCTTAGTCTTCTTATTCAAAGCAGAAAATTAATATATTTAAAATTTGAGTGACAAGTGATTACTTTAAAATATTCTGAAAAAAAACTCTATAAAACTGAAAAAATCTAATTAAAATCTAATTAAATTATGGTATGTGTTAATACAAAACAAATAAGGGTGTATTTTAAACAAAACACTACATAAAAAAAATATAAAGAACTATTTCTTACTTTCAGCTCAAGCAACTTCCTTTATTTATTATTACATTGATCAATATACCTATACAACTTTATTTAATCATTTCAGTAATTTTTAAAAATAAAATGTTTAAAACATAACCCTCTTTTTTATAACTAACTACATTGTTTTGGTTAAGGCAATGCAGAAGATGAATTCCAGCCAACCATCATAGAAAATCTGATATATTTCTTGGAGAATGTTCTACAACTAATAATTAAAGTTTCATATTTGGGCACCAATATCATTATGATGGTAAGTATACTCTGTACTCTATGGCTTGCCCTAGAATATAAGCTCAGTAGCTTTAAGATTCTAGGTTAATTCACATTTGATAACGGTCAGTGATACATCTGAATGAAACGTTGTGTCAAATGTCAAAATTAAAGACAATGTCAGTCCAAAAATATATTTTATTTCATAATTTTATGTCTACTACAACTTTCAAACAAAACTTAAAGCCGCATTCAGAACTTTGAAGTTATATTATATGGTTTAAATTATACTTTATACTTTTATCATGATCATTCACAATGTCTAAAAAATACAAGCAACAATAGCAACAGCTTGCGGTAGTGAGTTGTATTCATAAAGAACGCCTAATAATCTATACTAATATATAAAGTCCTTAAGTGACTGACTCACTGATTAATCACGATCCTGCTCAAACTACTCAACGTAAGAAGCTTAATTTTGGCATACAGATTGATTCTAGGATGTACAGGTTCGATAAGAAGGGATTTTCCGAAATTCCAGTTCCAAGGGGGTGAAACCACCTCTCAAATATTGCAATATTTTTTATTTAAAAAACGGTCAAGTTTCCGAAAAAACGCTTAAACATGTATATTTTATTTTGTTTTTTTACATATTTTAAGATTTTTTAAAAATGTATACAGGGTGTTTCAAAAAATCTGGTCATTGAAGAATCACGATCCTGCTTAAAGCGCTTGACATAAAAAGCTGATTGACGGAAAACAGATTGGCTTTAGGGTGTAGAGGTTCGATAAGAAGGGATTTTTTAAAAGTCGAATTCTAAGAGGGTGAAACCACTCCTCAAATATTAGAATATTTTTTATTTAAAAACCGGTGAGTTTTTCGGAAAAACTCTTAAACGTTTATTTTATTTTGTTGTTTTACATATTTTAGGATTTTAAAAAAATCTATACAGGGTGTTTCATAAAATATGACCATTGAGTAATCACCATTCTGCTTAAACTGCTTGACGTTTAAAGCTGATTTTTGACAAACGGATTGACTGTGGGGTGTAGAGGTTCGATAAGGAGGGGTTTCTCGAATCTCAAATACCAAGAGGGTGTGAACGCCCCTCAAATATTACAATATTTGTTATTTAAAAAACGGTTAGTCTTTCAGGAAAACGCTTGGACTCGCATAATTTATTTTGTTTTTTTACATATTTTATTTGTAACCACAGTTCCTCTTGACGGATGATAGTCAAAGGCCAAAATGACATCATTCACAAATTTTCAAGTATAATTAGTGACAAACGAGAAAAGTTTGTTAACTTTTTCTACTAATTGAAAATTAGTATTGAAAATTACTACCACTAATTTTGACGTTCTGAATGCTTACATTGAAATTAGAGAAACAAACGTCTACGCTAAAATTGAAACCACTAATTTCGAGGTTCTGAATGAAGCTTAACTATAATTAATTATAATAAAATGTGATTTTTTCTGTAGGCATGGAGTATCACATTTATCAGCTGGATCACCTTCGTCCTCTTAATTTGGGCCAACCTCATCTGGCTCGTTCCCAACCAAAGAAAGAGCATGCTCCGGTCCAGTCCTTTCCTCGTCTTCTACGCCTGGTTCCTCCTTATATCCGCCTACATCTACTCCATGAATCTGACCGAACAGGAACTGCCATCCGTCATTCAGGGAATCAACTTGTCCCAAATTGGATTCGATAAAGTTCTGATATTGCCTTGTAAATCCCTGGTGGTTAAATGTCTGTATACGTGCATGTTTTGGATCACGTTGAGGCAGTATATGCAAGAGAGGTTGATTGAGAAGCAGTCTAGTGCTTTAGCTGATATGGTGGCTCCTCTGCAACTAACCGTAGGCGCTGCTACTTCCGGTATGTAGTGTTCATCAGACATGCAACAAGTCAGTTTTAAAAAGACTTAAGACTTAAAATGACATAAATCAATATAATTTCCCTCAAGTCAAGACAACCAAAATTCAATTTAAATACCTATTTTTTAAATGTTAATATAAATTTTATTGTATTACCCATTACCGATTTTTTTTATTTATATTAATTTATTGTAGATACAGATTAGAATAAAATATTATACCGCGCTGGAAACTGTTACTTTTGGGTCGGCATTTACATGTGTGAAAGTAAATCGCATAGGGATCTTATTAAGTCGGAGTGAGAGAAATGCGACGGTGTGCTGTTGCGGCGTTGCCGGTATCAAGTAAAATAAAATCACGATCGCAAACCGCTTATTTTTAAAAGACTTTTTTTCAAGAGATAACGAGATAAAATCATTAGACAAGTTTCTGAGCATCTGAAATGGAATTATAAGGATATCGTTAGGGTGTCATTTTTTTTATAGCGAGAAAACGTCAGTAATCGCGATAATTTAAAAACTCAACTTTTTAACACATAACAGGCCATAACTCAAGAACCACTTTAGATATTGAAACTTTTTTTTTATTTTCAAGATCGGATATTTTACAATATGTTTACATAAGAAAAATTCGATAAGGTTGTTTTTTCCATTCAAAAATTGTAAACAATCCATCCATTTACTTTTAGAGCATAGCAATTTTCAGCAATCGTGTAATTTTTTTATTGATAAAGATTTTCACATACTGTCTACAAAGAAAATACAGCAGAAATATTAACAAAGTTCTTGAAAAAACTACAATCTATTATTTCTAATAGATTTCGAGATATCGAGTTTTGAATTCAGAGTTCCTAAATAATAGCGCAACCACTATCGAACACTCACTCAATTCCACTTATTTTTACCAAAAATGCAAGTGTTTCTAGCTTGCACTTGTAAAAAATTCAAGCTATAGGGAAAATTACAACGACTCGTTAATAAATAAACAAATTAAGTATCACGAGACGTAATTAAATCGTGAAGAGGTATTGACAGAGGTATTGATTGGGTCGACCGGTCAACTGCGACAAATCTGCTCTATATCCCCTTCTACGTCTCTTAGCGATGTGCACAGTTTCTCGGTTTATTTCATACGTTTGGCAACGTGTTTACTGTCCTCTCTTTGTTCAGTACATTATAAACGCATTGTAGTCTTCTTACATACAGAAATCTCGACCCAAGACTAACCTTTACCAGCCCTTAGTATAAACAACTATAATAAACAATAAAAAAATAAACGCATCAAGGACATAAAAACATCAACACCTTAAATCAAATTAAATTTTGTGGTACTTCGTACAGGTTGTCCCATTTTTGTGTGTTTTACAGGGTTTCTCGTTTATGAGCAGCGGTACAAAGATACGGTTTTCACAGTTGCTACTTTTTTTTATGAAACTAAAGATGGTAAATACATATTTGATGCCGCGGTTAAAAATTTATGATAAATATACAGGGTCCGGCAATAGTGCGTCAGGCATCTGTAGCTCCTAGAATAAAAAACTTGAGAATTTTGTTTTGGTTTGGTGCAAGCCTAAAGTATGTACTAGGATGTATTTCAGGAAAATATTTTAATCTCTATAGGGTGGCTGAAAAAAGTGTGAGTGGATCGGGATGATTTTTTTTAAATGGAACACCCTTTATACTATTGCATTTGTGGCTTCCTTTCAGATCACTTTACATAATCCTAAGACATGAGTAAATATATTTCGATATTTTCAGAGATATTAATAAATAAATAAAAATTATACATTTTTCAGCCTTTCTTAAAAAAAATTATTAATAATATAAGAACTGTCCTGAAATCAAAACTATATTAGATATTTACTTCAGATGGTCTGTTCTTACTTTGCTATAAATATGGAAATCGTAAATCATACAGGATGTTCAAAATTCTACGCCAAACTTTCTAAAATATAAAATAATTTTTCTTTGTTTTTTTTAAATGGAACATATAATAAATATAATAACCCTGTAATAAATAATAACCCTGTATATTATTTTTTCAGTAGATGGAGAATTAAAAAATGAACATTTTTTGCATTTAGAGTATTTCAAAATTTGTAACGGTTTGGCAGATATTCCCGGTTTTGTATTTCATATGGCATTTTCCATAGTAAATTTCTATCAAAGCCACCCAATGATTTCTCTCTCGTATTTTACCATTGAAAGCGCCATATGAAATAATACTGCGTGTATCCGGAAAAGTATTAAAAATTTTGAAATACTTTAAATACAAAAAATGTTTATTTTTTAATTCTCAATCATTTAAAAAAATAATATACAGGGTGTTCCATTTTAAAAAAAAACGAAGAAAAGTTATTTTATATTTTTGAAAGTTTGGCGTAAAATATTAAACATCCTGTGTGATTTACGATTACCATCTTTATAGCAAAGTAAGAACAGACCATCTAAAGTAAATATCTAATATAGTTTTGATTTCAGAACAGTTCTTGTATTTTTAATATTTTTTTTAAGAAGGGTTGAAAAATATATATTTTTGATTTATTTTTTAATATCTCTGAAACTATCGAAATAAATTTACTCATATCTTAGGATTATGTAAAGCGATCTGAAAGGAAGCCAAAAATGCAATAATATACAGGGTATTCCATTTAAAAAAATCATCCAGATCCGCCCACGCTTTTTTGAGCCACCCTATAGAAGTTAAAATATTTTCCGGAAATACAAACTAGTACATGCTTTAGGTTTGCACTTAAACAAAATTCTCAAGTTTTTCATTCTAGGAGCTACAGATGCCCGACGCACTATTGCCGGACCCTGTATATGAAAAAAAGACTTAAATTTCATAAAAGACTAAATTTTAAGTATTAAGTCAGCTTTCGAAATATGACTTAAAATCAAATGATTTAAGTCATTAAGGTGATTTAAGTCAAAAAGAGACTTAAGTTTTCTGTGAGCTTGCAGCTCTGGTGTTCATGTATAGGGTATTCTAAATTTGAATACGTTAATATTATTGACTGTTTTTGATTTTTAAGGTACTTCGGGCGAAGCAAAGAAAACAGAGACCAAAATAATGGAAGTGGTCGGAGGTTATTTGAAAAAGTTTTTAACCAAATTCTGGATTTGGGTTGTCGCAATTACGTTGTTTGCTGTTGCCATAACCGGACAAAGGATGACCGGGTTCCGTATTGTTTATATGGCACTGTTTCTTATCTTTATACTATCTTTTCAGGTAAATATTTGGTTATTTGTCTAAAAAATTTAGACGTACAAATGCTTTAACGCTTTTGAAATTTTTATATGATTTTTAGAGAAAAAAATCGAAAAATATTTATAAATAACAAGAATAATATACATAAACCGTTTAATAAAATTTCGAAAGCCTCCTTCCTCCAATACTATTGACATCTAACATCAATTTTTACATATGTAAAGTGTAATTTATTATCTACCTCCATGGCACTTGTTATTTGACATATGTCAAAATAAATTAATTGTCGTTTAACGTGATTTGATTCTACATAAAATGATTTTCTATAACTAATAATATTTTGTGGTGTTCTTTCTTTACTTTTGATAAATAATTATTTTCCAGATTTATTTTTTATTTGATAAAATTATTTATTTTGTAGAAATGAACATTTTTTTTGAAATGTATTTTATTGTTTACTTATCCTAAATATTATATCAACCACTGTAGGTTTTCCTATGGCTTTATTTCGTTATTAATTTCAGTTGTCCTTTACCATTTGGAGAAAAATGATGTTCGGATTTTGGCTGGTAGTAATCATTTTCTCTATGTTGGTACTGGTTTTGACTTATACCTACCAGTTCGATAACTTCCCGGAATATTGGAAGGAATATTTGCATGTCAATAAAGAGCAGTAAGTATACGTAAAAATAAAAATCAAGCAACCGTCCATCCCCGCAACGCTTTAGGTCGAAAATTGCATAACACCATAAGATTAACACGGGCGGTATTGGATTATGGGCTGTATGCACAGAACGGGCTCATCTAAGTAGAAAACCGTTAATTCACAGCGTTGCGATTTTTAACGCAAGTTATAATTTTAAATAAACCATATGTGAAAATGTCAAAAGTTGACATATGACATGTCATTCCATTCAGAGTGTTATTTTCTTTCGTATAAAGTAAAAAAAATACCGAGGGTGCCATTTAAAAATCAAAAGTTGTAGTTTTTTCTGGTGAAACAGGAAGTGACTAAAAACAATTGAATACGTCAATCAATCCTAATTTATGTCATATACTCCCATACAAAATCTCGTGTTTTTATCTGAAGAAATAAAAAAGTTATAGGGGGTGAGTCACTTTTGAGATGCATCCGGTATATGAATTCACGTTTTAGCTCAACTGTATACAGATACAACCATTTAAAATCGCTTATTTATTTTCTCTAGACAGCTGGATATTGGACTAGAGAAATTCGAAACAAAGCAACTCTTCGTCAGGCTTGTAACACCAACCTTCTTCGTTATTATCACGGTGATTCAGTTGCATTATTTCCACAAAGAGTTCATGGAATTATCCGATCCCAAGAACACTACAGCCATTGTGGACGAAAGCGATGAGGATTTAAACGAGAGTTCCATGCAAGGCGGCGAAGTGATTGAGAGAAGCGAAAAAGACGAACCGACTTCGTCCTGTTACAAGTTCGAATTAAGCGATTTTGATAGTAAGTAGACGGTTGTTATTTGAATTTGAGTTAAGAATGTGAAAGATAATATCTACACTAACATTAAATTTAAAGATGCAGTGTTCTATTCTAAAAGTTACCACATACATTCAGATTTCCCTCAAGGTTTGGACTGCGCAGTCCAGTCTTTGAGATATTCCTCGGCGTGTATGGTAAAGACCACAGATTTATTTAATTTATTACTTTACTATCAGAATATAAACGGAAAAAAAAATAAAAAAGTTGCACCCCCAGCCAGTATCGAACCACTGACCTTCGCTTCATAGGCGAAAGCTCTACGCGCCGAGCTAATGGAGAGTTGTTCGGTTTTTATTCAATACTAGAATTTAAAGCGCAGAGTAAAAAAATAGAGGATCTTCTTTGGATGCGCAGTAGTGAACGCAACGTGTATCAGCAGCCAGACGGCGTGCACGATGTTCCAGAGAGCATAATAAAAGATATATCAAAGAGCCAGACGTCTTAAAACACTTGTTTTCCCGACGTTGCTAGCGCTCGTACTATAAATTCATACTAATTTTTGCTTAAAGTGTTTAGTATAGAGGTGGGAGTTCTAGTTCCTTGGGAGGAACTAGTTCCTTAGTTCTAGTTCCTCCAGAGGAATAGTTCCTTGAACTAGGTCTTTAGTTCACAATAGTTCCCGACTAACATTGACATCCCCCTTGCTTGCTAATGCGTTTTGTTGTCAGTCAGAACTATTCACAGTATGATTTTTATAATGTACGGAGATATAACAAGACGTGTAATTGTGTATGTTAAAAACATATATAGGGAAATTGGAAGAACTTTCGTTGCACGTCATTAATGACACCATGCGTCGTCTTATGGAGTTTGCTGGTGGTCGTATTATGATGTGCAACGAAAGTTATTTTAATTTCCCTTATAGGTAAGTTTTATTGCAGATAAAAAAATATAAAAAAGAAACTCAAACCAGAGTTTAAAAAACTATATCACAAATCAATTAGAGCAAATATTACAAACATTTTACGAAAAATTGCATTTTTCTTCACTTCAAGCTTTTTGTTTTTGTCTAAAATTATTAAATTTTATTAAAAAAATTCTTAATTTTAGGGATCTAAAGTGAAACATTTCCATAAAATATTTAAAAAACAAACTAAAAATCAAAAACAGTATCCACGACAATTTTCTGTGGTAATTACGCCGCGCCGGCTGTGGCAATAGACAAGGCCGAATCCATCGTCGTCGCCTTGTATTATATCTCGGATCTGCCGACTGAATAGATTTCCGTGAAGTAGTGTTTTAATAGTTCCTCTATGTCCGGATCCGATAACATACGGCTGGCACTTCCCACGCCTGCCTAGCATCAATCGCGCTGGCTGATCCATACGTAAACTAGTCTTATTTAGTTCCTCTAGTTCCTTTAGGTCCGGATCCGATAACATACGGCATATGGCTGGCACTCCCCACTCCTGCCTAGCAGGGATCGCGCTGGCCCGATTCGTACGTACGTAAACTAGTCTTTTATTTAGTTTAGTTTCTCTAGGTCCGGATCCGATAACGTGCGGCTGGCACTCCCCACTCCTGCCTAACATCGGGCTACGCGCGCTAGCCGATCCGTCGCCGTCGCATATCATTCTATATCGGTCACAGTCTCGATCCCGGAATAGGTCCTGAGGAACTAGTTCTTTGAGAAACCAGGAACTAGTTCCTTTTATTCCGGGGTCGAAATAGTTCATTGGAACTAGTTCGTTCACGAACTGCACACCTCTAGTTTAGTATCGTTTACCTGTATCCCTACTCACATTTTTAAGATTTTATTATAGTTACTTTCCATTAAGCTCCATTATAGTTAAATATCCATTAAATTCTTCTTAATTATTTTTTCTGACGATCCTACTTCTTATTCTCTTTTCAGACATCACATTAAAAGAAGTCCTCGAAAAATGGCTGACCAGACTACAGAGATACCTAAATCTGTTTTATATATTTTTGGAGATCCATATGCCGCGATTAGTGCTATTTTTCGCCATGTTGCTGTGCATTTATGACAAGTGTGCCTTATATTTCATTCTGATACTGTTGATACCGGCATCTTTGACTTTGGGAAGACCGGTACAGTTATTTACCATTTATTCAAGCTCTATATTGGTATCACTGTTTTTACTAGCGCGAATGCTGTACCAAATTAAATATATTGATCCGGGTATTTGGAATGTCACTTGTATCGCAGTAAGTATTTTTATTTGCACTCTATAATGGATTTAAAATGGCATATTTATATACAATTCGTTTCACGCGATATAACGATTGAATTACGCATTTTTGTCTCCGGTTTCAGACCCGTTTGTCAGATAATAAATATTCTTATTTTTTATTTTTTAAAATGTATTTGTAGTCATTACATATAGGTTGTTAATTTGTTTATTACTCGCGGCCAGAGCTTTATTGTTGAAATGTGGCAACCTCGGCGCGCTCGTCAATAGACGACGCGACGGGACGAGTCGGCAGAAAACCCTATGCATGCGTTCTCAATAAGCAGTGTTGCCATTCTGTTCCCCTATAAGTAACTGTCCAGTTAACAACCTGTATACCGGGTGCGTCTCAAAAGTGCCTCACACCTATAACTTTTTTATTTTTTTCAGGTAAAACAACGAGATTTAGTATGTTATTATATGACATCAATTAGGATTGATTGACATACTCAATTGTTTTCGGTCACTTCCGGTTTCACCGGAAATGACTACTACTTTTGATTTTTAAATGGCACCTTCGGTATTTTTTTACTTTATTCGGTACAAAATGACACTCTGAATAGGATGACATATCATATATTAATTTTTGACATTTTCGCATATGGTTTATTTAAAATTATAAAATGCGGTTCATAACGACAAATTGACTTGAAATACCAAGTGTGTGGTATCAAATTATTCGTAAAAAAATGCTTTTTCCAAATATGCTAATGAGCCACCCTCGTTTCGATATGTCAAAAGTTGAAATATGATATGTCATTCGATTGAGAGTGTCATTTTCTATGGAATAAACTAAAAAAAATACTGAGGGTGCCATTTAAAAATCAAAATTTGTAGTCATTTCCGGTGAAACAGGAAGTGACCGAAAACAATTGAATACGTCAATCAATCCTAATTTATGTCACATACTAACATACCAAATCTCGTTTTTTTATCTGAAAAAATAAAAAAGTTATAGGGGATGACCCACTTTTGAGACGCACCCGGTATGTTAGTTATATGGTAATATTACGATTTACCTGATTATGTAATTATTCTTTTTAAGGAAAATAGTACTGGAAACCAAACCGACAGGATAGAAAACAACATGCATTGGTTGGGTTTCGATAAATCCGACCAAGTCGGCCGATCCGTCCCCAGTTTAGTCAAATGGAACATAATTTATATCTTAATAGTGACGTTATATTCCGTCATTTTGGTACGTCAGTATTACTACAGAGTGGCCAGAGGTCGACCCACCACAAGAGCCTTCTTTATGTTTCCCAGAATCACCAGGGCAGATGCGGATAAGAATTTACAAAATATGCTTAAATATCTAGCGAATTATTCGTACTTTAAATTCGGTGTTGAGGTACAATTTTGTAAAAAATCTCGGAGAAATAATTAAACTTAGAGAAGTACCAAAATATTCCATTACTCCTCTATGTTTGCCTATTTCTCTGAGTTAACAAATGCTATTGAGACTTGAATTCACAAGTTTATATAACTTTTTAGATAAGCTTTATGGCAACAGTAGCTGTGATAGCCATTCGTATGGATTTGTACGCAGTATTTTACTCTTTTTGGTTGGTGATACTGTATTCCCTGAAAAGGAGTACTTTGTCAAAAGTTTGGGTGTTTTATGTGTTTTTTATCGCCCTACTTTTACCCGTTCAGTACTTCATGGTTGTTGGTTTGCCGCCCACTTTATGCATAGGTAACTATAGACCTAGTTTATTACATGACCCAATATAAATGATCGTAATCGGCTTTAAACTTTATTAATAAAATACTGTGATGCGTTTCCTTTCAAGATTACCCGTGGAATGAAAATCCTCTTTGGATCAGGCTCCAAGAGTGGGCTTACCTTATCAACGATAAGTACCCCCCGAATCCAAAAAGACTGATATGGGACTTTTTGCTTCTCTTCTTCGTGTCCCGTCAGTGGGTGGTGTTTAGGATAGAAGGCCGATATTCTGGCAGGAACTACGCGGGAGGAAGCAACGATTCTATAATTCATTTGGCGGAAGATAAGAATTTTGAAAACCCTGTTCCAGATTTTATTACTTACTGCAGGTATTTATTGTAATGTGTCTAATTTTTAATTTAACGGATTCCATAGGTCCTTTTATAACACACGATAACACACATAACTTATTAAGTAAACCACTAAAAAGTACAATACACTACTTAATTATATTACAAAAATTTAAATACATAAAACAAAGTCCAGTTAGTTATGAGGGATTTTGATACGGGCGAAGAGTGCGCCAACTGGTATATATTCTTTAAACTGTGGTATAAATAACTAAGCCGACTTTGTTGAATTATTGAGATAAGTGTAATTATACCAAATTTAACCTTATCGTCTTTTTAGGTCTTACCTTGATATAGCGAAAAGATGTATACTGTGTAGTTTATTCTACGCAACACTTGCAGCTGTATTTTTGGCCGGTACGAATCGAACTAACTTGTTTTCTGTCGGTTACCTCATAGGCACATTCCTGTTTTTATGGGAAGGTTCAGACATGTACTTGCGACCGATAAAAGATATTATAAAAAAGTAAGTATTAAAGTAATTTGAATAAAAAGACTAAGGAATGAATGAAATACTTTTTTATATTCATATACGGAACAGACGTCGTTGTTGGTGCTCCGGGGAAAAGCATAATAAGCGCCATTTAAGGTTGTTATCAGGTTCTTTCCGTGTATTCTATATTTTTACTAGGCATATATCATAGGATTTAACAATCTTATTGCCCTGCAGAGTTTATAAATTTTATAGAGACTAGTTAGACCTACTATAATATTGTAAAATCCTAAAATTAAGAAATGGACGCTTATCAAGTTTTCCCCTGGACCCTTAAATTGGTCTGATATCAATTTTTGTAAAACATTTTTACTGTTTTAGATGGAATTGGTTGTTAGGTTATAACGTATGCGTCATTTTAATAAAGGCCTGTTTCCAATTGATCGGCTGTGTATTTGTGCACGCCTATCAAGGAGAGTGTCATTGGTTGATGTTGTTCGGTATAGGCTGTGTGAGAAAATTCGGAAACATAGAAGAAATCGCCGATTTACCTAGTTCAAGTCAATGTAAAGTCCCTAGGGAATACCTGGGATTGTTTTGGGATGGGGTCTGTTTCGGTTTATTAATAATGCAGAAACGTCTGTTCCAAAGTTACAATTTCTTCCACATGATCAACGATACCAAAGCTACGACAATTTTAGCTTCCAGAGGTACGCAGTAAAATATGTGATAATAGAAAATAAGTTGTAAAATACACAAAAACTACCAAAGTTTATCCATTCATTTCTATTATGTTCTGTCCAATAAGAAGTCCATGACGGTATAGTAAACGCCACGAATGTTTGGGAGTGATTCATCGCTTGATGAAGTTAGAATCGACACGCGCGCTATCATTTTTACTTTAAAAACGTAAATTTTTACCGCAGACGTAGGTTTTTAAACGCCCAGTCTAATCATCTACCTGCGATTTTCATTTTATATTTATAACCAAATATATGTTTTGACAAGACTTTGACAATTAAAACAACAAATTACAACAGATTATATATTGATTATTAGATGACTTGAAACACCACGGCACTGGAATTAAGTTTTATGTGACCTTGAACAGATTAGTTCACATGGTAGCGACCGATAAATCACTCCCAAACATTCGTGGCGTTTACTATAGCACAGTTGTGTTTGTAATTTTAATTCAGAAGTAAATTGCTTTTTTTCTGTCGTTTTATAAATGTCATCTGTCGAAATCTTCTCTGTCTTGTTGGACAGATTTTATAGCTAATGTCGGTTAAACGTAATCTATTACCGGGTCCAGACCAAGCAGACAAAACAAGACAGAAACATTAATGTTTTACGACAAAATTGCGACAAATCCAATACATTTCTGCGACATTTTTGTCTCATTTTTGTTTTTCAAAATTCGGAGTCTTTTCAATGTCCCGTCTCGAGTCGGTAAAAATCAAAATGTCTACGTTTTGTTCGTATATTTTACAAGTTGTCGGCGCAGTGTGCTGCCAACACTAGGAGACCAGTGAGATCACACATGGTTAATAAAACTCATTCGCAACAACTAAACTTTTGACTTTGTTGTACTTTTGTCCTTGCAGTGTGGACAATTTGTCTAAAGTTTGTCTTGTCAGAATTCCCAATTTTTTGTCGCAAGTTTGTCTTGTTATTGTCTCAAAATCGTTTTATTTCTTGTCGCCTTGGTCTGGACCCGGCATATGATTTGACATTTGAAGTTGATATTTATGTAACAACTTATTTTATGGTCCTAATAAAATAAACAGAAAAATGTGTATGCAAATATTATATTATAAAAAGACACCGTACTGTACAGAGTGTTCCATTTTCGTGTGTTTTATGGGGTTATTAGTTTATAAGTAGGGATACAATGAAGATGTTTTCACATTACCTTGCTACTTTTTTATGAAATTAAAGATGCTATTATACACAGAGATTTGTCCTAAACCTCTTAGTTCCTGAAATACAGGGCGAATTTGTAGTGGAGTAACTATTTTTTCGCTGGGAGCTGTCATTTTCAAAATATGAGTCAAACTTGATCCTTAATTTTTTTTAAAATGTATTATATTTTTTATTTCATTGGTCTTGTTATGATATTTCTTAAAATATCCTATATTCTATACTTATTTTCATAAATAAGGCAAAAATATGCTTTATTTAACTTATTAACATAAATCAGTCTAAAAAATGTCTAATGTGACGGATTCATCTCTCCAAAAAAATCCTTTATGGGTATTTCGCCACTGCACTGCAAGAAAAATACTGCTTGTCAGAAGTTATGTTTACAGTAATACAAATTTGCCTAACAAAGAAAAAAATACGTTTCGGAAAGTTTATCTCTTTCCATCGTCGGAAGCAAAAAAAAACAAAGAATAAAGAAAAAAACTATTTAAAATATTTAAATTCAACTATTCGAGAACACTTTACTTTTTTTAAAAACAGATACGTCTACAAGAAACCGTTGACGTTCTGTTAAAATGACATATCATCATTTTTTTCATTTCGCACAGCATTGAACTCTTATTTACTAGACAAGGCTTTCTACGCCGTAAATGAATTATATTTTGATAATCGAATTTGATCTTGTAAACACTGGTCTAATGTTTGCTATTGCTATATTTACTAATGACATCGAAATGAATTTATTTAGAGGTCATTGATATTTTACTATAAACTAGCTAAATATTTTTGAATATTATTTTTATTTTTTTGTTCTTTGACATTGTAAACATTTATAAATGTTTATTTTAACAATAAGACTGACAATATTATTTGTATAATGTTTTGTATTATCTTTTGTTTGTTTGTGTACCTTGTTTTTTTACTTTGTTTGTTAGTTTACCTTTGTCTACAAATTGAAAAATTTTTTGACAATAAAGGCATTTATTTATGTATCAGTCTAAAAAAATGAAAAAATAATAAAAAAGAAATAATTTATTAAATGAATAAATCAGTCTAGTTTAAATGAGTACTGTTATTTTATTTAATTTAACTAGGTAATTTTTTGCACACAAACATGGGACACTCTGTACAAAACTAAGGTACCCAAGATATTTAAAGCAGATGTAAACGATGTAATAGAAATTAATTTAAAAATTAACGAAAATATTAGGTGCCGAGCTAATAGAAGAAATGCGAGTGAAGAGGATGGACGAACAAAGCGAAGATGAAAGGAGAATCTTGGAAAAAATTAAAATCAAAATGGACCGTATCAAAGCAAACCAGCAAAAGATTCAAGGTAACGATAGTTTAAATGATTATATTGTTTTGAATATAAACAGAAAACTGATTTTTGGATATAAAAACACTCAAGTCAATTCAAGACACACATACATTTTAAATATGAAATTATATTCAATTTAATGAGGTATTTATAATCAGTCTTCTGAAAAATAGAAACTTATGTTACATTTTGTTTTTTTAGTCATTTTTGTTGGATTTCAGTAATATGAAGACGATATTTAAACAAAAAAATTGTCATTCATTAAGAAAATGTAGCATTATTTCTATAAATCGCAGATTATCTCTTTTATTCCACAGTTTTGAAGGAGGTGATGGATTTTTAACAGTCTTTCTATTTCATATCAATGTAACACAGGTCTTTCTTTCTTAATAACAGTTTGGTCTATTTTAACCCCGTTTTTAGGTAGTGAAAATGCAGATCCTTAAAATATTATAACATGCCATGTTATAATATTATAATATATTATTATTGCATCAAAAATATTTTAAATGATTCTTATCCTTAGCATATCAGGGCCCATATTCTGTAACTTTGACATAAAAACGTTACGCTTTCAAAGCGGTGAGCGCAAGTATTCGATCAGCGAAACGCAAGGCAGTCGACTTTGGTATTCTCGTTGCCATGCGAATCGTGTTCTGGATACGCGTTGAGCACATATTGGCAACATCACAATTTCTAATGTAGCTAATAGTCAAAAGTTGATCACTGACGGATGTAACAATGGAAAATGTCAATGTTACGTGAATTTCGTAACCTATTGTTGAGTTATGTCAAGCTGTTTTTCTATGGATATACCATTATTCTTATTATACGAGGGAAGTGTTGAACACGCTTCCCAGCATTTTCGGTGTTTTGAACTATATTTGTAGCTGCCAAATCGTAAATTATCAATTACTTATTGAGGAATTTATAGAAGTAGTAATTTTCACTAAAGAGCAAGATAACGCACAAAATCACAATTTTTTCGATTTTCACTGACAGTTCGACAAGCAAAACGATCCTTTAAGACAACCGTTTTCAAAGCGCTCAGCGCTATCAGTAAAGACGCTAAGCGCGTCAGACGAGAATACCGAAATCGTTAATTAAGTGCGCGCTCAGCGAAAATTAACGTCATATGTTTTCAAAGTTACAGAATACGGGCCCAGTACACCTTTACCAATGGTGATTTATTATTGAATTTTTATCTATAGATATAGATAAAAGGACAAAAATATAAATTATTCTCTGTAGTTTTTACATAGTTGAATATAATAACGAATTTCGATGCAAGTGGTTATTAGTATGTGAATAACAATTTTATCACAACATACAATATACAGGGTTGCGACAATTTCGATAGCTATTTTCTGTATATGTTTTTTTTTTATTTTTACTTAGAGTTAGTTTAAAAGAGCTTCTTTTATTTTTCGTTTGGAGGCTATCGGCGGTTTCATTGTAATTTTTACATTGATAAAATCTACTCTGTGTCCTCTGATCTGTGAATGTTCATAAATTTTAGATTTGCGAAAATCACCCAGTTTTAATATTTATGATATTTAATTAACATTTAAAGGTCTGGAAGTTTCACTAACAAAATTTCTCACATTCGCGGAGTATTTTGTGTATAACATTTTTTGTTTGTTGTTCATTATTCATTGACTTAGAGCGGGGCAAAATAGATCTAAGCGTATTTTGTGTTTTGAATGATGTTTGTATGTTACAAATATTTTAACAAAATAAGAGCGAACAAAGCTTTTTAATTGTATAAATTAGAAAATCGGCATCGAAATTATCTCCACTCTGTATAATAAATATAAACTTAGTTTTCACTGTATTATATTAAAAATACGTTAATAACACGAACTAACTTAATATTCCAAATGGTTGGTTCATACTTAGAGTATTAGTCCTAACCTTATCCTTAACATTAACCCTAAGAAATTGATCTAAATAACTTAAGGAAATGCAGTTCATACTTCACCAAATTGTCTCAAGAATATTTAAGTATGCGCTTGCGCTCATATGAAACATGTTTTGACAAATATTCTTAGAATGTAGGAAATTGAGAGAGTCTAATTTTCACAATGACCAAGGTATATGTCAAATATTATTTCGGTAATTCTTAAAAATCCTGGAGTTGGGTCAACACTTAATCAATTTGGTATTAGCATTAGCTCTAAGAATAGAAAAAGAATAATAGAACTCATATACTCCTTAGGAGACTCTTAAGACTAAGGCTAATTTGTTAGGATCGCGATATTTGAAGCATGAACGCTAGCGTTCTTTAGCGTTGTTTTATTTTGAAGTTAGGACTAATGATATTGTTAGGGTTAAGATCGAAAGCATGAACCATCCTATAGTTGTTTATACTCAACGTCGTTTCAACTCGACATTGAACCACCTCCTCAATATTGTGTTTAGCCAAACCCCCGTTGGCTCGAGCCAGCTCCGCCTCGTCTTGTTCATCCGTAACCTCCCAGGGCACCAACCGCACCGGCTACCACACCCCCATCGAAGAAGAGGACGAAGACATTGCCCCTCTAACCCCTCGTTCCTCCACCATCCATCCTCAAGCACCCCCTTCACCGTATTCCGCAGTAATGACAGTTTCCCTCGAAGGCTACCTGGAACCTCAAAGAATATCTTTCTCCTCACCACCCAATTCCGAGTTGAATCCTCGACCACCCTCCCCTGATGACAGTTTCCCCGTCTTTTCGCCTCCGCCGTACGACGAGGCGCCCCCTTACGCCGAGGCGGTGAGCGAGCCACCTAGAGGACCCGTCCAGAGGCAGATCAGCCTGGGGCCGGCGTGGTTGCAGGGCAGTTTGGTCACGCCCAGGCAGAGCGTCATCTCGTACTCGACGAGGTCGCACTTCAGCCACCACGAATGTAATTTTCTGAGGAGGTTTTGTGTCTAGATGTCGCGGCGTATATAGCTTTTCCATGACGTATGTCGATGCTTGTGATGTACATATATATTTTTGAAAAGTCCATTAAATTTGGGGGTGTATTCTTAATAACATTGAATTTTAAATAATGTCTACCGGGTGTTTTTTTTTCACATTTTTATTTTTTCAGATATAAACGAGATTTGGTATGTTAGTATTTGACATAATCAGGATGTTTTGACGTATTCAATTGTTTTCTGTTACTTCCTGTTATACCGGAAATGACTACAGCCTTTGATTTTTAAATGGTACCCCCTGTATTTTTTTACTTTATTTGATAGAAAATGGCATTCCGAACTGAATGACATATCATATGTCAACTTTTGGCATTTTGGTTATACAGTAAATACTTGTTGCATATTTCTCTCCCCGACTTTCAAAAGCGACCGATTCACACCTAGACACGTAAATACCGACACAAGACTGTCGCTTACCAATAATGTATGATTTTTACAATAGATTGTACCAAATTTAGTGGACTAATATCTTCCTTTTCTATATATGTAAATACTCTGTACAAAAATATCTACTAGCCATATTTTTTTTCGAAATATTATTTTGAATGTTTTTTTTTATTATAGATTCAGTTTTAGAGCGTAGGCCTATGTATAGGAGAAGTCAACCAGTAACGTTTAAACAGGGTAAATCAATTAATATTTTTGTATTTCATTGTTATCGTTGTTTTATCCCGAATGTAGGATAGAGAATATCATTTGTGGGAGAATTGATTTTTTTTGTTGTTTTTCCATTCTTGTCCGGATTTGTAGTCAGTGGAATAGGGAAATTCACGTCTAAAAAAGTATTAACACTTAAAAATATTTATTTAATTTGTTTCTATACGTCTGTATTATATATTTAGTTATTTATGTGTTTTTTATTCTCTTTTTAGATGTCACAATGTAATGATAGCGCACTAAGTTTTTTAAATTAGATGACGAATTTTTTATAGCTTGATGTTTTTTTTTGTTTTTTGCATGTGGTATATAATTTGGGTGCACAATTAATTCTTCTTAGGCCAGTATTACACTATCAAATTTCTTTGTTTTATCAAAGAATTTGACAGTGTAATATATGTGATTTTATCCTAGATCATATATACTTACGTGGATAAGTAAATCACTATGGAAACTGTCGCAAACATATCAACGACTTACATTTATATTCTTTCTTTGTTGCACACGTGGTGCTTATACTCTATCTATCCTTGTCGAGGACATATCGTCCCCTCGCCAAATTTTAATATTAATTTTAAAAATTTAATTTGTAAAATGCGTATATGTATTTGAACAATAAATTAAATATTTACTGTCACAAAAAATTTAATTATATAAAAAATACATTTAGCCGCTCCGTACGAATATCAATATTCTTAGGAAATCTAACCAGAAAGCAAATATATTTAAAGACTATATGGTTAATAGCCCATTTACACAATGAGTGGAAAGTGAAGCCAAACAAATGAAATATGAATATCAATCTTGCATAAGTCTATCCTTTTGGTTCAACGCGATTTTTATGTTCACGCCACAAATAAAACGATCTGATTCGTCTACTTCATCGCTGAACGCTGTCAACTGCCCGCGCACTATTTTAAACTCTAAATATTAATAATATATAATATGTTATGTTTATTATTTCAATTTTTATATATTTTTGAAATATAGATAAATCTATCCGTTTCTTATTTTTGTTTAAGTATGGCAGAGATTAAATTTATAAGTAAAGACGCGAACAGTAAGACGCTAACTTGATTTGCGTAGTATATAGAAACTCTGAAAACTACTTGTATTGGTTAGTATGAAATAAATCAACTAATCGCAAAGCACTTCTCACGCTTCCTTAGTTCAAAGCCGTTGAAACAAAAGGACTGACTTATGCGGATTTTGTATAGCTCCATCTCAAAAATTTGGCTTCAATTTCTGTGCCTGACTAGTCATATAGTCTTTAAATATATTTGCCAGAAACTATGCATCTGGTTTAATATAAATAGAAGAACAACTGAATACTTTACTTACCTATGAAAAGATAATTCAAGGACCTTTATATTAGAACTTCCACACACCAAACACTTTCTAGTCATTTTTACGAGTATTTAAAAAGTCCAACGAAATAAAAATAGAAATATAATTGCACAAACTTAAGATTGGCTTCTCACTGAACACATATGATTGGACATGATTATGACATATGTTATCACAATATGATAACATATTATAAGTCTTATCTATGCTGATAACAATGAAAAGTTGGCTTCCATAACAATGTATAATTTGTACTTGTCTAAACCGTATAAAATGCTGATTACTTTGGAAATACGTGCAACTTTTAATAAGCTTTTAATGCGCATGCGCAAAGTAAGAACGTTTCATAAGTGCAATAAAGACGGTTTGAAAATGGCATGTCGTGATGCTGGATACGTCATTTTTAATGCTAATCGTATGGCGTTTATGCATCCTCGTAAGTAGGTATATATGATCTAGGGATTTTATAAAATATTGTATATTAACAATGTCAAATTTTTCATCAAATATATTTTATAAAAAATCTTTGACAAAGAAATTTGATAGTGTACTACTGGCCTTATAGTAGGTATTAAATCCTATGCTAAAATGGGTCGTGAGTTACTATGCGTGTTAAAGTTTGGCCTTCACTGGAAATGGGTATATTGGTTGGTTAGAAAAAAAGATAGGATGAAGGATTCAGAGAAAACCACCCCCAAAGGTACATTTTTTTATGTTTTTGCAATTTTCTCGGGAACTATTTATTTTTTGGAAAAATATCAAGAGGCCTAATTTAAAAAAAAGAAAATTTCCTATCGACTGGCGTATACAAAGTTCATAATCACTTGATTAATAATCGAAAAAAACGGTAATAATATTAGGATAAAAATAAAAAATGTGACGAGCTGGACTAATATTACCTATATTAATAAAAGTAGAAATTAAACTTCCAATGATCTGATCATTTCGAAGAAAAGTAACTATTTTGAATGTTTCCAGTTATTTTTAAAACTAATTTCGTTCTTTCTATGACTTTGCAGCGCTGCTATAAATTTTCAGCCGCACCGCAGCGCAGTACGCAATCATTACCGAACGCAATAAGTTGAACCAAACCAAACCAAAATCCGACATTTTAAGCTGTATTGAGTCACACAGAAAACTCAGATACAGCTGAAACAGCAGAAATTGGAATCCCTCAATACTTTGATAGCGTAGTAGTGGATGGTAGGCGATGTGGTTTGATACATCTTTTAAATCGACACGATCTCTTTCGAAGACTATGTAAACAGATGTTTCTTGACATACATATTATCAGAATTCAAAAACAAGCCTCAGTTGCACATAACGTGGGATAGTTATTGGAAAATGTCAATTAAGTCGGACACAAGAGAAAATCGTGGTACCAGTGCCAGGATCAAAATCAGTTCTACGACGAAAATACCTGGTCTGAATTTCTTCGGAACTCGGATAATAAAACTGATCTTTTCCTTTATCTAACGAATGTTCAAAAATTAAATTAGGAGTCCAGTGTGATTTCTACATTACACATGAAAACGAAAACACTGTTCGACATGTTGGCCCGGGAGCAGAGATGTTTGAAAACTGCGATCACGAAGAAGCAGATACCAAAATTATCCTACATATAATTCATGCTCTAAAGACAGGATCAAAAACAGTTCTCGTGAAAAGCGTAGACTCCGATATAATTGTATCCTAATATACCATTTCGAATATTTCCAAGAGCTTAGTCCCGATTTTTCAATATATCTATGTTAGATTAGGGACAGATAATTAGTCTTTTTACTTAAATTAAACCACTATATTCCTCAAAATACGTTTTATTCCGCTTAGAAATACGTGAACAGTTCGAAAGTCGATCTAAACTGACTAAACTTATAAGAATGATGCAACATTCGCAATATTGCTCCAGCTTTGTTTTTCGAAGAAGGGCCACGCTGCGGCGGTCTCGGAGATAAGGTGTCGTAAGCTGACGTAATTTAGAGAAGCCAGCTATCACGGCCTTCCTGACGTCGGGGTGTCCTCGCACCGTTTGCAGTTTGAACACATGACAGCGTGTAAACTTTGACAGCGGTAATCTGCAAATATTTCAGAACACTTACTGTTCAAAATATATTCGGGGAACAAATCAGAATTAATCTGCATTAATCTTGAAGACAAAATTTCCTTAACTGATTTTACTGGCAGTTACTTTTACAACATCAAAGCAAAACAAAAATTTCAAGGCTTGCCATATTAACCTCTGAGGGGTTAAGGCTAAACAAAACTAGTTTAAGAATCCAACTTTCAAAAATAAAAGTAACTTAACCAAAATACAAATTCTTGACGCTTTACATTGCCGAAGTTTATGTTCGTAAAACCATGCCCAAACGAGAGGCTTGGGGACCTTAATTAATTTCTCACATTTAAGTTAAGCATCTTCTCAATATAGCCTGATAAGACAGGGACCTTTAATTCACTCAAACCAGAGTCCTAGATACCTTGTACATGCCTGCCTAGCAGGGACCTTTAAGTATAGCCTGGTGAATCAGAAACCTTAAAATAAAATCAATTTATGCCTGCTACGCAGGGACCTTTAAGTATAACCTGGTGAATCAAAACCTTAAAATAAAATCAATTTATGCCTGCCACGCAGGGACCTTTAAATATAACCTGGTGAATCAAAACCTTAAAATAAAATCAATTTATGCCTGCCATGCAGGGACCTTTAAATATAACCTGGTGAATCAAAACCTTAAAATAAAATCAATTTATGCCTGCCACGCAGGGACCTGTAAGTATAATCTGGTAAATCAGAAACCTTAAAATAAAACCAGTTTATGCCTGCTACGCAGGGACCTGTAAGTATAACCTGGTAAATCAGAAACCTTAAAATAAAATCAATTTATGCCTGCCACGCAGGGACCTTTAAAAATAGCCTGCTAAACAGGGACCTTTTAACACAGCCTGATACACAGGGACCTCTAATATAGCCTGCTAAACAGGGACCTTTAAATATAGCCTGTTAAACAGGGACCTTTAAATATAGCCTGTTAGTCAGGGACCTTTAAATATAGCCTGTCATAACAGGGACCTTTAAATATAGCCTGTCAAAACAGGGACCTTTAAACATAGCCTGTCAAAACAGGGACCTTTAAATATAGCCTGTCAAAACAGGGACCTTTAAATATAACCTGACGGGAACAATCATTGCATAGTGCTCGTTAGGCAGACAAGCCGTTATCTTAAACGGTCCTTTGTATCAAGGGCCTAATTTGCCTCCACTAAACTGGGCATTCTCTACTGTAACTGCGTTACGATCATACGTTTTTCATTTGAGTATGCTCGTCCACTCCTGACATTTACAGCAATGGTATTAAGGGTTGTTTTACCTGACTGATTATATCCAATTATTGTAATTTTACATTGCTTTCCCAGCGAATGCCTGTCGATTATCTAAGCTACAGATAAAAAAAATACTTTATTTTTTTGCTACAGGCTTAGGTACAAGTTGTACAATATTTTCTTAAAATTATTTTAATCAATTTTGATGGTAGGTACACCACCATCTAAACATTTCAAGAATAAAGTCATTTACTTTAATTATTTTTTTGAAAAGAGATGCATTTCCTTTTCACACACTTAAAAACAAATCAATCAAGTGGATATAAATTGATTCCATAATTGTTATCATTTTGCGTTTTATTGGACCCAGAATGCTTCTTCAAAAGAAAACGTAAAATAAAGTAACACATGCAGCATGCATATGTCTAAAATAAACAAACAAAAAAAATGCTTTGTTTTAATAAAATACATCACGAACTAATAAGCTCTCAGCTCTGTCTGGAGTTGCATTTTGTCTTTTTTTAAGTCTGTTTTCTATACTCGTAAATTTTGATGAATTCTAGTAGTCTTATCTACTGCGTCTTTCTAAACACTTGCATTACTTGAATGCACTTGCCATCTGAAAATGGATGGCCTGATTCTATGAAATGATTAGCGTAATTTCATTTTCTATTTTTTTACTCTTTTTCATTTACCCAAGTCTAAAATGAGAATGTTGGCTATGGACATTTTAAATTTACCACATCGTCAAAAGCCGCAACTAAAAGAACCTTTAATACTTATGGATTTTTTCATCTGCCAAGCAGAAATATTTTTTTTTATAAAAGATCTTCTATGTTCTTTGAATCTACCTTCTAAATTTCTACCGGTCTTTATATAACAGATATTGCATTCTGAACAGTTCAACTTATAGATTGATAGTGTTGTTTTCCTATATTTACATTAAAAAGTAAACCTGATATGGCCTAAGACGGTTCAAATGCTACCGCTGTACCATTTAACTTCTCATTATTTTATTTATTGCTTTTATTAAACCTAGTGTTTTGTCTTATTGTATTGTTTCTAATTCTTTAGTTCTGATAGCTTCACTTAGTGCGAGAGAACATGCTGAATGAACCATTGATTTGTACGCTGCTAATTTATGTTGTATGGAATGTTTAAAATTATGATAACATCTGTAAACATCAGTTTTCTCAAGATATCAAATCCTAATTTCTCTAGTCTACTTTTGACATTGTTAGATCTTAGAAATTAATTTTATTATCTTAGTTAGTACTCAGTTTCATTCAGTTTCAGCTTCTCAGTTTCAGACTCATTCAACTGATATAAAAGAAGATAAGAACATGATCTACATGATCATACAAGATAATAAAATATCAAAATGTTATGATTTTGAAAAGTGTTTACCAAACCAAACCTAAGCAAAATCCTTTTTGTTTGTCTATAAAAATATCTTCAAACACGAAACAATTTTCGTTCATGTAGCTTAAAAATTCCAGAACTTATTGTTAAACGATAATGTTAATCTCACATTTTTGCATGTTTTAATTTTTTTCTGTAAGTTCTCATAATAAACGATAAATTTCTTTCCAGAAAGTAAATTCTAGTGTTAAAACATTTTTTAGCGTTCGGTTCCAACTGTTCGAAATAAAATTAGTTCGATTGCATCTTTAAATTATTTTAGTGATTTCAATACGCTTCATAACTTGGTAATGTACTATTTAACAATCTGTATAAACTGTCAAAACAAACTCTGGCAATATATGGGCATTTTATCTTAACTACAAAGGAAACTAACTGCCACTGTTTTCATTGAAATTTAAAATTAACTATAGCATTATTATTTTTCTTGTACAGATTAACTTTTATAACCCTTCTAAAAGTTTTCCACTTTTAAATGACAACTTACTAAATGAGAACAAATAATTAAATTCAATTCTGAAATAAGTTTTGTCTGACAACTTATTAAATTACCAATTCTTACATTACCAGTAAGAACTAAATTAAATCGTTTGTAAGACTGTATGTCACATGGTCTGATACTTAGCTTTTTTTATATTGTGGAAGGCCATGGTCATAGTTGTTTACGAACGGCAACGGTGGTCCGCCGATCTTGCTGATATGTTGCTGATGCAGCGCATATCTATCCTTAGGTAACAATGCACGAACTGTGGGGCCTTACAGTCGTCTGTCAGCTGAGAAACTTTCTCGGTCATGAGATCTCCAACCATAAACAAATAAAAATAAAATAGTTTGATTAATAATATTCTCAATATTACTAAAACTTTTTAATACTCAACTTTTGTTCAGAAGTAAACAAATCAGTTTGGCTGTGCTAGACATTAAAGTGCTGAGCTCGCTTATTCGGGCTATTTTCCAATCGTCCTTCAGCTTCTGCAATAGCCTTGTCCGGATTGACGACATCGGTGGCGGTGCGTCGCGTCGCCGCGGAAAATGCTGAGGAACCATTAATCTGGAACTTGATCCATGACGTAACACATCTGGTATGTGACCAACTCTCGAATGGATTGTGTTTATCTTCTGCAGCGGCAAGCAGCGGGAAGCACCGTGATCCAAGTTGGTTTTCTTTGCTCAACAATAACAGTTGCCTGAGCTGTAGCCATCTCTCTCGGAAAAAGCGGTGATGAGGTCATCATAAACGTCCGGCGTTCGGCGACAGTATTGATTACTCTATGTTTTTAAAGTCTTGCTTGTTTAATAATCGTCATCTTATCGTTGACTCGGTCCGACTCGATCTTTAACTTCTTTGTATTTCGATGAATTTCGTCACGCTTCGTAGTCTTTCAGCCATTCGTGAATTGCGTATACGCTGTTCGGCTGTTGTCTTGATCGTAGTTTCGTAGATTGCTCGTTTACAGGTTGTGTAACAAAACGAAGCTTGCGCACAAGATACATCTGCTACGATGAGGCGTTGGCTTCAAATACGACGATGACATCATCGCCATCTTTGTTTGTTTCGCTAAGTCAGCAATTTGTCGTTGTTGGATAGCGAATAAATTAATAAATGCTTCTTTTCGCTGTACTGTGACTGTACTGTACCTTTAGAATATTCAGAAATCGGCTCGACATTTGTTGATACATTTCCATTTGAATCTCCAACACACTCCGACGGAACAATGTCTTCTCTTCAATTTAATGTTTTCGTTCTGAAGGCACTCACAAATTGATTGTTTTATTGTTTATTTATCCTTTAACGATCACCAATACAAAGGAGAAATTATTCTTCTGATAGATCAAAATCGGTATCGTCAGAAATTGGCACATGTCGTCATGTTACGCAATACTGTCTTAATGTTCAAAAACTTCACTTTTCACTACTTTTGGGCACACTGGGGCATAATCTCACTTCTGATGTTAGATTAGGGACAGATAATTAGTCTTTTTACTTAAATTAAACCACTATATTCCTCAAAATACGTTTTATTCCGCTTAGAAATACGTGAACAGTTCGAAAGTCGATCTAAACTGACTAAACTTATAAGAATGATGCAACATTCGCAATATTGCTCCAGCTTTGTTTTTCGAAGAAGGGCCACGCTGCGGCGGTCTCGGAGATAAGGTGTCGTAAGCTGACGTAATTTAGAGAAGCCAGCTATCATCTATATTATGGAACGGGAAAAAACAGAAGAAAATTAAATATCGGAAACCTATACCACGCTTTGGGATCGAAACTTAGCCGCGCTTTGCCTCTATTTACCACCCTAACAGGATGTGATTCCACATCATCTATAAGAGGAAGATAAAAAAAAGACCGCATTCCTTGCAATGCAAAGAAGAGGAGAGTTTTTAATATCTGCAATGTGTGAGCATTTGACTAAACCATTTACTATTGAAATAGACTTTCCCTTGTTCAGTGAACTAGAATCATTTTTTGTTCAAATTTACGGTGGGGAAACAAAAAGTTTGAACCAGCTCAGAAAGGAGATATTTTGCCACCGGAACCACAACCCAGAGACCATACGCAGGCTGTTAGGGTGATATGAAACGCAGGATGCTCTACTGCTACATTGCAAAAGGACTGTGTATCAAGCGAGCATATGGGTTTCTGCGAAAAATCCTCTAATTCATGCTTCAGACCCTTCTGATTTTGGCTGGATGAATCTGATCCCAAGAAATCTCCTGATGCCAAACTTAGCCTGAAGTGGATATCAATCCCACAAGTTAGTAAAGCCTGCGAGGAGCTTATCAAATGTAACTGTAAGAAGGGCTGTCTTAAAGCATGCAGTTGTAAAAAAAGAATCTTCCCTGTACTTTATTATGCAAATGCGTATGCTCAAAATCTTGATTTCATGATTATATCTATACGGTATATTTCTGGTATATTTTTGTTTATTTTGTGTTGTTTTTTTTTTATATTTTGTGTCTTAAGGTTGCCTTTTCTGATATTTCTTATATTACCTGTTAGTACCTGTTGTTTTATAAGTACCTGTTCAAAATTGGATAAAGTGGAGAAAATTATGCAAGCAAAGTATTTTTGCAATATTTTTAGGGTTAGGTTAGTATTTATTTTTTGTTGAAAATAGACATGTTATATACCAATCGATAGGAAATTTTATTTTATTTAAATTAGGTCTCTTGACAACTTCCCGAAAAAATAATAGTTTCTGAGAAAATTGAGAACAACTAAAAAAATGTACCTTTGGGGGTGGTTTTGGGGTAGTTTTTCAAAAGGGCATCCTATTTTTATTTCTAGTCCCCCAATAAAGACTTTTTGGGTAAAGGCCAAAACTTTAACACGCACAGTAACTCACACTATAGGATTCATACCTACTATTAGATCCTATTAACAAACACGTGATGAACCAATTCTGTATTTTACTGTTTACTAGTTTTTTTAAATATCTCCATTATAAGGAATTTATTATTTTTTATTCTTATAGATCTGGAGTGGTTGGTTATATTGGTTAAACCAGAATCCAGAATATATACCTACATCTCAAACAGAGATGTATGATATTTTCACAGTGGATGAGACTAATACGAGAACGATACAGCGATCCTACGCGAAGCTGCACATTGAAATTGTATAACACTAAACTATATTTTTGGTTCATCTATCTCAAATCTGTCTTTATCATCACTATGTGTTTTCATATCACCCTAACAGCATGAATTTGTGTATAATTGACCATTTTCTAATACGTAATTCTCACAATTTGGAAAATGTTAAGATTTTGTATGTCTATATCAAAATTACAAAATTTTATCAAAGTAATTAAATATTAAAAATTGTTTTATTTTTTTCTTATTCTTGTTTTAGTAGTTTTAATTATCAATGCATGACTTTTAGTTAGAAAATGGCCAAATTAGTGAATTTAATCAACTTTTATTGATTTTTTTATGGTATTTTTTCATAGCTATTCGATCTGGCGATTACTACATGTTTGATGAGCTGGACGATGAGTTGGATTTACTTCCAGAAGAAATTAGGGATGATGATGAGAAATCGGATATGCCTACAATGGGCGAAGTAAGTAGTAATATGAATATTTTAGCTTGTTTGTATTTTTGATAATATGTTTGTTAAAAGTTTAGAAAAACATTTGGTTTTTGTTTTCTATGATTTTAATTCCTTTTTGATATTATGAGATATGACTTAGTAGTTTAAGATTTTATCCATTGCGGTTCTTGCTAGGTTCTTTAGGATACGGTATGATTAATAACAGGTAATTCTTTGAATAAAAAGATTAAGGAAGGAGTATAATACTATCCATGTATTCATGCATGGTCGACGGAAAGAGGAACTCTAGGATGGGGATCCTTGACAGTTCTGTTTGACGATTCATTTGACTCATTTGAATTTGATTTGAAATTTTGTGGATTTGTCAGTCTTTACTGAGCTTATTTTATCTTATTTATTATTTATTATACTACTGATAGTTTTTTAGAGCTAGTAAATCTAGAAGGAAATTGTGGCAGAACTTACATTAACAGTGACACTATTGCAATTTATCGAAAAAGACTGTAAAATAGTTGGTTGACTAGCGTGCGGCAGATCTCAGTCAAAAATGGAGTGAAACAATGGAATAACTTTTCGCTAGGAAGTGGATATATAATATACATACGTGTAGTAAACCGATCATTTATGTAATTCACTTAAAATTAACTAATTATTTCTTGCATTTTTGCTTTTATTTACTACTTGTCAAAGATTAGATGTTAAAGAATTTAGATACGTCAATTTGACTTACCTGGTTCAGTAGCGTATCGGATGTTTGTGTTAATAAATAATTATTATAACTTATCTATTTTTATTAGAGTTATATATTTTTATAACAATTTTAATAACTACCAACATTTTTTATTCACAACGTAAAATAAAACAACAAATTATTGAGTCTACCCTACATCATATTTTTACACGTTTTGAATAAAATTAGAACAGCACTGATCAACCGGAATTTAAGTCGGCCATTTTAGAGTCTCGTTGCGGTCGATCTAAGATTTTTGATAATATGCTCCTTTCTTAATTTTTTTATTCAAAGGTATTATTAAATGCTTATTATTTGGTGCATGGTTGTCATATTTATGGCAATTATTAGCTAAAATAGTAGTTATTATATGTAGAGAATACTTTGTGACGTGAATTTCTCAAATTTACATTATTAGCGGTTACTATACGTTTACAGAGCCAGTGTGTTTTTAAGAAAAACATTTAACGATGTGATCAAAAAGTTATTATTTATGATTACAGATGAGCAATTCTTATGGAAGTCAAAGTGAAATACGAGTAGTCTCTAATCATAAAACTTTTTTAAATATGATTTTCGGACTCTAAATCTAATCAAAATATGAACGTCATACTTACCATAGAAATCATTTTTTTGTCACATGTTATTATTAATTTTTGAGTCTGTAGGTTTTAATAAGCCACATTTTTTATACAACAAAGAGTTAGGGTCGTTGAGCTTTATTTCTGGTACGAAAGGGTATTTTTGGGTACAGGTGTTAATATTTGCACGAAAAATGGTTTGGTTGTTATACCGTGCTGGCAACTGTTACTTTTGGATCGGCATTTACATGTGTGGAAGTAAATCGCATAGGGATCTTATTAAGTCGGAGCGAGAGAAATGCGACCGACCGACGCGACGCGCGACGGTGTGCTGTTGCGGCGTTGCCGATACGCCTTTCCCTATCAAGTAAAGTAAAATCACGATCGCAAACCGCTTATTTTTATTTTTTTTCAAGAGATAACTAGATAAAATCATTTGAAATGTTTCTGAGCATCTGAAATGGGATTATAAGGATATCGTTAGGGTGTGATTTTTTTATAACGAGAAAACGTCAGTAATCGCGATAATTTAAAAACTCAATTTTTTAACACATATCAGGCCATAACTCAAGAGCCACTTTAGATATTGAAACTTTTTTTATTTTCAAGATCGGATATTTTACAATATGTTTACATAAGAAAAATTCTATAAGGTTGTTTTTTCCATTCAAAAATTGTACACAATCCATCCATTTACTTTTAGAGCATAGCAATTTTCAGCAATCGTGTACTTTTTTTATTGATAAAGATTTTCACATACTGTCTACAAAGAAAATACAGCAGAAATATTAACAAAGTTCTTGAAAAAACTACAATCTATTATTTCTAATAGATTTCGAGATATCGATTTTTGAATTCAGAGTTCTAATAGCGCGACCACTATCGAACACGCACTCAATTCCACTTATTTTTACCAAAAATGCAAGTGTTTCTAGCTTGCACTTAAAAAAATTCAAGCTATAGGGAAAATTACAACGACTCATTAATAAATAAACAAATTAAGTATCACGAGACGTAATTAAATCGTGAAGCTGAACGCGTGACGTACACCTTTCCCTTGAACTTTAAGTACTGACAGAGGTATTGATTGGGTCGACCGGTCAACTGCGACAAATCTGCTATATCCCCTTCCACGTCTCTTAGCGATGTGCACAGTTTCTCGGTTTATTTCATACGTTTGGCAACGTGTTTACTGTCCTCTCTTTGTTCAGTACATTATAAACGCATTGTACTCTTCTTACATACGGAAATCTCGACCCAAGACTAACCTTTGCCAGCCCTTAGTATAGTTCATATCAAATAAACTTTTAGTCACGTGATTAAGCTTGACCGGCACAGCGTTGACCACTTTTACATATTTTCTTTTAATCAAAATATTTTAGGAAACTAAAATAAATTAATTATAAATATATAAACAGTTAGTATTTACAACAACAAAAGTCACCTTCTTACATTGCTTAAGGGACATAAAGCGCCATTACTACAGCTTTCCCGTTCAAAATATTCTAATAAAAGTGCAAATGATTTTTTACGGCTATTAAGCTATCTTGTACACTTCGCTCTAAAAGAGGTTCTAAAAAGAACAATGGTCGACTGCAAGGTCTGCTAGTAAAAATGTTTAAGCTTAAAGTATCACAACACAATTCATTTATACCAAAAACTCGTAATATAAAACTGAAGTGCCAAAACGAATGACAATATCAAGAAATAAATAAATAAATGTGGCAACTTGGCATTTTTTACAACAGAGGTACCACCTGAATACAAAGCGGGAAATTTAAATTCCAGTTAGTCAGCCCGGCGTCGAATATGTCCGTGGTTGGCAACAATGAATTTAAAAATCGCGCCCTCGATTACGTAACTAAAAGTTTAATTGTTATCGAATATATGAAACATACAATGTTTTTATGTAACTATTAACGTAGACTTGATAATACAGTAATATTTTGTTCATTTTTTTAATGAAAGATTCTTTATATTGGAGTATTTAGTTCTATATCATATTTACGTTATATTTTGTTCTCTAAAACCATTTTTTAAAAACTTTTTTGCATTTTAAAATATCTTTAATACAAAAATAATCTGCCACGGAGTGTAGTTAACCAACTAAAGTCTGTCCAACAAGAGGTGATATAATAGTAACATTTTAATTCACAGGCAAATTGTATTTTTTGTCGTTTTCATGTTTTTTGAAAATTTTCAGGTCTCGTTAGGCAGACTTTATATACCTATGCAAACGATTTTTTTAATTAAATTGAATATATGTCTACATTTAAAAGCGCTGTACAGGGTGTTTTCTCGAGGAACTACTTGGTTTGATATGCCAAAAAGTACATTATTTAGTGGATGTCGTAAAATTGAGTTAGGTTAGGTTAGGTTAGAAAATGTTCATAAACATTTAATCTAGTTGATTAAAAAAAGTATACTATTAATATTGCAAATTATATTTTATTCTCTCAGTATAGTAGTATATGACTATTTATTTTTTTTATTATGTAACGAGCACTTTGGTTACTGAGTTGTTTCGTCAAACTGCTTGAATCTTAAACCCATTTTTGCTTTTGATCAAATCGGTGTGAGAAACTATGAACCGATAAATTGTTGTTTCGGGAGAGAATATCCGGGAAAGTTGTGTTATTGAATGTTATTGCACCCAACAACGCCCTAATTACGCTCTCTTTACGCGTTAATCATTTTTCGGAAATTTCATTAACATTTGAAATTGTCACAACACAACACGACGCCTAGTACGAATTCTTTTTCACTTATTTTTTACTACCTGAAACAGCGTTACATTACACAAACCTCGTACCTGAGTGTTTTATACTCACTCAATAACTGCACCAACAAAAAACTAAAATACTTAAATATTATGAGAAAACCACGATTTCAATATTATTTTAATGCGATCAACATGGCGGCGGCGTAAATTCCTAACAATAATTTCTGATTTCTGCCGTGAAGCGCTGCGGTCGGAATTTGTTGAAATCAACTGAAATGCATGAAACCTATAATGTGAAGAAAGTAACAGTAATGAAGTAACATTTATTTTTAAAAATAACTCTTTAAATAAACCCGAGTTAATAATGTTGGTCATAAAATATTGCAACTTTGCCATTTTTCGTATACACCTTGTACTTTTTGTTCTATTAATCGTAGTTTCTTGGGAAAACATCCAATCTGGCTGTATTTTAACGGTGAAGGGTACGAAATACCTATTTGCATGTAGGCGATCATCCTTCTTGACGCATATATTTGACGTTGATGGGTTTGTAGTTTTTGAATGCCGCTATTAAAACGGACATGTCAACCGTTTTGCGTGAACGGCGCAAGAGCATGAAGCGGCGCTCGAGCGTGCCGCTGGCTAGAAAAAAGTCTGCGCGGTCCACAATGTCCGCCCCGCTACCCGCTCCCCCAACAGTGAGTTACTAATACTAGCACAACAGTTTGACCGCTTCCACTAACAAGGATAAATTTCTCTCTCGCTTGCAATTGAGTCTTACTTACATAATTTGCTTTATAATATTTTTTTGGTTGCTTTATGCACATACTAGTATCCGCTTTGCATGAACTTATTTTCAAATTTATAAAAAATACTAAAGTATTTTTAATTGTTTAATATTTATTTTATTAGTTAAACACTATTTTAAATACATTGACTGGCACGAAAAACGAACACCTTAAAATTTGTAATTGTAAATGTCTTCAAGTTCAATATATTTTGTTCTAGGTCCGATGTTGATGATTTTTTAAGCAATTTGTAGCTATGTTATTTGACTTTTTAGATTCTTTCTAAACTTAAAATGGCAGTTCCTATTTGTCTATTATACGAGGGAAATAACATGTCGATAAAAAATATCTATACCTATGTTGCGGATTCATCTATCCAAAAAAATCCTTATGGGTTTTTCGCCACTGCACTGCAAGAAAAATCTACAAAATAAAATAGTTATTTTTTGTAAACACTTCTGGCGTTAAACCTAAACGGACGCTGCTTGTCAGAAGTTGGGTTTACAGTAATAAAAATTTGCCTAACAAAGAAAAAAATGCTTAACGTTTCGGAAAGTTTTCTCTTTCCGTCGTCGGAAGCAAAAAAATATAAAGAATCAAGAAAAAAACTATTTAAAATATTTAAATTGAACTATTCGAGAACACTTTACTTTTTAAAACAGATACATCTACAAGAAATCGTTGACGTTCTCAAGAATAAAATCAAATCGTTGACGTTCTCATTTCTTGTAGACGTATCTGTTTTAAAAAGTAAAGTGTTCTCGAATAGTTCAATTTAAATATTTTAAATAGTTTTTTTCTTGATTCTTTATATTTTTTTGCTTCCGACGACGGAAAGAGAAAACTTTCCGAAACGTTAAGCATTTTTTTCTTTGTTAGGCAAATTTTTATTACTGTAAACACAACTTCTGACAAGCAGCGTCCGTTTAGGCTTAACGCCAGAAGTGTTTACAAAAAATAACTATTTTATTTTGTAGATTTTAGTGCAGTGGCGAAAAACCCATAAGGATTTTTTTGGATAAACATGTCGATACTTTGACGAAACTTTGAAACATCCTCTCGAATAGTTTAACAAAATAAAGGACTTAAAGAGCTTTTTTATTGGCTTGTGATGTAGTAAAAATGACGTTTTCTAGTTTTGTTTAGTTAATATTATTTTGTTTTGTTCAAAAAATGTGTTAGTTTTTATTCTTTTACAAAATTTGTAGCTATTTAAAATCTAAGAAATTTATTGATAGAGAAATGTTTTATTCAATTTTTTTTAATATTGTTATTCTTCATTTTTTAAAAATTAAAATCCCTAGGTCCCCTCTAGGCTCAACCCTAGATAGATATGATTTTTTTCCATAGCAACTGTTAAAATTGCCTTATAACTATCAAAAATAGTAGATAAAATAGTACTTTAACCGCAACGGTAGATTAAATGATACTTTAACAGCGAGGATAGGTTAAAAACTTTATTTTTTCTCACACGTTTTTTAATAGCTTCCATTTTTGAAAATTTTTGTATTTCTTTTCATAAGTTATTCGGGATTTAAATGGAAGTAGTTTGGATATGGCGTTTGTCGCCTCTGTTGAATATCTGTTGGTAATTTACTTATTTCCTTTTGAGCCATTTCTGGCTCCAATTCAATCAGCAATCGACACGAAAGAGAATTAAAAAATATTAACTCAAAACTGACAAGTAAAGAGACAGCTTTATTTATTTGTTAAATTACATAGAAACCAACGCAAACCCAGCACAATATTTTTTCTACTCGTAATAAAATCCTTGGAATAATAATTTCTGAATATTTTTTAAAACGTAACTCGCTATAGAAAAAAATATTGTTTTATACACGACGATAAAATTGCATTATCGTCTCCCGAAATTAATTCTTTCATTAATCTTTTCGGTCGACGATAAAATACCATTTTATCGTCTTGTATAAAAATAACTATAAATGGTGTAGTTTAAAATTCGAGAATTTTTTGAAATAAATTTGTGTGTCTGGAAACGTTCTATCATTTTGTTAATCTTTCTATAGTTAGTGGTAATTTTTGACAAGTTTTATGTTAATTAGTTAACCTCGCCAAAATTGTCATCGGTTGTCATTCCCCAGCCATCTTTGACGCTGCTTTTTTTTTATCATACGGTACTAATACACTCAAGGCGACAAGCTTGAACGTGAAGCCTTTTGACGTGGTATGTAGAGTGGTAGTAGCCTTTCTTCTCTGTCTCTATTAGCTGAAGCAATATGCCTTATAATAAAATTATACCATGTCAAACTTACAACTTTACAACTTTTATATTACAACGTGTAGTGTATATGTGTAAACTGACATTTAATTTTCTACTCAAAATAATGTATATGTAAAATAATTCGTAACATGTTTTAACGTGATAGTCGAATGGAAAAATAATATGAAATTGTCTGATTAGGTTGAAGAACCGACATCGAAGAGCGTCACGATAAAGGAAGATCCTCAGCCTAGTACCAGCAAGGACGATGAGATTAGTGAAATAACTGAACCAAGTAAATTTATTTATTTAGTATACTCACCGGCAAAAAAATCCGGCCACTAAAAACTAGTCCCAATTTCAAAGTTGGATTTCTCGCGAACCACCCATTAGATTTTTATGATTTTTTTTAAATTTTAAACGAATTCCTTCTTAACGGATGCTACGTCAGCATTTTTTATTCCGAATTTATTTTGAGCATATACAGGGCACAACAATAAGACGAAGTTTTTTGCCCAAATTTTGTAACACCCTGTAGGGTGCAGCAGCTGTAGTAGTTATTGCTAAATCAAATCACACTGTAGCCTCATCTTTTGTGAACATTTTGTTTTTTTAATCACATTAGTATCTCTGTTTGTATTGGAAATACGCTGCTTTAAAACAAACGCCTCGAAAAAAGCTTTAAAAACAAATCAAACATCAGAACGTAGGTAAGTTTAACCTGAAAACTAACTAAAACATGAAAATTAAAAAAAAAGGTAAAGAAATTGTAAGGGATTAATATCTAGTGTCCACTCGCCTGGTGAAATTTCCCGTACCACATCGTACGTTCCATACACCGATTCCAGGCATCCTGGACTGATACCCAGGGTATCGGAGACATAACGTTGACTTCGGCCATTCTCAATTAAAGCCACAATACAAGCAACATCCGTTACATATGGCATTTTTTAATTTGACAAACGTTTTTTTCATATTGCACATTACTCATAAATCCGTTTTCGCCTATGTCGCTTTAATTATTTACACATAATCCTTTCTACCTTTTTCCGAGACGTTCGTTTTAAAACAGCATATCTCCAATACAAAAAGAGATAATGTGGTGATTAAAACAACAAAATGCTCACAAAAGATTTCACAATCTAATTGGCTACAATGTGATTTAATTTGCTACAAAGTGATTTAATCTACTATCGCTGCTGCACCCTACAGGGTGTTAAAAAACTTCAAAAGTGGCAAAAAGCTTCGTCTTATTGTTGTGCCCTGTATATGCTCGAAATAAATTCGGAATAAAAATTTCTGACGTAGCATCCATTAAAAAGGAATTAAATTACAATCATCAAAATCCCATGAGTGGTTCACGAGAAATCCAACTTTGAAATTGGGTCTCGTTTTTAGTGGCCGGTTTTTTTTGCCGGTCAGTTTATATTACAGAATTTAATTCATAGTACAAAAAGTACCAAAAAAATCTATTAGACTGGTATGTAGCTTACAAATGAGTGAAATTATTGAAGCACAGCAGAAACTGATGTACAGTATTAAATTGTTTCCTTTGTTTTGCCAGGGGAATATACGCTGTTCCAAAAATCCATGCATTGGCTCGTATTTATATGGGCGTTTATCGAAAGCGGTATGATCAGTCTAACGAACTTCCTCAACAGATATTCCAGAGATTACAGATACGTTCTCAAAACTTTAGGAAAAGAACGGCAAACTCTAAAGGTAAGCATACAAACATTTAGGCTGGACGTACACAAAAAAATCAAAACTGTTTTAGTCCAAAACTTTTTATTTTTATGGGAAACGTCTTAACGTTAGTCTTAGGTTGTGTGCTAGGAAGTAAATTTTCATGCATATTTTCATCGATAAGTTTATAACTTCTGAATAACGGTCTAGGTAAAGCATCTCGCTCATTTGTCAGCTCAGAAAAAGTATTTGGAGTTAGTAACTCGCATTCTCATTGGAGGATACTGTCAATTTTATTTCAAACCAACAATCAACGAGAATATACCTATAATTTAACAAAATTACTGTAAATCGCTATAAATAATGAATTGTTTGTAATTGAACTGTAATTTCTGTATTATTAATGCGGTAAATGATGGAGATAAACAATTGTGATTGATTAAAATTTTATTTTAAGATGAAACTTTTGTTAACAACATTCTGAGAATTAGACATCTGTCTAAAAGATCCCCAACATGAATAATGAACAAAACATTTAAACAAAAACAGATCACACAAAACAAATTGTTGGTTAGTAACAGTTAGTAGTAGTCAGAGAGATATAGATGTAGTAGTATTTTGGTATAATGCCTACAGCTACCGGCCGGATAATAGAATTATCGTTTTTTAATAAATCTTGTCAATTTTCAGGAAAAAACTGAATACGATGTAGGTGTGAGAATAGGCTCCAACCAACTCTGGCATCCTGCTGGGTCATTCCATGACCTAATGAGACAGTCAACGTAAGTATTCTAACCTCAATTACCGTCACTTTTTACTAGTTGTTTTGGTAGTTTTAATTTGAGTCAAGTGCGTAGCACACTTACCGATTGTTTTTAGAATTAGCGTAGACTAGTAGATTTTTTTGATTGGCTCGATTATTGGTGACGCCATTAAGTATGCAACTAACGTTAGGAATATTAAACTTCGAAAAATTAAAGTAAACTAAAATGTGATTAATTTTTGGACGATATTTAAAAAACTGTTTTTGTTAATTTAAAAAACTTTTTTTAACATGGTTAGCGAAACGCGCATACATTGCAAAAGTAAATTGTTTTGGTTTATTGTGACGAATTAGTGTTATATTTTGCTGTTGTAACCACTAAAGTTGGTATATTTGGAATGCATAGCATGAAATTAATATATTTAAAATTTGAGTGACAAGTGATTACTTAAAAATATTGTAAATAAATGTATAAAACTGAAAAATCTAATCGTCATTTTTTTTTTAAATTACGGTCTGTGTTAATACAAAACAAACAGGAGTGTATTTTAAACAAAACACCGCATACCAAGAAAAAAATATTAAAAAGAACTATTTCTTACTTTCAAACTTCAAGAACTTTTTGCAATTATTATATTTATGAATATAACTTATGTCCAAATATATTTTTTTTAATATTGCACAGGAATAAATAAAACACAACACAAATAAAACAAAATATTTTATCAATAATAACACTTAAAGCTTTTATACCTTGAAAGTTGATTAAATAACTTTAATATTATTTTTTTTAAACCAGTACTCATTTTTTGACATTATCTCTCTGCAGAGATTTTTCCTCCACTTTTTTTTGTCAAAAAAATACAAAACACACGTAATAACACGAACCAAAATGCAAAAGCAATTCGCAAATATTTAACAGTTTGACACAAATTATAACCTATAATTTGGCAAGAGTTTGACAAGTCTCAAGAATCTTAAGTCGAGTTCATACGTATCTGTGTCCGTGCATCGTTCATCGTTCCGTCACTCCAATAATACTGAAATATGATCTGTCATTTTTAAAATAAACCAATAAAACTGGTTAAAAACAACAAGAGACGACACATGACGGATTTATATTCAGGGTGGTCCAAACTGTATTCCGGAAATATCGGGAGCATATTCTGCAGATAAAAATAAGTAAAAAAAGTTCGTATAAATGTATGTCCTAAAATGCTTACTTTTGGAGATAGAGGGTGTAGAAGTTTCATTTTTATTTCGATTTTTTCCAAATAATTTGTGAAGTAAAGTAAATATTTGGATGAAAATTGGTGTCTGGGAGTTTTTTGACTTGAGAAATTTGATTTTGATGTCAATATGATTTCTATTTGTAGAGGGCGCCACCTACATGTGTTTTAACTGGTTTGAAGAGTAATAACTTTTTGTCCGTACCTGTATAAAACTATTGAGTGAAAAAATATAAATTTTCGTGATTTTTTACGTAAAAAATGTCTCTTGATGAAAATCGCTACGAGCAACCTTTCTCAAGATATTTGAAATCGAAAATATCAATACCTGTCATCACTGACATAAATTATTAAACCTGCGTTGACTAAATAGTTATCAGCCTGAAATCATAAATTTGAAATGTTTTTGTGCCAAAAGTTCAACAGAAATTGTTGTATCATCATTTTCTCGAAGAGAAGTGTATGATTAATTTAAAAAAATAAAAAGTTCCCAAATTTATAATTTCAGTCAAATAACTATCTACTCAAAATATTTATTTTTTGTCCATTCGGGAATACAGTTCTGACCACCCTATATAAACCCACCCATAGTTACCTTACAAACTATTAGAAACTCTTTTTAGTGAAATAAATGGATTGGTATGGGAATAATAAAACAGTGTATAACCCAGTATTGCCAACAATTTCAATCATTGTTGATCGCTCCGTAACTAATGTCTTTAAATAACGTACGCATAAGTATTTTCGGTTGCATATTCAGTGGCGTCGCATTAATTGGGCCAATTGAATCAGTACGTAGCGTAGTAGACTAGTAGATTTTTTCATTGCATATAGCGAGGAATCACCCGCCTCTTCTGTAATGGGCATATTCAGCTCGTCGGACTCGTTCCGGCACGGGCTCACTGTTGACAGGTATTTTTTATTTTCTGATTGTTTTTTCTTTGCTGGTAACTCTCGTCGTTGTTTTAACACTCTTAAGACGAACATTTGCACCTATCTATTAATTTAAGAAACTGTAATTCATTAATAAAGACAAAACTTGATAATTGTTTAACATTTGGGCGGTATTTGTTGTGTCATACAGGATGACTTCAATGCTGAGCAGTTCTACGTATGACGATAAATGTTCGTATAGTGCAGAGAGCGATACAAAAGTCGATGTTTCGCCTTTTCCCTATTCTTCCCAAGAGGAGAGGTATTGCATACTTTCCAAAAACTGTACATATTTTTTCATACTTTATATCAGACGTTATGCTTAAGATCGAGCTTGTTCATAAACGGGTTGAATACTATAATGAAATACCTCGTGGATTTAATTGATTCATTTAAACTGCTTATAAATTGAGCCGGGATTGGTACGTACACGCTGTAGGCTACAAATTTGGCTACAGATAATTATTACCGAGCTTAAAGAAGGTCATTTGGAATGGTCAGAATTAAAATGGATCAAGTCCAATTTCCTACTATTTTAAGATAATCGTCTTTATACGTTTATAACAGATTGTTTTTTTTTTCCGGTAGGGAAATTAATCAAGTCATACTTCACGCATTAAAGCAGCTATAGCCTGTTTTTGTTTGGTTTCTGAATATTCTCTTGATTCCTTTCAGAAGTGGGATCAAGTCCATAAAATTTAACGCCGTGCTTGATATTAACACACGTGCTTTAGAGCTAAAAAAAAATTTTTTTTGATAAAATGGATGACAATGAAACAAAGTCTGAACCATTTGCACCAAGTGAATCAGATTATCAGAAATGTTAAAGGTCTGATTCTATCGATTCTGAAAGTATAGTTTGATTTATCAATATTTTCACTATTACTAAATAAATAAGTTAGGCTGGTTTTCTTACAAATACTTAGATATCTGAGATGTTGTTGATCTGAATAAAATTGCACGAGGAAGAAAGATATCATTTCAAATTGACGTAACGTAACACACTCTAAGGCAACACATAAAAGATCTTTCGTTTATCCCGCCTATATACCATAATGTTTATAAAAATCGGAGAAAACGCTATTAATAGACAATGTGAAGTCAACAAATTCCTTAATGAAGACGAAGAATATACCGATGAACCAATTTATATCTAAAATTTCAAATATTTTCAGAGATAAAATGGTTCAAGTCCAAAAAAGTATAAACAAGCATTCTTAAAAATGACCACAGTTGTATTTTGAGTTAAATTAGATTTCAATAATACAATTTAAAATATAATAAAGCATTATGTCAAGTTTTCTTCTCCAGCTTGTTTTATTTTAATTAACATTAAAAAACTTTAACTCTCATTTTCTCCATAATTATCTTCTAGGACTTGATCTTGAAGAGTATCAGTCAATGGATTACCTTTGATATCCACATGTTTTATTAATATAATTATAATACAGTTTGTTTTCAGCCTTTCATGTCTGACCTTATCTCTCTTGAAGCGGTTTTAAAATACATGTTGTATTTTTTATTACTTCAACAGTTGTACCTTAGTCATCTTAGAAAGTTGATACTCTTAAATTATTAATATTGCAGATACTTTCTGCCATCTCACGTGCTTACATAAGTTTGCCAGAATATATTTTTTGAAAGACTTAAAATTATCTTAAAATCTACGAGGTATTTCTATTAAGTTGAATAGTATCGGACATTTACTGCTTTTTCCAACCATTTTTTGCCTATATCACTTAAGTCTTTTATTTCATCATCATCATAAGTTACGACTTGTCATTTGTTATTATCTTTATTCGATACACTAGTTTCTTCACAGTCGTTATAAAATGTTCTCTGTACTTTTTTGTTCTTTATACATTTAGACGCCCTGACGTTCTATATTGATTCGGATATGACATTATAAATAACACTACTGTTAAACAGCCTCTACACTATCCTCAAAATGTTTTACGAAATATTTCTGGAAATATTTCGTAAAACATTTCTGGAAATACTTTCAGAAATAAAGTTCTGAAAGCAGATCTAGTTGCCGATGGTAGATTAAATTGGCTATTCCTCTAAGGTTACACGAGAATATTTAGTTTTAATCATTACCTAACATTATTAATTACAATATAGTTAAAACAATATATTTCCAAAACTTAAAATCATAAAACTGCAGGGCAATACGCAGTGACTGTTCTGGCGGTCCGCCTTTTATAGGTTATAATTCACGGCGTTAAACTATTGAAAAAATCGTCTAATTATTTCTTATTTTTGAATGGATTTATATCAAACTATATTATTATTATAGATAAAAATATCTTTTATTGACATCGGCTCAATCAATATAATTTTCCCAATCAGCTCGATATATTGATGATATTACCAGTATTACTCATCAAGCAATACTACTGATATATTAATCAATTAAGGCCGCGTAAAACAAACATAACATATACATAAAATATAATAATACATATACATAATAAACATATTGAAATTATATTCCTGCTGATTGAGCGTGAAAAGTTTTTTTCTTAAATATCTACTCTACATATTATAAACGCGTGTTCAAACATTAATCTTGTGAAATATATATCAAAATAAAACGAGTTGTAATTAACGAAATATCATCGTAACAACAGCTATTTTAGAAACGTTTAGGTTTACTTATTTCACTGAAATTTATGAAAAAAAGTCCTTTGCCTCGGGTACAGATACCGACACGTTTTGGAAATAGCTCAAAACGAAACAAAATTGAACGAGGCAACAGGAAACACTCAAAAAATCACCCCACGCCCTCGTCACGAGTAGTTTTTAAGAAAGGCGCTTTTAAGAAACGAAAGTAGGTCGAGGCAAACCGAAGTGGGTCAAGACAACTGGAAATAAACTGAAATGCGACAAAGTTGTGCGACCTGTTTCGAACAGTTTTCCGCATAGTGTAGAGGCTGTTTTAGAGTGTTAATAAACACATTGATCCAATGTATCCGTGTTTCCACAGATTATTTTTTTCTTTCGTTGATTATCTTGAACAACAGCGAAATGTTAATAATAAGATTTTTATTACTCGTAAAGAAGTCAAAAAACAACTTATTATTGTGGTTAGCTTTTTCAAGTTCAGACATCAATTTGGCAAAATTGAACTTAAATTAGCTTGCATGTTAGTATATTAGAATGGATTATTATATCAAAAAGTACTTTTTTTGATACACAGATAGGGAAATTGGAACAACTTTCGTTGCACGTCATCAATGACACCATGCGTCGTCTTATGGAGTTTGCTGGTGGTCGTATTATGATGTGCAACGAAAGTTATTCCAATTTCCCATATATCAGTATTCTATATAATTCGAATACAGTCCTGTATTATATAAGTTGTTCCTGAATGACATGGTAATAATTAAAGGATGATTAATAGATTAATTAATTAATAAATAATTTAATAAGTTTATGATAATGGTAATAATTAAAGGATGTGCTTGGACCTATTTATAAATAACTTTATATGTATGTGTCTTAAAGATCTTAACTTTTGATATACATGGTACATATGTATGATATACATACTATTAATTATACAAGAATTCTTGCTATTTAACTGCTTATATAGAAATTTAATTCCACGCTGTGTTTGGCATAATGTGGATCAACCTACTCTCACTACCGGTTTCGGAGCCGTACTCCATCATCAGGTGAGCTTGGGTCGATTCCACAAAATGACAAACTCAGCGCAGAGTAGTTAATTCCGACTTGTCGGAAAGTATCGGTTAGATATTAAGTCCCGAACGGGAGATAGCGGGTTGCGTGCAATGGTAGTACTTTCGTACCACCGAGGCGCAACTATCGATAGTAAAAGGATGGTAAAAGGCTTTTTTCAGGCAAGCCAAATTATAAAATGGAAAACAAATTGTTTGCAGTATACTTTCAGATATTTAGAACATACATTCATATAAAGTTTTTTTCTTAGAATAAATCTAAAAAGCATCCCCTAATTATTAGCGTGTGATTTAAGAACACCCTGTATAACGTTTTAATTTATATTAAAAACCTAGTTATTGGCGAATACAACCACTAATTTTATAAATACCTCCAATACACTAAATTTTTTCTTAATATGCAATTTTAAATAAATTTCTATTTGTCTATACAGGGCGGTCCGAAGATAAAATTAAGTAAAAAACTTCGTATAAATGTATGTATGTCTTAAAATGCTTAGTTTCTGAGATACAGGGTGTAGAAATTTCATTTTTATTTTGTTTTTTTTTCAAATAATTTCTGAACTAACGTCGATGTTTCGATAAAAATTAGTGTCTGGGAGTTTTTTGACATGATAAATTTGATTTTGATGTCAGTATGACTCCTATTTGCAGGGGGCGCCACCCACATATTTTTTAACTGGTTTGAAGAGTAAGAACTTTTTGTCCGTACCTGTATACAACTACTGTGTAAAAAATATACATTCACGACGTTTTTTTTACGTAATAAGGTCTTTTGATAAAAAATCGCTACGAGTAATGGTTCTCGAGATATTTGGAATCGAAATTATCAATACCTGTCATTGACATAAATTAAACATGTTGACTATATAGTTATTAGAGTGAAATAATAAATATGAAATGTTTTTGTGCAAAAATTTCTACCGAAACTGTTTTGTCATCATTTTTTTCGAAGAAAAATTTTTTATTAATTTAAAAAAAAATAATCACGTAAATAGTCATGTATTGACTATATAGTCACGTATTGACTATTTCCATTCCAAATACCTTGAGAACGGTTGCTCGTAGCGATTTTTACCAAGAGACATTTTTTACGTAAAAAATTACGGAAATGTGTATATTTTTTACCCAGTAGTTTTTATACAGGTACGGACGAAAAGTTACTACTTTTCAAAACGGTTAAAACACAGGTGTAGCTGGCGCCCCCTACAAGTAGGAGTCATATTGATATCGAAATGAAATTTCTCTTGTCAAAAAACACTCAAGCACGAATTTTTATCGAAATATCGACTATAGTTCAGAAATTATTTGGCAAAAACCGAAATAAAAATGAAATTTCTACATCCTGTATCTCCGAAAAGAAGCATTTTAACACATAAACTTATACGAACTTTTTTACTTATTTTTATCTGCACAATATGCTGCACCCTGTATAATCAAGAATATTATTTTAAGTGACTAAACTAAACATTATAATTTTTTGCGTCAACGTACTTGAACACATGTATGCTAATCTGTGGGCTGCTTAACGGCCTTTACCTTTCTTAATAAAAATCAAAGTTCCTAAACGATTGATTTATTGAGAGTCGATGATTAATATATTGAGACTGTTATTATCTGCGGTTGTATTCGCTTGATACACTAGCCACTGGAATGCCAGTAGTGGTCGAAGTAGAGTGGCTGTACGCCTGTGTATGTTGGCTGTGTAGGCGCAAGGCGAGTGTTCTCACGGTTCCCGAAATCCGAATCATGGCGCCCAGTCTGGAACGAGGATTAGATTCGCCGTGCTCGTCGAGGTAAAACGCACACCGAGCTGTATTTCGATGTCTTCGCTTTGCTCATGGCTTCCTTTTTAATTATAGCACCAAAAGATTATCTTATGATCAGAAAATACAATAAACTTATAAGGAAAAAGTTTAGGTATATCATTATTAAAAGAAATATTAAAAATATAAAAGTTATTTTATCTAAAATGTCACTGCGTTAGAATCCAAACGGAGCTGAAAAAGGCTAACCAACTTGTCAGTGACTTTTTACATGTAAACAAGCTTGCTTAAAATATAAAATACTTATCATTTCATTCTTAACAACTATAAAGCCCGGTTATACAGGGTGTCCCATTTTCGTGCGTTTTATGGGGGTTCTCGTTTATGAGTAAGAGATACAAAGATGCGGTTTTCTCATCACTATGCTATGTTGGACAGACTTCAATAAAACCGTTGATGTTCTGATTACATGACTAATGACACCTATTACCTAATGAGGTAAGCCTTAGTTTGAAATGTTGAATAAAAAAAATATTATCGTACTGTTACGGATTCCGTGGGTCCACTAATTTAAACTTACCATAAAATACTTAACGAATTTATTTCTTTCTCATTGGAACGTTCTAAAGAATTCTGTAGTTTTCTTTTACTTTCTGGCGAATTCGCCTGGTTCCTCAATGCACGTTGCGGTTACGTAGCAGTAATGCAGTTATGCAACCAGTAATACACCTTGATCTTGACATTATCCCACTTCTGACACCAATTGTTACGGATTCCGTGGATCCACTAATTTAAACTCACGATAAAATGCTTAACGAATTTATTTGTCTCACTCTGTACACACAACTTATACTATTTACAACACAATTTATGCAACTACTCTTACTCTAACAGTACTGACACATTCGCCAATTAATTCACAGTTTAAAGCGCGGTATTATCAAACTTCAGACTGCCAACTGCCAAAGCGCGGGCCTTTATATACCCCCTGGCGAGTCTTTCTGGAACGTTCTAAAGAATTCTGCAATTTTCTTTTACTTTCTGACGAATTCGCCTGGTTCCTCAATGCACGTTGCGGTTACGTAGCAGTAATGCAGTTATGCAACCAGTAATACACCTTGACCTTGACATTATCCCACTTCTGACACCAATTGTTACGGATTCCGTGGATCCACTAATTTAAACTCACGATAAAATACTTAACGAATTTATTTGTCTCACTCTGTACACACAACTTATACTATTTACAACACAATTTATGCAACTACTCTTACTCTAACAGTACTGACACCTTCGCCAATTAATTCACAATTTACAGCGCGGTATTATTAAACTTCAGACTGCCAACTGCCAAAGCGCGGGCCTTTATATACCCCCTGGCGAGTCTTTCTGGAACGTTCTAAAGAATTCTGTAATTTTCTTTTACTTTCTGGCGAATTCGCCAGGTTCCTCAATGCACGTTGCGGTTACGTAGCAGTAATGCAGTTATGCAACCAGTAATACACCTTGACCTTGACAATACTAAACTTTTAACTATCAATTTCGAGCTCATGTATTTTTTGATCATATTTTATAAGATTAGCTTGGAGAATGACGAACGCGCCTCTTATGTTTACAATATTTTAGTATTCTATATTTATATTTTTGATTTAATATTTTATTAGGTTTTTTTTTATTTTATTATAATTTTACTCTATTCAAATCCAACAATCAGTCTACTGATGTTACATATAAACTATGTTTATACTATACTCTATTTGGCCCGACAGATATTTAGGACACGATGGGGTCTACCACCTACCACAAAAAAACGCCCGTCGTGCATACTAGATTTTATTTTTTACTTCATCAATATTTCGGTATTTTTAGGTTATATTGAGAGAAAAAGTAATGTACATTCGAATGACAAGTAACAGGCAACTGTCAATAATATCATGTATTCTATTGCCAGACACATATGTTCTTTGTTGACTTTATTGTTATATTTAATAATAAAGATATGGAATGATGTACTTTTGTGAGTACAATTTATAAAATCTATATCCAAACCAAAACAAAATTTGGTCCAATTAATAAAAAAAAATTGTGGGGTGTAGAAATATTTATAAAAATTATGTAAATTCTTTTTTTTTATTCTATTTATATTTTGACAATTTATTTGAATTAAAACACATTAGCTTAGTTTATTTTGCTATATTTTACTTAGAAGACACCTAAATCCTCTTCACCATTTTTACATAGTCAACTTGGCTGTAAAATTTTACTTTTACCAGCACCTCTCAATGTTGTCGCCTGGCATCCCACACTCACCTCTTTCAAACCAACACATACTACGTTCCCCTCTTTCTTCTTTTAGGAGAAGTTCGAGCTCTGAAAAACCGCCAGAAGAAGAAATGTCATCGGTGGACCAGCCTCCTATAGTGCGTCTGCTGCTGGCCATCTGGTATGTCATCATGAGCCGATCGGAGTGGTTGTGCTACTTTGCCATTTTCCTGAACCAAGCGAAGAGAGCCACGTTTCTGTCACTGCCGCTGCCGCTGATGGTGTTCTTCTGGGGTTCCCTCACGATACCCAGGCCATCTAAGACGTTTTGGGTCACTATCATTGCTTATACTGAGGTAAGATAAAGTCTTTGCTGTTATGTGGAGTAGTGATGGATTACGATTCTTTTTAGTAAGTCGAATCACACGATTCAATTTCTCGTATTGAATCGACTCCTACGATTCGTTCATTTGAACGAACCACATGCACAATTTACGTTTTATAAAAACAAGAATCGTAACTGGCACCAGTAAGGGACCAGAAGAGGAAATATACAGTTCTTTCACTTGTTTTTCAACACTTTATGACACTAGCGTAATTGGACTGATTCTTTTACAAATAATATTAAATTATCAATCCAATTCATATATACTATTTACTAAAGACTTCTTAATACCAATTTAATATTTTTAGAGCCATATTTTAATTCCAATTTAATAATCAAAAAAAAATTGCATCCAGTTGGCTTGGAAATGAACATATAAAATGACAGCGATTTTCATTTTATAACCATCGCTGACGTTGTTTTTTTATCATATTGAGAAGAGGCTAACAATATTTATTTGGAGTTGCATAAAAACACGATTTCGTCTTTTAGTCCGACATTTAATGGTTTATATTCGGTAATATTATTTTAACAAAAATATTAACGTAAAAATTAAATACCTTACAGATACTCCCGTACTGAGCACACTATAAATAAGTGTTTTTCTTGTAAATAACATTCTTATCGTTTGCATTTTATGTTTGTTTAGGGCTTTTGTTCATCACCGCTGCCAATTTTTTACACAATACCACGTAAAAATTAAATACCTTACAGATACTCCCGTACTGAGCACACTATAAATAAGTGTTTTTCTTGTAAATAACATTCTTATCGTTTGCATTTTATGTTTGTTTAGGGCTTTTGTTCATCACCGCTGCACCGCGCCGTAGAAACGAACGATCGCATTGTGATCCGATTCAATTCTCACGATTCTTTTTTACGGCTCATCGTTCAAATCTTATGGGTCCGTGCTGGCCACGATTCAGTTGAACGAACCGTATTGTAAGCAATGAATAAATTCTCGCGACTCTTATGGATCCGTGCTGGCTACGATTCAATTGAACGAACCGTATTCTAAGCAGTGAATCGAATCACACGGTTCATTTTTAATAGTCGTTCAAATGAACGACTCGTTGAATCTTTGCCCACCTCTAATGTGGAGCTTCCATTGTTTTTAATTCGGATATCTTCGGCAGTATCCGGATAATTTTCAAAACGTCATTTTATTGGACATAAAATTATCTTACAGTTTCTGAGATCCCAATGCTCACTCTCGAATTTGTAACAATCTGCATAGGGTGTCCCAAATAGCATCTGTATTTTTTTTATGGCTATTTACAATATTATAATATAAATTTATCGCATAAATTTATATCATAATATTAAAATCGCAAATTTTAGCTGGTGGTGTTAATCAAATGTTTATTCCAAATGGATATCATACCATGGAACGAAGATATTTATGGAAACAATCCATTCTTTCCACCTAATATCATTGGAATACAAAGAAGGAAGAATTATGCCAATTGGGACCTTGTTCTGCTATTAGCAGTATTCTTCCACAGGTATTGTATTTATGTTACTTATATTTATACCGGATTAAATTGAAATTATTATAAATTATTCTATAGAATGATGTTAAAGTCGATGGGTATTTGGAAATCATCGAAAGAACCTCAAGAACAAGTAGCAGCAATGGTACCTGAAGGAGAGTACAAACTAATTGATGGAAGACTAGTACCTGTCGGTGGAAATAGCAGCAGTATTGCCGCACCTGTTACCAGTTCTCCGTCATCACAACATTCGACAAGGTAAAAAAATGTTGTTTTAAAAATTTTAATTTAAAAGCAGATTGAATATAATTTCTGTATATCTGTGGATTTCATGTCCTAAATATCTTAACTTTTCAAATACAGGATGGTAAAATTTTCTACTTTTTTTTCAAAATATTTCTGATGGTATATTTGATACACGTCTTCCATGCATCAAAATGCTTATTTTGATATACAAAAAAAGTTTTTTTTTAATTTCCTTCCAGCCGATGCAGAAATGATTTCCACACAACAGTCACTGCATCATATTTTGAGCGATTTGACCCTGAAATAACAAACAAACAAACAACGCTTTATTGTACAAAAAGCCAAAACAGCTTCATCGACAAAGCACTCACAAACAACAAAATCACAAAAAAAAATACAAACAACAAAAAATACACAATACAAATAATACAATTTAAAAAAAATTAAGTCTTTAAAATTAGAAAAAGAATATACATGGACAATTTTAGAACAGTAAGCAGTAAATAGATATAATTTTAGAGTTATAAAGTATTAAATACTTGACCTTTGACCAGTGTGTGAGATGATCAAAATTTTAAAATTCAAAATTGTTCATAATTAAACATCAACAAAAAAGTCGTTTACCGCATATAGGGCTCTCTCCAGTAAGTATGATTTTAGAGCTTTGCGAAATGCGGGAAAGAATGAAAGCGACTTGATATTTTTTTGGCATTGTACAGTATTGAACCCTTAACTAGTTCTGAGCTCGGGGTTGGCAGATAAAGATCGTGCTCTGCATTCCTAAGTGGATAGTTATGAGATGGCCTTTCGGGAATAGCAGATATGTGCTTGCGGATTAAGCAAACGGATTCAAAAATGAATAAAGAAGGAAGAGTCAGTATTTTCAAATTTTTATAGAAATTCTGGCAGTGAGTTCTACTGTTCAGTCCCAATAAATATCGAACTGCTCTTTTGAAGTCTGAAAACACGATCAAATTTTGTTGCGCAGCAAGTACCCCAGAATGGAAGGGCATAACGAAGATGTGACTCAAAAAGGGCATAATAGGCTATTCTAAAGGTTGAGAAGTTAAGTTCCTTAGAAACTGATCTTAGCGCAAAATAGGCAGCGCTTAGTTTCTTTGATAGAGCTTCGATGTGAAAGTCCCATTTTAACGAGTTGTCTACAAGTCCTAAGAATTTCACAGAGTCCATGACGTCAATAGTGGTATTATTAAGTACAAAAGGTTGTATAGTACTTTTATATGACAAAACTTTAGTTTTTGATAGGTTGAGGCATAGGAGATTAGAATCGCACCAAGACTTAATGGTGCGTAAATCACTGGATATAGTATCATATAATGCCGCAACATCTGAGCCGCTCCAAATGAAACTAGTATCGTCCAAAGAGGCAGATTTTACCGCTAATGTCTAGATTTGCAATGTCGTTGATAAACACCAGAAACAAAATAGGGTCAAGTACTGAACCCTGAGGGACACCACATTCTATAGGCTTACAAGAAGACATAGCTTCGTCATAAACTGACTTAATTTTTTTAAGCAAAAACTATGCGCCAGACGAAAAAAATCAAGAGATAAAAAATGTTTAGAAATGAATGGAGATTTCGAAAATAATTTTTATTTTAAGAGAAGTCAGTGGTGTAAAATTCTTTGTACACCAAAAAAGGTATTTTGATGCATAGAAGACGTGTATCAAGTTTCATAAAGTTACAGTATCATATGTTACAGTTTCATATGTTACAGTAAAAGTTGGATATCAGTGATTGTTAACAAGTACTAGTAAAAGCTCACATTCACTGATTTGCTATTACCATTGCTACGCCAGTAAAAGTTCAACAGCTATTTTTGAAACCAACTTGTACTAGTGAATGCTAGCATTCTCTGGACGATGGCAATGAGTTTGAAAGATTCAGTTAGAGCGGTTGTCACATATTGTAAAATATAAGGATAAATAAGGATAAGTTGAATAATAGGCAATATAAGGATAACATTAAATTGGGCTAAACGTTGGTAACGTTGACAGACATCTGGCGTAAATTCACTTTGTTTTTTGTGGTTATGTATAATTTGTTTTATTATCGTTGTAAAAAGTGCTGTGCGGTATTTTCACTATAGAAGAAATTTTCTGTGAAGAATTAAGGTAAACTAGGCACTCGCAAGAATGTATAGTATTTTTAATACCTATTTAGAGGTACCAGCCGTTTTAGTAACTTAACGTATGCGGCTTCTTGAACGATCTGAACCCGCATGAAAAACTGGAACTTTTAGTGCTTCGGACGCTTTTTGAATTGCCTTAAATCGAGATCCTAAATCGTTTTGAAAATAGTTTACTACATTAAGCATAAGTTTTTTGGATTCATCAGAATATCGCATTTTTATATCTTATTTTGCGTTATGACATACATGAAATCAAAATTTGACGTAACTTCAAAAACGTGACATCTAACAAATTAGTTATCGACGTTCCTTTTTGTTGGTAATTTTTTGTTTCAACTGATTTATTAATAATAAATAAGGATGGTGTTATTCTAAATGGGTATTAAAAATACTATAATAGTGCTTGTTTTTCATTTTTGCAATGTAATGAAGTTATAGCAAAAGTTAAGCGTGCAAGAGAAAAAGATATTGAGAAACCTAGTGACTATGAATTTATTAAACGTTTTGATATGCTTGAAGTAGCGGGTATGAAAAAACGAATAACTCCCTTTGAAGGAAATTCGGGCATACTTTATTTTGTCCACGATGAACAACTTCATTAAAAAAAACCTTGTACTAATAAGTAAACTTATGTTTATGATTGTTTTTTTTTTAATTGTTTTGTACGCTTTAAAATGTTTACTATGGTTTCCCTTTTAATATTTAGAAAGTTATGTAGATATTTTCTATAAGTTTTAATAAATATACCAAAGAAATAAATTGCAATTTTAAGATATGTAGATCAGCTTAAATATTGAGGTGATCCAATATTCTTAAAAGTTTTATTCGTTCTAACTTCCACCAACATTCTTCCTCACCACACTCGCCCTGTACAATAGAATAACTTTAACTGGCAACCTTTAGTAAATGTTACTTTCACTAGTGAATGTTAGAAATGACTAGGAAAAGTCGACAAATCTCTTTAAAATACCACATTCACTGGCCCAACCCGTAATTGCTAGCATTTCCTAGTGAATGTTAACAATCACTGAATTTCTAACTTTCACTGTAACATGTATAATAAAATCAAAGTTATTATGAAAAAAATAATTAGAAAAATTCACCACCCTGTACCTCAGAAATTAAGATGTTTAGGACATACATTCATATGAAGTTTTTCTCTTAGAAGTTCAAGAATCACGCCCTTAAGGAACGCCCTGTATAACAAAAAAATATTTACTTAATCATTGTTCTTTAAATATTTCTAGTGATAGTGGAAAGTCTCATGGTAAAGGAAAGAAAAAACTGCCTTCGATACACGATGGGGGAGGGGATAGACCACCTTCGCCTGATCCAGGCGACGAATCGCAAATTCTCTCGTTGGAAAGTGTGGAAGTCAATCACTGCGATCATATTCCACAGTCAATAAAATTAGGGTAAATATAAATATCGTCGTGAAATGACTCTATAATACGTTTATAATAATAATTGTGTTTACAGAGCTGCAAAATACGCTGAGTCGGTGCGCATATTTTTTCAACAATTATTAGATCCAACGGCACGTGTAGCCGCCGATGTATACACTTTTATGTTCCTCTGTGACTTTATCAACTTCTTTGTTCTTCTCATTGGATATTCTTCGTTCGGGGTAAGTAAAACACTTGATATTAATCACTTTAATAATTAAAGGTTGAAACTAGAGATGAGCAAAAAATAGTTAAATATAGGCAGCAATTATAGCTGTCAACAATTTAAAAATAAACTGCGAATGGCTAAAACGTGAATGGCACAAAGATCCCCGGGATGCAGCGTTTTTGCTATTTATTTAATAGCGCGACAGTAAAGCAAACTCCATACTCGCAACCAACACTTGAAGTCGATAATTGCATAACACCATAAGGTTAACATGGGCGGTATAGGTTTGGTGCGTTTCAGTTGATTTCGAAAAATTCCGACCGCAGCGCACTCTACGGCAGAAATCAGAAATCTTCGCTACTTATTTTACGCCGTTCCGGTTACAGTTCATGTTGATCGCTTTAAAATTATATTAAAATCGTGGCTTTGTCATAATTTAGTATTTTAATTTTTTGCTAGAGCAGTTATTGAAACTATAAAACACTCAGGTACGAGGTTTGTGTGATGTAACGCTGTTTCGAGTTAGTAAAAAATAAGTGAAAAAAATCCGAACTAGGCGTCGTATTGTGTTGTGACAATTTCAAATGTTAATAAAATTGTCAAAAAAATGTTAACACGTAAAGAAGGGTGTAATTACGTGGTTGTTGAGTGCAATAACATTGAATATTCAACTCTCCCGAAACAAAATTTTATAGCTTCATTGTTTCTCACACCGATTTGATCAAAAGCAAAAATGGATTCAAACAGTTTGACGAAACAAGTGAGTGAACAAAGTGCTCGTTACACAATCAAAAAATTAAATAGACATATACTATGAGAGGATAAAATATAATTTGCAATATTAATGGCATACCTTTTTTAATCAACTAGTGATTAAATGTTTTATGAACATCTTCTAAACATATAATTATTATGTACGGTTAAAAAATTTTGTTATAGCCGAAATAGCCCCAATTATGCCCCACTAGCAACTAGCAAAACCGGTGATTAAAACTATGCTCGCTACCGTAGTAGAACTCATCTAAAAAGTTTTTTCAACTGAAATATTTTTTTTGATACTTTTTTATTTTTATAATTTTCACAAATTATACTTTCTAACACTTTTAAAATAATTATATAATAAATTTTTCGTATAATCACTATTTAAACCACGGTCATAAAAAATCACGGTCACAGGTATGCCTGCGAATTCAATTCACGTTTTAGCCCAAATCCAGTTGAAACTACTATGAATGAAACCTGTAGTGGTTTCTACTATAGAGGGATACAAAATGTAGTGAACGAAAGCTATATTTAACTATGCTTACAATAAAACTCTTATTTTCAGTCCCAAACAAGCGATGGAGGTTTCAAAGCTTACCTTGAAGAGAACAGAGTACCTCCTATGTTTCTGTTTATGCTTATACTGCAATTCATGCTGATCATTGTCGATAGAGCCATCTATTTGAGAAGAAACATACTGGGCAAACTAATATTCCAATTTATACAAGTCGTGATACTACATATTTGGCTTTTCATACTCTTCCCCATAATTACAGAAAAGTAAGATGAGTAGTTAGTTTGTACATCAGAGAAATAAGTATACCCAGAGGAGTTCTACAATACTTGTTGGTGCAGCCCAAACAAATAATATAAAAAAAATAAAAAATGTTTGTGGCAACGTTCTCGTTTGTGCTCATACATTCTCTTATAAGGGAACTCGATCCTGAACGTTCGCGAACGTTCCCTTGTCACGTTCTCTCTATTACAACACTAGTTATTCATTTGTCGAGCTCCTCTATCTTGACTGATTTTACTGAGTTTTTTAACATTGTATATGTTACAGTGAAAGTCGGAAATTCAGTGATTGTTAACATTCACTACGAAATGCTAGCAGTTATGGATTGGACCAGTGAATGTGGATTGATTGAACAGTGAAGAGATTTGTCGACTTTTCCTAGTAATTTCTAACATTCACTAGTGAAAGTAACATTTACTAAAGGTTGTCAGTAAAAGTTATTCTATTCTTCTATTGTTGGTGGAAGTTAGAAGAAATTAAACTTTTAAGAATATTGGATCACCCCAATCCCCAATATTCAAGCTGATCCACATATCTTAAAATTACAATTTATTCTTTAGTATATTTATTAAAAATTATAGAAAATAACGACATAACCTTCTAAATATTAAAAGGGAAAACAAACATAAGATTACTTATTGGTACAAGGCTTTTTCAATAAAGTTCTTCATCGTGGACAAAATAAAGTATGCTCGAATTTTCTTCAACAGGAGTTATTCGTTTTTTCAAACCCAACAGTTCAAGCATATCAAAACGTTTAATAAATTCATAGTCACTAGGTTCCTTAATATCTTTTTCTTTTGCACGCTTAAAGCTTGATTTTCATGCATCCGTTGTCCGACGATACGTTGATACGATATTAATTTTATTGGTAGAATTTAAAGACTTTGATTGGTTAGAAAATAACGCAGTTTTTAAATTTATTGCATTTTCATGCCTCCGTTTATCGGATATACGTTGGTGTCATTTTATATTTTCGTTTCCATAACGATTTTGCTATTTTACTTATATTTTTATTAAGGTTTAATTTAAATTTGTCAAAAAAGTATTAAAACGTCCGTTATCGTATGAACGGGTCCGTTGACGGGCTGAAGTAAAATATTTACGGTGAAAAGTGGGCGCGAAAACGCTATGACCAATCAGAGCACCGTCGGACCATCGTATCAACGTATAACGGATGCATGAAAATCAAGCTTAAATTTTGCTATGACTTCATTATATTGCAAAAATGAAAAACAAGCACTATTACATTCTTGCAGAGTGCCTAGTTTACCTTCATTTTTCACAGAAAATTTCTTCCATAGGGAAAATACCGGACAGCACTTTTTACAACAATAACAAAACAATTATACATAACCACAAAAAACAAAGCGAATTTACACCAGATGACTGTCAACGTTGCCAACGTTTGGCCCACCTTAATGTTATTCTAATATTACCTATTATTCAACTTATCCTTACTTATTCTTATATTTTACAACATGTGGCAACCGCGCTAACTGAATCTTTCAAACTCACTGCTATCGTCCAGGGAATGCTAGCATTTACTAGTTGGTTTCAAAAATAACTGTTGAACTTTTACTGGCGTAGTCTTAGGCAGATCAGTGAATGTCAGCTTTTACTAGTAATTGTCAACAACCACTGATTTCCAACTTTTACTGTAACATATATATCAAAACTAATATCATTTGAATATGACATTTTAGGGAATTTAAAACAGTGATTCCACCCCAAGTCTACTATATGGTGAAGTGCATCTACTTTTTACTGTCAGCCTTCCAAATTCGTTGCGGTTATCCTTCGAGGATTTTGGGAAATTGTCTGTGCAAAGCCTACAGCATGGTTAATATGTTCTTGTTCAAAGGGTTCATGTTGGTGCCGTTCTTATTCGAGTTGAGATCCGTCATGGACTGGATGTGGACCGAGACTTCTATGGGTGTATTTGATTGGTTGAAAATGGAAGATATATTCTCTCACATATTTTTGCTTAAGGTAAGAATCAAATATATTATAAGAATATATTGCTAGTACCGCATTTACACAATGAGTGGAAAGCGAAGCCAAAGAAATGAAGTAGGAATATCAATCTTGCATAAGTCTATCCTTTTCGTTCAACAGGATTTTCGTGCGCACGCACCAAATAAAACGATCTGATTCGTCTACTTTATCGCTGAACGCTGTCACCTGCCCGCTCACGATTTTAAACGCTAAATATTAGTAACGTATAATATATTATTTTTTTATTGGTAACGGCATTATTTCAACCTGTTATTTTAGATATTCATCATATCTATCCGTTCCTTGTTTTTGTTTAAATTTGTCAGATATTAAATTTAAATTTATAAGTAAAGGCGCGAATAGGTCAGATGCTAAATTGATTTACGTGGTAGATAGAAACTACTTCTATTGGTTAGTATGAAATAAATCAACTAATCGAGAAGCACTTCTCACGCTTCGCGCTTGCGTAGTTTAAAGCTGTTGAACGAAAAGGACCGACTTATGTGGATTTTGTATAGCTCCATCTCAAAAATTTGGCTTCAATTTCTATTCCTGACTAGCGATATAGTGTAACATATATATGGTAAGAATGAAGTGACCATTACATGCGATCCAAAAAGAGATTGTCCTTACGTCATCATTAATTCTTTACACATTTTCTGTACCCATATAAGTAATCTTGACTCTTCTGCTTTACGAGATCGCTGTAGTGTGCATTTTTATATGGGACACCGTGTATATCATATTATATATTATGTATTTTTATAAAATCTGTTTTAATTTTCTGGCCAACAGTGTTCTAGAAACATGGAGGACGAATACCCACAACCAAGAGGTACCAAGAAAGGTTATTTAGTTAAATACCTAATGGGAGGAGCAATGCTAGCCGGTATTATCGGTATCATTTGGTTCCCTCTGGTATTTTTCTCGCTTGGCAAGGCAGTGGGCGAAAGCAACGCGCCATATGATATAACCTTGGAGCTAAGAATCGGTCCGTACGACCCAGTGTATCAAATGTCAGCTCAGAGTAACGCGCTGTTCCAGTATGTCGATAGAATCATTTGAATAAAATGGTTAAGAAAGGAGCATATCAAAAAGCTTAAGATCAATATGGTTGACTGAAATATCGGTTTATTTTGGTTTGGTTTAAAACAATATAATTTTAATTTCATTTAAAACGTGTCAAAATATGATATAGGGTAGACTCAATAATTTGTTAATTTTGTTTTATGTTGTCGATAAATGTTATTAGTTAGATAAAATTGTTAAAAAATATATTTCTATTAAAAATAGATAAGTATTAGATAGTTAAGTAAGATAATAATTACTTAATAACAAAAATAACAGATACGCTACAGAAACAACTAAGTCAAATTGACGTATCCTAGTCATTTTTGATTAGTAAACAAGAGCGAAAATGCGATAAGAAATATAATAATTAGTTAATTCTAAGTGAATTTCATAATTGATTGGTTTACTGCACGTAACGCAAGGTTATTAAAAGATAAGGTTGTCTCGTAACTCGATCCGCCATTATCGGAGACGTCATCTACTACGTCATAGGAATGCTACCACTCATAGATGGGATAAAAACTGCCGACAGTCCGACAGTGTATATCCGAATCCATATTCATTGTGTACTTTATAGTTTATAGTGTATGACGTCCATAGTTTTCTCCCCTTATGCAGCTTCGCTTCTATTGATCCAGAAGTTACGAGGCAACCTGTTTAATATTATAGTAACCTTGCACGTAACGTACTCGTATATTATATAGTCACTTATCATGAAAAGTTATTATCTCGATTTTTAACCGAGATCTACCGCACGCTACACAACCAACTATTTTACAGTCTTGTTTGATAATTCGTAATAACGCCACTGTTAATTTAAGATCTGACACAATATCCTTCTAGATTTACTACCTCTAAACAAAACCAGTTGGATAATAAATACTAAATATTATAAAATAAGTTCAGAAAAAAAATGTCCCTATTAAAACCTCAAACTGAACTGTCAAGGATATGGGCCCATAACGTCGATTGCGTCTCTCATGCATGAATACTCCTATAGCATTATACTCCTTCCTTAATATTTTTATTCATGGTAGAACCATTATTTTTTTAAAAATAGTTCAAATGTCCCGTTTTCAGATTTAATGACAACGACTATCAGAACATGCTTAACCAGTTCAAGGACAATAAAAGGGCTGAACAAATATTATCAAACAATTACGACCCAGGTGACATCGTTGCAGCTAAATTTAGTTGGGATTCTGCCAAAATATGGAGTATTTCGCCTCCAGATCGTATGAAAATGATCGAGGAAGTAAATTCAAGTCCGTAATCTACTAAAATTAAAATATAATATGACTTAAGTTATTTTTACTTGCAGCAAAGACTATAAAAATTAGATTGGACTATAAGGTATCGCACAAAACGAGTAGTTCGACTGACTCGGGCATAATATCGAATAATAAGGAGATTCAACTACCGGCCAGTACGCCTAACAAGACCAATTTGGAAAGAGATAATTTATTGAAAATGCTGGAAAATAAAACTTCCGAACCTATACTGTTGCAGAAAATTTTACCGAAGTTTTTGAAAATTACAAACACTGGTGTGGCGGAACCTTATAACGAGATCCTGGGTTCCAGTGACATTGAAGGTAAAATAATAATTATTTTACCTTATAATTATTATAATAGTAGGAAAGCTCAAGATGGCTAAATGGGATTTGTGATTGGATATTGTGAGAATCAGAAAAAAGAAAAAAAGATCATATGATGTATGCTCTTTTACTGGTGGGGGGAGTGGGTACAGATCTTCAAAAATTAAAAAAATTCAATCACAAAGAAATACTTAATTACATGCTAATATTTAAGAGTGTGATTCTTGGACCTATTCTAAGAAAAAAAAACTTCATATAAATATGTATATCGTAAACATCTTAATTTCTGAGATACAGGGTGGTAAATTTTTCTAAAAAAAACTATTTTCATAATAACTCTGATTTTATTATAGATATTTTTATGAAAACTGATACACGTCTTCTATGCATCAAAATATGTATAGTAAACGCCACGAATGTGTGGGAGTGATTCATCACTTGATGAAGTTAGAATCGACACGCGCGCTATCATTTTTACATTAAAAACGTAAATTTTTACCGCAGACGTAGGTTTTCAAAGGCATGGTCTAATCATCTGCCTGCGCTCCTCCTACTTATTCTAAAATGTTAGCGTGATTGACAAAGACGATACTATATCGCGTTCTTTGATTGATTCGTTTTTGTGCGTCAGTCCATTGGTGTGCTTGCAGTGCGACCAATGGGGCATTTCAGTTTATATTTATAACCAAATATATGTTTTGACAAGACTTTGACAATTAAAACAACAAATTACAACAGATTATATATTGATTATTATATGACTTGAAACACCACGGCACTGGAATTAAGTTTTATGTGACCTTGAACAGATTAGTTCACATGGTAGCGACCGATGAATCACTCCCAAACATTCGTGGCGTTTACTATACTTGTTTTGGTGTACAAAGGATTTTATTTATTTCTACTAGTGCCGTCCATACGGGTTTTACATATCAAAATATTGTATTATATCAAAATAAGCATTTTGATGCATGGGAGACGTATGTCAAATATATCATCAGAGATATTTTGCAAAAAAATAGAAAATTTTACCACTCTGTATCTTAAAAGTTAAGATGTTTAGGACATAATATATTCATATGAAGTTTTTTTCTTAGAGTAGGTTCAAGAATCACCTCCTTAAATATTAGCATGTCATTAAGGAACACCCTGTATATGTATGTTTTCACGTATATTAACAAAAAATGTTGATTTACAGAAGAGGATAAAAATAATCCAACGTGGAGAAATCTAACATTAGTTTTACTAAGACTGAATAATACGCTAGACGACAAAGAGTGGTGGCAAGTTCGTGAAGAGTGTACTGATTATACCTACAAGCATTATCTGAAAGATTTAGCGTATGAAGATTGTAACTCGCTGGTGATATACACTCTGAACGATAAAATATTCCCGGAGACCTTGAGTATCATCACAGGAGGAGGGTGAGTAAACATAAAAAAATTGGTCAAGTGCGAGTCGGACTCGCGTACGAAGGGTTCCGTACCATTCATTATCTATACAACATTAGACACTATATTATTATTAACTTTTTTCCGATATAGCTGAAATTTTGAATGCGCGTATAAGTAATTTAAAAAAAAGAAGAAACACATTACTAAAAATTGTATTAATCAATAATAAATATGTAAAAAGTAAAAATAAATATGTAAAAATATGTAAAAATGAAAAAAAAAACGATTAAAAAAAGTCGCCTTGACTAGGATTCGAACCTGCCTTACTACGGCTCCAACGTCTTAGCAGCGTAAAGTCCTAACGCTTTAACTACGCGGCCACCGAGGACTTGAAAAATTCTATGTAAAAATCTTACTTAAAAGATAATGTTTAGTGAAAGTACTTTTTTATTTATAAACATTTATTTAATTCTGTTTTTAGTATTTGTTCTTATAGCGGCAACATAGATGCATTATCTGTAAAAATTTCAACTGTTTAGCTATAACGGTTCATAAGATAGACCTTTGTGACAGTCAGACGGACGGACGGACAGCTAAATCTAGTAATAGGGTTCCCGTTTTTACCCTTTGGGTACGGAACCACCGATAAAAACCACCGATTTTTCACTTTAAACTTACAATACCATAAACATTTTTCTTATATCTACATTATTACTTTGTCCATGATCATTACAAAAACAAATTCTAATTAAATGAAGTTATTAGTAAATTTTTTGAATGAGAGCTGAAAAATGTAACGTTCTAATTGGTGGACATTAGTCTTCACTTTTTGTGAGATTCTACTCACACCATCTGTAAACTGATATTGAACGCAGTTGAAACACGCTGAAAGATCTATGTATTTTCAATAAAAGCCGCTTAAGCAACAATATCAATTTTTACCTTTCTAACGGTCATAATCCCTTTTTTGCTGAAAATAATTCTGTAGAGACGAGACAAGTTGCCGATTCCGACTATTTAGTGGTTTTAGCTTTTTATTACAATCAAAATCGCAGTTTTAACTAAAAAACATAGGTTAAATTTCAAGTTTGTTAAAGAAAACTATAGATAAACGGAACAAGTTTATATTATAAAGTGCCCATAAGAACATGTGAATACCATTTGGCGCTGTTCTTGCAGCGGACGCGAACCAAAACTTTTGATAATTTCGGAGCGGTCCGGCTTTTTCCGGAATTATGTCGCCAAATTTGGTTTATTCAAATTTATTATCATTTTATTATTTTCTTTTAATTTTATAAATAAAATGGCAGTGTCTTGCATATAAGAAACTTTATTTGAAAAAAAAAATGAATGTTTATTTATGGACTTTTTCTCCTGTTTCACTGGAAATTACAAGCTGCTATAGCGGTTGCTAAGAACAACCGCAAAGAACTGAAAGAATGTTCTCTTGTCAAAGTCTGAATCTTCAAATATTATAAAATCTTTCAAAATTTAATCCGCCCACATTGAAAAAATACCGAAAAGTGTTTAAAGCGCCCATTTTCAAAGTAATGATTGCTATCTTGTTTGCTCAAACTTATTTTCTCAAACCCCTGATAATTGTGAAAAAGTGGCATTAAAAAAACTTATGCTGTGTGAACTTTGAAATGCAAATACCATCGTGGCATAATGGTTTCCAATGTTTCATAGGTATTTCATACGCAAAGTTTCTTATGGTGCGTTTAGACTTGAGCACGCACGAGCTGAGCGTGCGCGTACGGCATTCGTTCGCGCTCTCGGCTCCGTTCAAATTAAAAACTTATTTTTCGACGAATGAAGTGATCCATTTGTGCGCGCACAGCAGAGTTGCGCTGGCGAAAATAATGGACCACCAAGAAATAGTCGGGGCTGCAGTCATTATTATGCACAGCTTAATTATTATTAAAAAGAAGAAAAATCGAAAACATCGTCGGCGTCGCTGGTGGCAAACCCAAATTTTTAGAAATCGATATAATTTACTGCAACAACTTAGTGTCTGAGGAGGGCTATGATCAGTTCAAAAACTTTACAAGAATGACCAGGCCCGACTTTGAATATTTACAAAATTTAATAACACCAAAAATTAGGAACAAAAGATACAAATTTTAGAATACTAATTTCATTAATATCGACATACTCAATATTAATTTTATTTAAAAGGTCTTGTCCTGCGTTATTTTTTTTTGTTTTTTTAATAAGAAGAAGAATGCCTAACCTAACCTAACATCCCATAATATAGGCAACTTTTCATATTCTTCAATTAATAATAACGAAGATTCATTGATCCACTCCATAATTTTAATAAAGAAAACGAAAAAAAATCACACACGCACGCACGAACGAAAGCAAAACAAATTGCCGGTGCAAATTAAGCGTTCGCGCACACATAAAATCCCTTTGAGCACGGACCAAAAACCGACACCAGACGGCTCACGTTCGCGGCTGCTCGCGCACAGACAAATTAAGAGTGAGCGTGCGCGCACAGCCGTTTACACTTGAACATTCGCGGAGGATCAGGGCGTGCGTGCTCAAGTCTAAATGCACCATTATATGCAACACACTGTGTTTTATTTATAAAATTAAAATAAAATAATAAATTTTTGAATAAATCATATACTTGGCGACATAATTCCGGAAAAAGCCGAACTGCTCCGAAATTATCAAAAGCTTTGGGTCGCGACCGTTGCAAGAATAGCGCCAAACAGTATTTACATTGTCCTTATGGGCACTTTCCAATCTAAACTTGTTTCATTTATCTATGTCTGTACCTAGCAGCTGGGTGGGCAGAAATTTTCCGTGCGATTGATTTTTCTTTTTATATTTTTAGCATCATCGGTCTGTACACCACCCTAGTTTTAGTAGCTTCGCGCATCCTGCGTGGCGTTTTCGCCGAACAAGTGGCTAAAATCATGTTCGAAGATCTCCCCAACGTCGACCGTATCCTCCAGCTCACCTTGGACGTATACCTCGTGAGAGAAGCGCGAGAATTCGCCCTAGAAGAAGACCTATTTGCCAAATTGATATTCCTGTTCCGTTCGCCGGAGACCATGATAAAATGGACCAGACCCAAGGAAGAAATCGAAGACGAAGACGAAGATCCCGAAGGAGAGTAAATTTGAAAGTTACATGTATTTTGGGGTAACATAACATTTAAAATGTCTGTCAGGGATAATGCTAAACTGATTTGCAATGATATAATTGTCTAATTGTGTTGGAGCATTTATTATTGTTGGCCCAAGTTGTTTGTCTGGGTTTGGTTTTGTCACAGAGAATCTATATATTTGTTAGGTTTAAAAAAACTATATTTTAAGATTTAAATTGTAGATATTATGCAACATTTTAAAATTTTGGCACAGAAAAAGTACCTATTAAGCTTTTGCTTTAAATTTTTTAAAAATGTTTATTTCTTCTAAAAAGAAATTATACAGTGTGTTTAAAAAAATACACGGTCAGGAGGCGATTCATAATCAAAAAATATGAAAAAAGGTTTCTATAAACGTGGGTCTGGAAATGCGTAGTTTTAATGATACGATGTTAAACTTTTTATAAAAAAACATTTTCCAGTCGACTTTCTTGAAATGTTTCAATGTTATGTGTAGTAATAATGATAAATTAAAACTATTAACTTCAAATTACCGAGAATTATTGATAAATAATGTACGCCAATGATTTCTTGGACCATATGTCTATCTAGAACCGATGCCGAGAAAAAAAAATTAAAAAAATAAGTTTGAATTTGCAACCAGTATTAAAAATCTTGCTAATAAATTACAATTTATTAGCTTTGATATTAAGTGCTACCTATAGCAAATTCCAAAAAAATATAGTGTTTAAGATAATTATAAAAAACTACTTTTTAAAAGTTTTAATACCCTGTTTCTTTAAAACTATACATTTCTGGTTCCATGTTTATAGGAACTATTTTTCATATTTTTTGATGGGGAACACCTGAAATTTAGCCGTGCATTTTTAAAACACCCTGTATGTATAAATTTAAATTCCGTATGGTCATAAATAAATAAACACCATCAAGCAGGGCATGAAATGTCGCTGTTATTTAAATTTGGCTCTAGGTTTGGCACTCGAATTTATGATATTTTTTCTGACATTGATAACTAACCTAATAAGTTTTCATAGCCTACTTAAATACCGTATGATCGAAAAAAAACGGCGACCAGTTGGTTCGGAAATGAACATTGATGACATGCCATATATAATTTTACATATAAAATGACAGCGATCTTCATTTCATAGCCATCGCTGACGCCGTTTTTTCATATTGTATATTATTTTTGACCATACAGGACATGTTTCTTTTTATTATACTATATGTCATGGCGGCTAACTGTAAAAATATTGTCTTTAAACATATAAAAAGGGAGGTTGGGAAATGAAGTATCAAAGAAAAAAGTTGTTTTGATATGTGTCAATTTTCATATATTCAACTCTTTATTTGTGTAATGCACACATACATATCTAAAAAATCTCTTATTTGTGATTTATTATCTAATTATTTTTTTAAAACTTTTATATGTTAAGAGAATTAATTGTTCTAAGAAAAAACATTTAATAATATAGTACCTACATACAGGGTGTTCCAATATCCCGTGGGAGAGAACTGCTATGTATTTTCGGAACTAAATATATTACTTGGACACAATTTACCCTCATACAAAAGTGCTTTGTTAGAGGACATCCAGTTTTTATTGAACTCGATGTTTTGGGTTACATACTGCCATTACTCGTTTGACTCCAAAAATACCTAGTAGTACTATATCCAGGGAATAATGTGGCACTCTTTATATATCAAGATAAATTTATAAATCTTTTATTTGTTTTGTTTTTATTTTCTTCGTTAGCGTTGAAATATCCAAAATCAATCCTCTACATTTATTTAGAGGTTATCTACACTTATTTTATATCAGTAATTTAGGTTTTATCGTTAAGTGTAAACTGAAAGTTATTTTTATAAAGTTGGTTGTTTTTAGAATAATTTTCCTAGTCAGTAATTATAATGTCTCAGGTCAGTTAATGTTCTGAATATCCTACTTTTTTTAAATGTAAAACTATTTTATTTTTTTAACAGCATATTTAAACATTTAGATTTAATTTATACTAAATAATTTTTTTGTTGTTAAAATAATTATTGTAAGTTCTACATCAGTCAAATATTAAAATATTTATTAATAATCAATGAAGTTTAAAAGTTTGCAAACCTAGTCTACTTAAAATATTAATTATTTTAATTTTTAAAATATATTACTTACAGGACTACCATATCAGAGTCTTCCTTTGTTATAAAAAATTTTATATGTTCTATTTGTGGTTCTATGTTAATTTCTTTTAATATAAAAAGTCAAACCATTTTGTTGGTTGTAAAATATTAGCTTTATTTTAGTATAGAGTCTTCTACGTTTATATATGTATTTTTACGCTAATTATTTATTTTTATTCAATTTGGAATAATAAACACTTTCATACTATATTTTTGTGTTTTATTTTAGCTGTTTGGACCATGTTTGGACCATGTTTGGACACTGTATTGACAGGTATTGACGTACTATATAAATATAATAATATCGTCCTATTGCTGCCAAAAGTCACTAACTAACATTTTTCCGAACAACCAAATTCAATCACTAACTATGTTTTGAAGCGGAGAATCGATTGCAAAAGTAATTAACTACGATTTCTGGCTGTTTATGTTTTATTTTAATACCGAATAGTTACTAACTATAACATCTTTATGCAATGCAATTCATCTTTAGACGCATTTTTCTCGGAAGTAATAAAAAGTAAGTTAGTGACTTTTGGCAGCAATGGGATGATATTATAAGTATACACCAGGTATACACATTCAAATTTCAAAATTCATGAATGTCCTATCGAATATTTTTAATAAACAATTTATAGCAAAATTCCTTTACAAGTACAACTATTTAACGTTAGAGAGCACTAGTTGTTTCTTTTTATAGAAATCTATAAATGATTAGCTTAAACATTCAACCCAGGATGGCGCCACCTATACAAAATAAAAACAGAAACCTAAATTTGCTTACTTTTAGAACTTTCCGCATGGTGGCGCCATAATCGTTTAGATAATAGTTCCAAAAATTCTCACTAAATAAAAATGGCGCTGCAATCAATCGCGTCAAAAGAAAAATTTGACCAGACCGGATTCTTTTTTGTAAGTAAATGTAAGATTTTGTTGTTAATTCTCCACTGGTATACATGCATAGTAGCATAAAATACCAAACTTACCAATTGTAGAAGTTATTTATGGCAAATGCGGTTATTGTGTTATTGAAATTATTTTGACCTGTTATCGTATTATAAATATAGGGTTCCCAACTTGAGCATCGGCGATTCCGGGACAATTATTTTTAAGTTTTTAAATAATTGAAACAAAACATTAAATATTAGAAATTCAAATATATTATATGTAAATGTGATTTTTTTGGTCCCGGTCAAGGCAAATTTTTCGCCGGGACAAACTTTCTGATTCCTGGTTAATCCCGGTCAAACCGGGACGGTTGGGAACCCTATATAAATACTATGAATTAGTTTCTGTTCTTTAATAAAACAACAGGTGAAAACATCAACATATATTATTCTACCACAACACCAATTAATATCATTATCAATAATAAAAAATACTTAAGTGGAAATAAATAAGTCGTCCATACCGAAAAAAATAAAGCTTTCAACGAAATATCGCTTAAATCTATCACAGCTTGTTCTTAAAGTTCTCCGTTATACTACCGCTAGTAAAAGTGTTGAAAAAGTGTCTTCTACCGTCCACGTACAACATGGCTTCGTGATAAGTCACTGGAACCACATCTGGAACATTATCTGGCGCTTCCAAAGTAAAATGGAAAGAATTTGTGGTAGACGATTTGCCGGTGACAGGATTATACACCTCGACGAATACCAAATTTTGAATGTAGTTCTCGTAAGTAAAAACGACAGTGGCGTGCATCCTGATAAGCGAATTTACCGATATAGGCTGCTTAAAAGATATGTCGCTTATATGTTTCGTCCTTGGCCTGTACTTGCAGTGCATATACCCTAAAACCCAACTCAGTTCAGTAGCCTGCCTCATTAGGAACCCTCCAAACACCGTATTATGCAAATTACGGTCTTCCGGTTGCGCTAGGATCACGTTGGATATAGTGCTGTCGCTCATCCAAGAAGCTCCTGGAGAAAGAGTCCTATTTGTACTGCTGAAGTGATTCGGATCCGTTACCTTAGTGTAAATGCTATGGATTATTTTTTGTTCCTCTTCGCTGGGGAGTTTTTTTGATACGTGAGTGGTGTCTATGTCTAATCGACGCTTTTTTCTGGTTTCGCCACCTGATAAAATCTGTTTCTCTCTCTCGTTTGCCGGTTCTATGGCGTTTACTGGAGTGGCGTAAGAATTTGTGGGGTCCCTAGCGGCCAAAAGGAACACCGCCCTTGTTATTCTTTGCCAGTTGCCATCTTCGAGCTGCTCTAACCATACTACGACTTCGAGGGTCGATCTACCAGCCCAGCTTACATGTCCTGAGATTTTAATATCTTTATTTGGCTAAAAATAAATAAAATTCTAAATGTATTTGGAGATGTTGATGATAATGCGCATTAGGGTTTCCATATAAGTTTTTGGAATTTCTGGACAAGTACTAAAATCTGGACAAAAATCGGATTTCTTCGAGAAATAAATTGTGAATATGTGAAAAAACAATATTTAAGTATGTAGGTAATAGTTTAAGGGCTAGTAACGTTTTCGAAAAAGAACTTTAACCCTCGGGCAGGCGCGTACTTTAGAATCACACGACCGGGCGCATTTATATTTTTTAAATATTCTGTAACTTTAAATATTTTATTGAAAAATTTAGCGTGTTAAACAGTAACAAGCAACATTTTAATGCATATTTACTTGTTAACATATAAAGAAAAAACTTATACGAATTAAAAAAAAGGAACCGACCGAAACATTTTATTATTCAAAATAAAAAAACAATAAAACTTTGCGAACAAACAAAAACTAAATAATACGAAATATATTAATAATTTTTCGATTTATTATAATTTTCTTCCAACTACTTTTAGTGATTCGAACAAAATTTTGAGGGTAAAAGTTACTACGAGTGCTACATATTTTAATGCTAAAAAAGTGTCGATATAAATTCATCAGGGACGTGCATATGGGTTATTGATGGAATATTTTTCAAAAAAAAAAACGATTATCTCTTGACTTGGATCAAGGCAAATTAATAAAGTTGCCTTTATCTCATCAAGGAGGCCGAAATCGACAAAATATGAAGAGTCAATTTTTAATCGGCATGAAACTGTTTACACCATTTCGCTAACGAGAGTAAAAGGTCAGTGGCGCACATGCCCTTTTTAGAAAAATATTCCAGTGATAACCCATATGCACGTCCCTGGTAAATACCGGGTGTTGCATCGTCGTTGGGAACATAGGAAATCCCATGCAAAATTTGAACTGTCCAAATATTGGCTCCCCTATGGATTTTATCTAAGTCGATAATAGCCTTTTTAAAGGTCTACATTTGCTAAACACACATGCCAAATTTGAACAATTTTGGACAAGCCGATTTTAGGTAATTTGAGAAAAACTTAATTGATTTTTAAATTAAAACTGAATAGGTAACAATCAAACACCAGACAAAAACCGACATTCCTTAAGTTGCCAGCGTCATTTTCAAACGTAACTTAATTTTTATAAAATTTTAATATTCAGTACTAGTAATAATTTATTGTTATACACATAAAGAAAAAGTGAACATGATAAAATACGCGGGAAATAGATTAGACAGTTTATCTGACATGTTTCGGTTAATTTTCCCTAAATATTAAAATTTTATTAAAATTACTTTTGACAATGACAAAATCATAGTTTGTAAACCTAAGGTATGTCAGTTTTTGACTGGTGTTTGATTGTTACCTGTTCGGTTTTAATATAAAAATCAATTAAGTTTTTTTCAAATTACCTAAACTCGACTTGTCCAAAATTGTTCAGATTTGGCATGTGTGTTTACCAAATGTAGACCTTTAAAAAGTCTATTTACGACTTCGCTATAAAATCCATAGGGGAGCCAATATCTGGACAGTTCAAATTTTGCATGGGATTTCCTATGTTCTCAACGACGATGCAACACCCGGTATGTCGACCTATAATGTCAACATTTTTTTAGCTTTAAAATATGTCGCATTTATAGCAGCTTTTACCCTCAAAATTTCATTCAAAACAATAAAAGTAGGTACTTGGAAGAAAACCTTACCTTTACCTTTAACACCCTGTAGCTACAAAACAAAGCAGAATCGGCCCTATGTTGATATGGAAAAGCAGAGAGAGATGGCACATGTTTTTTGAAACACCCTGTATGTGACATTGTAACAATTAAAATATTCAACAAAAATAGTTAAGTTGTTTTTATGGTTAGATTTCCCGGACATTTTTTCAAATTCCGACCGGACCAGCCTGGACATCTTAGAAACCAGAACCTGTTTGGGTAAATCTGGATGTATGGAAACCCTAGTTTAAAATGTTATTACCTTCGGAAGATAGTCTGTAAAATCTATCCTATCAACTAATACTGTAACTAAAGTTTGAGGAAATAATGCATCTTTTGGTAAGTTGGGGTTATAAATGTGTTTATGTGCCACAATCACTGCAAACAAAATTATATGTATAAAAAAAATATGGAAAAATTAATTTTACTCACCGGCAAAAATATCCATGTCTTCTAATAATCTGCCAAGCCTGACAGAGCCAAGAAATGTAGTGTATTTCTCTTGTATGGCAACATTTTCTGAAAGAGGTATTACAGTGGCGATATAACTGTCTTGCATTGACCGTTTTGGTAAGTCGTCTTGGTTTTTAGGAACATATTCAGTTAGACTTAAACGTGTTTTAAGTACAGGTGTAAATGGGTGATTTACGCCCATTTCCTTAGCTAGTTGCATCTTTACTGCAATCACATAAGTATAATATAAATTACAGTAAAACAACAAACAAACTCCCTTACATTCGCTTAAGGTTCCACTAGTCTCACTTCCATTTTGCGGTTTAGTGGAAAACAGATACCCAGTGGAAATACTATTGTTTACCAAACTCATTATTCTTTGGCGTTCTATAAATACATGAGGCTGAAAGCTAAACATCTATGTTATAAATAAATATATAAATACATACTAACATGATCAAAGGCCAAATGTTTATCAATAAATAATGGCAATTTTTTATTCAGTTTAATGATATATCCCACTTACTTACTTTTTGAGTATTACTTGATAATTTCTACTTAAGATCCTGCGCAGAGCCATAGTTGCTTAATTATACTCTTTTACGGGAAAATGTTATTATAGGTAAATTTTTGAATTGAACCTTTATTTGTTACTTAATAGGACCATAATTTTTTTGTCTTCTAACGATATTAATTAAATGACTTTGACAAAGTTATCAATTTCAAAAATAACGCGGTAATCACGCTTGAACTTTGACCATTTTTTTACTTTTTCTGAGGACATTTGATGATGCGGCTATGGAAAAGTTCAAGAAACATAAAAATTTAATTTCAGATGCCTGAAAATGGCAAACGACCTTGATGAAGTGCCAAATCCAGCCAAATCTATGAGCTAGATTTTTCATCGATTTTTTTTATATTTATAAAAGTACAGCATGTACAACAGCTGAAAAAGATACCAGCATCAGTTATATAATGAAATACACACGTATATAAAAAGTTAAAAAAAACACACGTTAGAAATGAGTATTTTTATATTTTTTAATTTTACACCTGTAAATTTTATAATAAATATTTAAATACGATATTAGTATCTATGGACATTCTATGGAGTGTAAAAATCTAAAAAGCGAGAAGCATTTTTTAAACCGCGGTTTAATGTTAAATGTTAACGGTTTTATTAGAAAACAGAAAATATAAAAAGCCAAAATGCACAACTGTCGGTTTCAATTTTTCGTATTTCGAATTTCGATTTTTAGGATTTCGGTCTTCCAAATAGTCTTATGTCAGACTAATCAGCTGTTTTTGACATAACACGGCGTGGGTAACATTTGGGATGTGATTTGGGATTTGGGTGGCCGTCGAGTGTGTTTTGTTACTGAAGTTTTAAATGTAAATTTTGTAGTTTCTATAAATTAAACAAAGAAATTTATAAAAATTAATGAATCGAACGTATAGAAACAGTCATTTTAGTAGTTAGTAAACCTTCGCGTAAACCTTTCATATAAAAAATGCAAGATGGAAATTGAGGCATCTAGATTAACAAACTCCATTCCAAACTCAGAAGAAAGTGATGCAACTAAATGGGTACCCCTTTCATTAACTCTAGTAGAATACCCTAAAGGTAAGAAACATTAAACCTTAGGGCCTTTTAAACTTTTCTTTATATGTTTAATTATAATGAGCAATTTATTCAAATATTATGTTTTACAGGTGATATAATTGGGAAGTTTTTAGCTCTAATTAGTTTAGCCCCATTTGGTATTGGTGCCGGATTTGTCGCTTTGATATTATTTAGACGTGACTTACATACTGTAAGTATATAATCAGATGAATCAAAATTTAAAAGAATTCATTGAAATACGTTTCAGATAACATTTTTCTTGGGGACGCTATGTTCAGAATGTCTAAATTATGTACTAAAACATTTAATATGTGATAAAAGACCGATTCGCAGGGAAGATGTTTACGTGGAATATGGAATGCCCTCGTCTCATGCTCAATTTGTTTCATTTTTTGCAACATACATAATATATTTCGTGTTTGTAAGGTATAAAGGATGCACTGTATGATAGAAAAGAAACACGGCGTCAAGTTAATCATTCATTTTATATGGGTTGCATATTTTTTAAAACAGTCAATTGGACTAAAAGTTAATAAGAAGCTTTTGGTTTACCCTGTACAGTGTTGTAATAGAAAGAATGTTCCTGTTTGTGACTGGAGAATGTTCACCAACATTTAGAATCATTGTGTGGGATCATTCCCTTATGTATGACAACATGTATGAGCAACCCTGTATATAAAATAATATGATAATGTCATGTAATTTCTAAGTAACTTGATGCCTGTATTTTTTTCCACCATACAACATTTTTGCACCATGAACGTGAAAATTTTGAGACAAAAGTTGCAAACTAGTCTACTCTACAATCAGTTTCCAATTAAAATGAAACTGCTTGAACACGGATGCAAGTCACTGAATCAGTTTCAATCAGTTGGTGTAGAAGTTCAATTAAAAAAAATTACAATTTCATTTGGAATATTCAGAATCAGATGATGAAGGCCTCATTAGTTATCATAAATACCGTAGACAATGCAGGACTCATAAAGAGTACTGGCTCCATCCATATATGCCTTCTCTATGGCGTCTTTCCTGGAGTACCCTAGAAAGTTTATAATTATAAAGAAATGGAACCTTGGAAAAATAGATTTGATCGTCTAATGTTTTTAGTGTGTTGTCCTGGCCGGTTAAAAGATTCCCAAATCGTATTTTTAATCATATCCCAATTTGGGACTTTATTAAGATCGGCAAAAAAAAGTTTTTTTAATTTCACTCAAAATGAGTTATTTGGGTTATAAATGACCTAAATACAAAATATTTTCATGGTGTCTGTCTGTCCGTCTGTAACACGATAACTCAAAAACCGCTAACCCGATTTTAACCAAATTTGGCACAAAAATACTGTGGCACCTGAGAATCTGGCCATTAGTGTTTTGGTGGGGGTGAAGGGTTGTTAAGGGGGTATGGGAGGGGGTTAAACATTTTAAAAAATCGTAACTTCAAAATTACAGTAGCTAGCGAAACGCGGTTTTCAATTTAAGATTAGGAATAATATTTGCAACAAAATTTGTAATAACATCAAAATCAGTCAAAGTCGCAGTTTTTGAGATATTCCGTGTTTTCGTAGTCCGTTTTTGAGAAAATCCGTGTGGAGAACTCCACACTCCCATCGGACGCGACCCCAGGTGGCGGATAGGGGAAATAACCGCAGACCAAAATTGGAAAAATTCCTTTACTTTGAAACTAAAAGAACTGCCTACCAACTTTTTATTAACTTATTTTAGTATGGGCGACTATACGTGCCTCCAGGCGCCAATTTTTTCAAATGGAACGAGAGCTCACTAGCATATTCGGAAAAAGCAGCTTGCAACATTTGTCACAAAACAGAAGCACCGTAGGCGCTGGGCCTTACAGTAATTTTCGCGAAAGTTGACGATTGCATATCAGAATATGTTTATTCAAAAATGCCAGGCGTTAAACCAATATTGGCATTAGAAAAAATTAATGAGTGGAAGCAAAATGATACTAAAATATATATAAAATGGGTGTGAAATGTAAAATCACTCTGAGTTTGATGCATGCAATCGTTATTTTTCGTAAATTGGACTCTATTGTAATCGCAAAACATTTTCCGATGGACGTCATCAATCATAGCGACATTGACACTAAAGTCTATAAACCTCACTAAATGAAATTTTGGCAAAAATGTTTAAATTTGTTGTATAATTTAAGATACCGAGCAGCTCTTCATTTTACTTTATAGAGCAAATGATTGTAACAGAAATTTTACTTAGATTAAAGCTGCAAAAATTAGTTAAACCGAATTTTATTATCGCTATGTTGGTCACATTGCGCCGTGTTCAGCAATGTTGTCCTTTATTATTTCACAATTATCCTAGTATCAGTCATTATTTTGTATAATATCGAGTTGTCGTTGAATCTTTGTGAGTAATTCTCGTTTTTTGCCTATTTTCATATTTTTTTTTAAATTGCACTGTTAAGCACAAACAGTTCTTTTAAGAACTAAATTTTCGAGTTTTTGTATTGCATTTCTTGAAATTGTGTGTTGAAAATATGCCGAAGCATTTAAACAGTCGAAGCAAAGAGCTTGTAGCTTCCCTGTTTTTTAAAACTATTTTGAACGAGAACGTGACAATAAAGGTCCTTTATTACTCTTGACTGCAGTCAGAAAAGTAAGTTTGATTGATAAGCACATTATACCACTTTCAAAGTTAGTTTTTATTAAATTCTGTGATTATTAGTTTATGCATTAATAGCACCTTCTTACTTTTTATTACCACTTATGGTGTAAGATGTACATCAATAAATAAATAACCCATAATAACGCTTATGATAATCTTCATAATGGACTAGTTTATGCCAATAATACTTATTACATTAAAATATCCCATAAAACAAATAAATCAATTAATCACTAAAATATTAATTATTAAATTAAAAATGAAACGTAAAACTCTTTAAAAAATGATAATAATAAATATGTTGTTTGTCAATTTTAAATTAAGATTCATCTCATAAATCCATCACAATCTGGCAACGCTGTCGCCATCGCTTGTCACTCAAAGTTGATCACGTGCATCGGAAATTGTTTTATGATTACTCTATATGAAATTTTTTCAATAATTTGAAATTTTAGGCTTCATCATATGAACAATAATACGATTATTGAAAATATTTCGAAATTCTTAATTATCTCGTCGTCCATGGTAGTGGCCGTCTTAGTTTGTATAAGTAGGGTATATTTACAATACCACTCACTGTCTCAAGTTGTATGGGGTGTCGTCGTAGGATTTTTATTCGCAACTTTCTGGTTTGCATTGACATCCTTAGTCTTTACTCCATTATTCCCTCAGGTGGTTAGTTGGTAAGTTTATCAAAATATCTTCCGTAAATAGGTGTACAAAAATAAATACTCAGTGTGTCCCATTTTCGTGCGTTTTGTGGGGTTCCTCGTATATGAGTAGAAATACAAAGATGTGGGTTTCACATCTTGTACTACTTCTTTATGAAACTAAAGATGGTGAACACAGCTTGTTAAAATCTCTTTAGTTTCACAAAAAAGTAGCACAGTAATGTGAAAACCGCATCTACTTTACGGATACTTACATACGGAAGTCTCGACCCAAATCTAACCTTTGCCAGCCCTTAGTATACAGGGTGTCCCAGGTTGAGCGTGCATTAGAAGTTTCTAGAGAACTACAATATCTAGACCGGGGATTTTTTGCACATCATTGTTTCACAATGAGAGCTATCAATTGAAAATATTTTCATTATGGCGGCACGTCCGGAAATACCGGAAGTTGACAGCAACTTTCTTATTTTAAATGAGTACCTCCATTTTTTATTATATACTTAAATTCTCCTTAAAATTTTATGAATTTTGATATCAAACACTCTATACCTAACATTAACCGGTTTTGAGAAAAAAAAATATTGAGAAAAATTTGGAGAAAAAAAATTGCCTGTCAAAAAAATTTGTATACTCTAAATGTCAAATTTAGTGGTTACCACAGCCACTGTGACATAAAGAGAAGACATGTGGCTATCTATTTCAAAAATTAAATTGTTCATATGTCATATATTAATGGCAGTAGCTGTCATGGAATTGATCGATTAAAAAAATATCATAAATCATTTTTTTCAAATGTAAACCCACTTTTTTTAATTAACTAGTGAAAAGGTTTTTCAGTTCGTTACTTTTTAACTATACATGTTCCTATGCCTAAAATAAATAGTTTTTAAGTTATTTAAGATTTAGTTTGAAGACATATATATATATTTTTCTTGATTTTATCTAGCTTCCTTTGACATTAAGTGTCTAACAGTCAGACAATTTATTTCCATGTGTCAGAAAACAAATTATTTGAATTTCCTATATTATAAATGCCTGCTTAATGCGGATCAACCTGCTCCCAAGCTCACCTGATGATGGAGTAGGGCTCCTAAACCGGTAGTGAGAGCAGGTTGATCCGCATTATGACAAACACAGCGTAGAATTAAATTTCTATATTAGCAGTTAAGTGGCAAGAATCCTTATATAATTTTATTATAAATATTAATGTTATAAACTTATTTTTCAGATCAGGTAGGGAGACGTATGGAGATAATGCTGTAGGTTATGTAGAAGTGAAAAGAGACAAAAATATTTGTTTTGTACGTGGAAAAATAACCCCAGAGCATAGCGTGAAAAAGAAAGTTTTTTTTTATATATTGACACCCCCTTACCCTTGTTATTTTTAAAGATTGTTTTTTTTACAAAATTATAGGAAATAAATTGTTTATCAGTAATGAAAATATTATACAAGGTGTCTAAGCAAACGCCAAAATTAAGTTACTTTTTTAAGTGAAACACCCTATATATTTTTGGATTCTTCGGAAATTTCTAGATATTCTAGATATATTTCATGTATAATATCCTATACCTATCTTCAAATGTTTACGAAATATTGACAGTTGAAAAGCGAAAAATACCTACAATTTTCTGGACCACCTTTTTTGAGACACCCTGTATAACTAGAATTAATTTTAAAAGAGAGTATATGAAAAACCATGCAACTTTTTTATTTATTGTTTTCTTCTAAAACTTGCAGTTAAATCTGTATGTGGGTGTCAAAATATAATGAATAACCCTGTACATTCATATTTCATATACCTATGTAAGACAATATACATAAATATATGAACTTACATCAAAATGATCTTCACAACAATAAATCGTAAAAATAGAGGATAATTTAACGTTTTTCTTTTCATCTCTTCTCATGGCCTTGGACCATTCTTTTATGTTTGCGCTCATCCATTACTATTTATAAATATCACAAATTACTAATTATGTATTAATTAACACAAATAACTAAAATTTTGACTCGGATTCAACAGCGTTTAAAAGCAACCTGTGTAAAATAAACACGCGTCTGGCTCCACTCAACCAGAAGAACGGCGGGTGACGTCACAGCGGCAAGACGCGGTAGAGAGCGTTTGCCCGGCCATTTAAATTAACAATATTTAATTATTTTATATTAGAGGCATTTCTTAACCGATATCAACGATTTTTTTTGTTCAATTTGTAATTATATGAACTATTTTTTAAAACCATTATTTAAAAACATGCATTTTCCTCTTTGTTTTGAAACACCCTGTATAATAAAAAATGAGAATACCCATTTAAAATAAAAGTTGTTGTCAACTTCCGGTATTTCTGGAAGTGCCGCCATATTGAAAATATTTTTAATCGATAGATCTCGTTGTGAAACAGTAAAATCTCCAATCTAGATCTTGTAGTTCTCTAGAACATTCTAATGCACGCTCAGCCTGGGTACCATTTAACAAAGTGAACTGTGATATTGTAGGAGAATTTCCGAAATCCTAATGATAAGGGACACGACATTGATTCCCAACGTGCTCTGGTTCGAGTACACGAACACGCGACAGGAGGCGAGGGCCAGGAGTCGGAAATTGGTCAGCATGAAGTCCCAATGACATTTGTTGGACGATAGTTTCAATTTCACGTTGCCGAGAGGCGTCATTAGATGTTTAAGAATACTGCTTCCATGGAGACGAAAATTCTAAATTGAAATAATAGATGAAATCGACTGAGAAATTGGAACTATTCAGATGGTAACCATATTGGTGTTAGGTAGTGTGAATGTCATATTATATAAAACATGTACCGCTATACCGTTTTTTTACGCGACCCGGTTTGAATGTATCGGATTTGATGTCAAAGGTTGTTTTTTTATTTTATAATTTTTTTACTTTTTTTTTCTAAATTATTTTAGTATTTCAAATTTTGGTTGTTGTAACTTTAGATTATTTCATTAATAACATACGTTGAAAACCATTCTACATTATGTCCTAATATTCTGTGGACATAGAACTACTACATGTTTTTGGAATCAAGATAAGTTTACTGGAGACAATTTATCTCTATAAAATAGTGCTTCGTTTGTCCGTTAGAGGGCATCAATCACAAATAAACCTGAACGTTAATTAATTTGAAAGGGTATAGCCGGATTAATATGGGAAATCTGCCCCGCGGCTTTTTTGACTCGCACTCAGGGGATCGATTTGGTGTTAAATCAAAATAAGTCACCTAAATTTTTAGCTCTTTAACTCAAACGGTTTTCGAGATTTTGAAAAAACCTGTTTTTTCAATTTTATTTTTATAGTAAAATTGAAAATTAATTAATGATGATTTTTTTCTAATTCTTAGAAGCCTTAAGACGTAAAAAAATAATATGATCATGCTTCTTAAGCGGCCCACAAACGGTCAATATTATTGCGCAATATTTCATATTGTGCAATAATATTGACCGTTTAGGGTTCACATTGAAAGGTTGCACAATATATTGTGTCAGTCAAAAACAGTTTGATTTTTATAGTGCAATAGTGATTAGTTTGTATCGTGTGTGGATAATATTGCACAATAGTTCAGTATATTTTTGTTTTCTCTGCGTGTTTGTCTCGCTGCTCGGCTCTATTTAGAATATTTAGATCAATGGTTTGTCAGCAAATATGGGATCAAAAGCAAAAGAGGAAGAAAGACGATTTATTTTAGAAGTCATCGAAATGTACCATTCTTTGCCAGCCTTACGGAATACAAAAAGCAAAGAATATAACAACAGAGATAAAAAAATGAACAATATGATGAACTACTAGGGAAATATAAGGAAAAATACCCAGACGCTGATAGAAAACAATTGATAAGCAATAGCAGCTTGATTTTTCTTATCCATCTTAACCAAAGTGCAAAACGAAACTAGTTATTGAACAAATTTATTGTACTGTTTGGAGATAACTAACAATATTATTGCGCAAATATATTGATCGTCTGTGGGCTCCTTTAAGCGAAAAGCCGATTTTTAGCGGAAGAAAGAAAATTAAAATCTTAATTTTTTTAACGTTGGTGAAATATGTCACTCACTATAAATCGTCAGAAAATGTCTTTTATACTTCTTTAAACTCAGGAATTTTTTAGAATTTTCTGAAGTGGTGGAACAATATGAAAAAAATTAAAGACTATGTAAACAATTTTTTTTCTTCTAAAATCTTCTTGGTCTGATTTTTATAATAATCTTTATGTTTATTTCTGGCAAGGATATATTTTTAATGAAAAAATATTTTCTACTCACTTTTTTAAACTAAAAAATATAAGTTACTTAAAAACCGAAGACTTTAGAAAAAAAATGAGTTTTTAATTTTTTTCATATTGTTCCACCACTTCAAAAAATTCTTCAGTTTAAAGGAGTATAAAAGACATTTTCTGACGATTTTTAGTGAGTGACATATTTCACAAAGGTTAGGTTAGGCTATGAAGATTTTAATTTTCTTTCCTCGGTTACAAATCGGATTTTAGTTTAAGAATCATGATCGTATCCTTTTTTCATGTCTTAGATTTTTAAGAATTAGAAAAAAAAAATCATCAATTAATTTTGAATTTTACTTTAAAAATAAAAATAAAATTGAAAAAACAGGTTTTTTGAAAATCTCGAAAACCGTTTAAGTTAAAGAGCTAAAAAATTAGGTGAATTATTTTGACTCAACACCAAATCGATCGCTTGAGTGCGAGTCAAAAAAGCCGTAGAGGCAGATTTCCCATATTAATCCGGCTATACCCTTTATGAAGCTTATTGTCAAATACCATTTGTGACACTAACATAAAATTCCGTATTTTCACCAACTATATAGATTATAAGCGCATTAGATTTTATATACCTAAAGCCTATTCAGCCATCGTTCCCCGTTTCTTCATCATTATTTGTCAAATATCAGTTTTAGGGTGTGCCTGAAATCAGTTCATATTGTTTAGAAAAATTTTAAGTACGTTCCTATATTATTGATTGAGCGAGTTCCGTTTTTTTTTCGGCGTTTATTAATTTTTTCTTGAACTTTCTTCACCAGTTACGATCCTTTTAATTCCAATCCTTTGGACTGTTGAAATTTCTATTTTTCAAACATCAGCAACTCACTATATTATTTAAAAGCGCTATCAATTTGTAAGTTAGATAGGAATATTACACTATATACCACTGCGAACGGCAGCTTTTCATCGGAGAGCAGTCGTGGATACGGTATTTCACTGGAAAGAAAACTAATTAATAACAATAAACAAAAAATATAGATATTGGGCGCCAGGCATGTACAGAGAAAGAAAACACAGTTGTATATTACTTAAAATTAATGACTATATTTATTCATGGACTCTGTTGATAGTAAATAACATTGTAGAACTCTAGTAATTATAGTGGTTATATGTTGAAGAAAGTTATATATTAAAAATAGTATTAAATATGTTCCATGAAAAAGACTATAGAAAATATATGAAGGGTAGCATTACTTTATTTAATTTGTTAAATTTTATACAATGTTAAACCTGAGATGTTGTCCGCAGTAGTAGTTGTTTAAACAACGTTATACCTTATTTGGCGCCCAACGTGGGGCACTCTATACATAAGATAAATCATCCCTACATGGTGCATCCGTCTATCGGACATCTGTCTCTATCTATTTATTATTGTTTCGGTCTATAGAATCAGAATAAATAAAGTATAACGTTATTTTAAACACTACCACTGCGAACGGCAGCTTTTCATCGGTAGAGCAGTCGTGGATAAGGTATTTCACTGGAGAAAAACTAATTAACAATAAAAAAAATCAAAAATATAAATATTGGGCGCCAGGCATGAACAGAGAAAGAAAACACCTACGGAAATAATTTATAAGCTTAACATTGAGCTCTTGTTCATTTTGGTTAAATCTTTGAGGGCGTTTTTGCAAAAAAAAATTGAATTTTGTTTTACAGCAACAAACAAATTTTAATTTTGACATTGATCGATGTCCGTCAATAAAATTATAACCTGAAATCAAATGACGATGAGAATTACTAAAAAGAATATGCAGTAATTTTCGAAATGCCGTAATGCCGTGACGTTGAATGATGGCTGAACATTCTATACATAGCTTGATGTGACAAGAAACAGTTTTTGTATGTCAGCTTCGGAAAAACATTTATTTTTCTCAATAACTATGCGCGATGGCGTTTTTTTACAACAGACAAAAAATGTAGTAAATACTAGAAGGATCATTTTAAAAATATTTCGTCGGGGGGTTGGTTAGGAAAATATTTGTACTAAAATGTATTTTGGGGTGGGGGTAGTTTTCACCCTTCCCGTACTTTTTCTGGATTTTTGTGATAGTCTGTGATGTTTAAGCACTTAGCAAAACATAGGCACCCCAATATCGGTTATTAAAATATCTTAAAAAATACGTTTATTTTTTTAAAGTTTGATGCCCTCTAACGGAGAAACGAAGTATTTTTGTATAGAGTTAAATTATGCTCAATGCATTTATAAGTTTGATTCCAAAAATACGTAGTAGTTCTATGTCCATGGAATATTGGGACACCCTGTATAATCATGACAAATAATCATTATAATAATTTAGATAATATATAAAATAATTTAGCATATGATGAAAATAAAACGGCGTCAAGGTAGGCGTGAAAATGTCTATTGATGATACAATTGAGTGTCAATCCCAATGTCAGTTATTAAAAGTTGAAACTTGTTAAAAATTACACTTGAACATAAAACAAGGAAAAGCTAAACTATGGTTTTAAGTTTGCAATAAAATTCAATTTTATTGCAAATTTAGAGCAAGTTATGGCAATAAAAATTATATGTTAGGATTTTTTTTAATTTTTTCTATATTAAATCTTATGTTTTTGGCAAGGGTTTATGTCAGTTTTTAATAAATTACATCTAGGAGTCGATCTAACGATAATCATCATCAATCGTCATTTCAAAGGCTACTGTGATGACGTTTTTTTTTAATTATATGGCACCATATACAAGTGTTCCAAAATATGTTCATAAAATTAATTTTTAAGCAATGTATGTTTTTTTATATATACAATAGCTACATAACGTTTAATACTTATTAATAATTAATGTAATTTCAGATTTTTATTTGAGAATTTTCTCATTATTTTTGTTTTATTAATAATTTGAATTCATTAATTACTTAATTTAAGTTTTAAATTTAGTAATTAATTACTTATTTAATTACTAAAATTTAATATTAAAAAGACATATTTTTCGGTTTTACGAGTAAAACTAAAAGAAGTTTTTAAGCGAAAAAAACCTAGATTAATACCAGGGTAATTCGAATTAAAGTCTGAACATTTTGTGTTGTCTGGATGAATTTAAATTTAGTTTTCGGTGCCAAAATATGCACTTAATAATCCACAACGTTAACAGTTTTGAAAGCAGCACCTAAACAGAATTGAAATGAGGTAAATTTTCACTTTCAATATTATTAAAGGTTAAGAATAAGTTTTTTGAAATGTATATGAAAACAAAATGTTAATTTTACTTATTATTACTTCTTCAACATTTCAAACTACACTTTTTCAAACATGTACTTCAAATCCTTTTAAAATCTCCTTTTTGGGGTTTAAACCAATTTTAAACGACCCGCACCAATCATAAGGGGGGCTAAGCACTCCCTAGCCCTCTAGATGCGCCACTGGTGCAAACACAACTTTTTTTTTAGTAATTTTTTCATTATTCTTTCAGAAGATTTAGGGTGTATTCCGTTGCTTACCTTGGTTATGGTTTTATGTTCCGTTTCTATTGGTTTCCTGAAAGTTTTCTTATTACGGAACACGATTCCTGAAAAATTCGGTTATAACTGTCACCAAACTATAACCAGCGTGAGAAGGCTGGTTTTTCTGGTTTTGTTTGTGAATCAATGTCATTTATGTGACAGAAATCAAGCAAATATTGGAAGTTCGAGTGAAATTCTCATTTAATTTCTAAAATTTGTAATAATATTTTGTATTTACATCCAAAAGCAATGGAGGTAGGCAGTAAAGGTAAATAAATTTCATTAACTAAATAGAATTACTTTTAGGGCCATTTAAACTTATCAATGCAGCCATTGTTTCTTAAAGTCAGGAACATTTAAAGAAAACATGAAAAACAAGACAACAAGTAATCGTGAATGTTTTGTAAGCTATAAAGATATAAATATTGATTAGATTTGTTTATTTATTATTGATCTGTTTTAATATGGGACCTGCAAATCTTCACTTGAGCTGTCTAACGAGTTTAACAGTTTATTAATAAAGTACTTTTCAATATTAAATTCCACTGAAAAGAAGAAGCAAACGTAAAAGCAGAGAATAGGGACATTAAAAATGTGTAAAAGATAAATTTTATAATAGAGGTATTGAAATTTAGAAAACGTCAACATTTGACCAAGACGTAATATTTTACCAAACCGTTCCGTATCAAACCGATGTTTTTCAGGAACCGCTCCTTACCGTAGTTTACCGGTCTGGTTCGCCTGGTTTTGCAACGGAATACAGCCTTAGGTACAAGTGAGTAGACATCACTTATTCAAATTTTCTTTCAAGATTTTTAACGTTGTTGGGTATATTTTTCACTGTACTATGACAATTTATATTCGCTAATAACTTATTAGAGTTTATACCGAGTGATCTGAATTGCGTGGACTCCATCCTAGAATAATATCTACAGACAAAAATATTAGTCTCATGCAACTAGTGTCGTGCAAAAAAAATAGCTTGGGAAATCAGTCAGTTACTTTTTTAGGGTTTATTCTGAATTTTCTTATTATTCTCTTATTATACTACAAATTATATTGAAAATAAATGTCTAACATAAAATGCTGACCTCCACATTGGGCGTACATCATCTGTCAAAATGTCAAAAATTCTGTCCACGCAATCCACGATACTCTTTATATTCGCATAGAGATACAATCGATCCCTTTAATTAACGTTTTAACGCTAAAGTATTGTAAACGCACAAAGAGTTTATCTACTTTTCGTTTAACTAGTTACCACAGATGAAAATGTATAGTTTGAATGTCTGTGAAATAATATAAACTATAAATTAGATGTCTGAATGTTCGACCCTGAATGCCAAATCGATACGTGTGGTAAATGTGATGTTAACGGTTAAAAATGACGTTTTTAGCTTTATGTATAATCGGTTTTTCCAAATAGAATGTCAAACAATCCTGAAATAATCGAAAAATCGCTTATCAAAATGTCTTTATAAAAAATGGATATATAAATTATTACAGTTTTCTTTGTCCTCTATTTTAGTGTAGTTTGATGGTAGTATTCGATTTATTTTTAATCACAATACTTCGACTACTACCTGGAAACTTTTCTATTATTATTATTACTAGAAAACATTTGCAAATTTCATCAGAGTGTCTACAGTCTGACAAACAGATCTGAAACATACAACGGGATAATAGTAAGGGGAACGCAGTCTAAAAACAAAGTCGTCACAAATATTCAGGAGAGTGAGGTGTTTTATGAAAATATATCAGGAAGTTCTATAATATTTTCCAGTAAACCTTTTAATATTATTTTACTTTAAATGTATACCGTGCTGGCAACTCTTACTTTTGGGTCGGTATTTACACGTGTGGAAGTAAATCGCATACGGATCTTGTTAAGTCGGAGTGAGATAAATGAGACGGTGTGCTGTTGCGGCGTTGCCACACTTCTCCGGTACGCCTTTCCCTATCAAGTAAAGTAAAATCCCGATCGCAAACTTCGCTTATTTTTAAAAGACATTTTTTCGAAATTATAACTAGATAAAATCATTAGATATATGTTTCTGAGCATCTGAAATGGAATTATAAGGAGGGTGTCTATTTTTTTATAACGAGAAAACGTCAGTAATCGCGATAATAAAAACTGAACTTTTTAACATATAACACGCAATAACTCAAGAACTATTTTAGATATTGAAACTTTTTTTATTTCGAAATTCGGATCTTTTACAATATGTTTAAATAAGAAAAAATCCTTGTTTGTTTTTTTTCATTCAAAAATTAAAAAAAAACAATCCATTTACTTTTAGTGCGTAGCAATTTTCAGCAATCGTGTAATTTTTTATTTATAAAAGATTTTCACATACTGTCTGCAAAGAAAATATAGCAGAAATATTAAGCAAGGTTTTGAAAAAAAACTACAGTCGATTATTTCTAATGGATTTCGTGATATCGATTTTTGAATTCATAGTTCTAATAGCGCGACCACTGTCGAACACCCACTCAATTCCACTTATTTTTACCAAAAGTGCAAGTGTTTCTAACTTGCGCTTAAAAATTTACAAGCTATACGGAAAATTACAATGACTCGTTGATAAATAAACAAATAAAGTATCAGGAGACTTAATTAAATCGTGAAGCTGAACGCATGATGTACTTTCCTAGAATTTTAAGTACTGATTGGGTCGATTGTTTAGAAAATAATAACATAACCCTATTATTTTTGTTTGCAATTTGCAATAATAAGTATTATTCTTGAAATGGAGAATCAGAATCCAGTAATTGTTGGTCAATGTTGTTTCAACTGTATACTCACTAATTCACTTACCTATCCTCTCTTTTATGATCCTGTTATGCGTAGTATCCTGTTACTTTATTGCAGGAGTAGAATCTTTGAACATTATTTAATAAATAAAAAATTAATTAAAATTTCCGAACGATTTACTCCACACAAACTCACAAGCAAAAGTATAACGCACACGTATTCGAATTCGTAAAAAATAACAAAGACAGAAGCATCAGCCGGACGCCGGACCAGAATCAGCTGTTAAAAATCGATAATCCCTGCCAATATGCTTTAATGCGCAAGTCAACCCAAACAGTTCTCAAGTTGGACCATGTACCGAAATTACCGTTCTGAAATCGTAACTAAACGATCCCAAGTTAGGTTGGTACGCAAATAGGATCGTCCGATAACCGTCAAATCTCGGTTGGAACATATTTGAATTATTGCGCACGAGCGTAGTCGTTCGGTGACGGTTCTGCGGCGGGTTGGAACAAACCTTATATATAGCAATATTTGTTGAAAAACTAATTATAATATGCAAAAATCAAGTTAAAAGTATAAAATACAATATACAATAACCTCGCCACTGGATATTTTATAATACAAGTCAGTATTTCCACTATTTCCAGGGCATAAAATTGCGCTGGCCAATAGCAAAAAGGTTATGCGCATATTTACCTTTGCCCCCATTCATTTCGCTGCTTCAGATCAGTTTGTCAGATAATATTTGCTTTGTTATCTCTCCATCAACTGTGGCAGCTGCAATAAATAATGTCTTAAACTAAGTATAGGATATTCTTAGATATATATGTAATTTTTTAAATGTTAATAAATTAAAACTTTCGTACTATATATCGTGTTTTATTTATTATCGTTATTGGTATTGTCGTTTATGACGCTTGAACCGCCAATGCTACCGTTTCCAGCGGCGATGTTGCCATTTACAATCGAAATCTTGTCATTTGCAGCGGCAACGTCGTGGTTTACGGTTGCCATGTTGCCATTTGCACCGGCAATGTTGTTTACAGCTGCTATGTTGTCGTTTTCCCCGGTCTTGTTTCCGTTTGCAGCGACAATGTTGCCGTTTGCTCCGGCAACGTTGTGATTTACAGTTGCCATGTTGTCATTTGCACCGGCAATGTTGTTTACAGCTGCCATGTTGCTGTTTTCCCTGGTCTTGTTTTCGTTTGCAGCGACAATGTTGCCGTTTGTACCGGCAATGTTGTTTACAGGTGCCATATTGCCGTTTGTACAGGCGATGTTTCCGTTTGCAGCAACAATGTTGTTGTCTGTAGCGGTGATGTTATTCACAGCAGCCGTTTTATCGTTTACAGCGGTAATATTACCGTGGGCAGTAGCAATGCTGTTGTTTACAGCTGCAGTTACGTTGGCGTTTGCAGATGCAATGTTATCATTAACAGCTTCAATGTTGTCATTTGCCGCAGCTATATTGGTGCATGCAGCAGCCCTTCCAGGTGTTCTCTTGCCCTCTGACGTATCCGTGTTGCATTTTATAGAGCTCCTCTCATCCGGAATACTGTAGCTAACATCGGCAAATTCGGAGATTAACGTTGCTCTGCGGCATCTCCACTTTGCGACCAATGACTGGGTTTCTGCCAATTCGGCTATCGGTAATAAGGAGCACTAAAAATTATTGGAAAATTATGTTCATCGAGATACCATAACCATATGACAGTATAGGATTGAAGAGGTCAAGTGAGAATCAGGTTTAAATGATTCAATACAATCATAACAATAAAATCAGGCGTAATGGTTGGTTCATACTTCCAGTATTAGTCCTTAACTCTAAGAACTTAAGAAAATGACGTTCATACTTCTCCTACTTTTCTTCCGAATATTCTAGCACATATTACGTTTTTCGACGGTTCCGTGTGGATAGAAAGTCACAATTTACTGAAACACAATTTATTTAACACTAATTAACAAAAACAATAACGATTAAAAGACTTAAAGAACTATTTATAACTTATTTACAATTTATCTAACTATTTATCTAACAGGAATTTATTTTGAATTTAGCGCGCGACAACTGTACACGTCGAACGTCTGTTTGTTCTCTGTCCTCTTCATGCTTCAGGCGTTGGCTTACATATGAGAGCAACAGACAATCCAGATTTGTCTCGACAATTCTTAGCTAGTGATGTAAACTTTAGTTACTTTTATGGACTCGTAACTACTAGTTACTTTTGGTAATAGGACTCGTTACTTTGGATTTGTTACTTTAGTTACTCGTTACTTTGGTACTTAGTATCGTTACTTTATAATCGTTGTTCTGTGTACAGGTTGGAAGACTTGGGCTTGACGTGGAACTTCGTTACTTATTGTACGCGGCGATCTTCGTTGCATGCTCGGTTTAACCTATAAGGGGTTTCTGCTTTATTCTAGTGTAAGGGCTTAATATGATAATTTCAATACATACTCGGTATTCAAGTACTGAATAATATGTTTTTAATGATATGTTAAATAAAACTATGTACTATTAATAAAATTAAAAATAAAAGAAAACAAATCAAACAAAGAAAATATGTGTATAATAAATGGTTGCGTTCATCAGGACAAGTTGATCAGTGAGCGATGTACCATCGATTGGTTGTCCTGCTGAACGTGCTTTTTAGATCAAAATCATAAGTAATGCATATTAAATTGTTTTCACCCATTTTTGGCACAAATCGAGGGGATTAGTCAACCGAGAACAATAAACAAAATGCTTTGTTTTCGTTTTCCAAAACATTTTGTGACATTTGGCGTATGTGACGTTTAATCCATCATCAGCATCGGTAGCGTAGCGTATTTTAAATCTGATGGAAAAAATGGCGACTGATCCCAGAGCGCTCACATCTAATCGGCGCGTTCAGCAGAAAATTAGCGGTAGCGCTACGTTCTGATGAACGCGACCAATATAAAGTATTTTTTTATATTCTCTCTCTCTCTCTCTCTCTCTCTCTCTCTCTCTCTCTCTCTCTCTCTCTCTTTGTATTACATTAATAAATAGGCAAACATTAAAGAGTAAAAATAAATAAAAAAATATATATATTTTTGTTAAAATGTAAAAAATATTAAAAAAATGTATATTCCTCTGTGGCGGATTCATCTCTTCAAAAAAGTCCTTTGAATTAACGCAGCAGTGTTTACTAAAAATTACTATTTTTATTTTGTAGATTTTCTTACAGTGTAAATGACGAAATATCTATTCTCTTTTGAAGAAGAAAAATATTTGCTCTGCTTTTTCAGATGTTAACATTTTTTGTGACTAACGTGAATCCATTTTTAATTAATATCTAAGACATGTTAATCTAAATAAACAATTTTATTCTATAAATAAAAAGCGACAACAAACGGCAAAGGGACAGACCGCCTCCGGGTCGGCATGAGCCAATCATAATAGTTGTAATAAAAATATCACACATTTGCCATCCAAAACACCGGCCGGCGCCGGGCCAAGTCAACACTTTAAACATAAACATATTGATAACAACTAGACCTACGTCGAAGTAAGGAATATTTCAGTATCGAGTTTCGAGTCCTCGGTTCGTGCATTTCCAGGGATTACGATTACTGCCGGCGCAAAAGTAACGAATTAGTTTAGTAACGCGAGTAACGAGTCCTAAATTCAAATAGTAAAAAAATGTTAAGCTACATTCGAAATCAATTCGCTGGCCGAGTGGTACTTTGGCCCGCAAGCTTATCATATGTACTTCAGTGTAATCATTCACAACAAAATTCGACGCCAGAGTGCAATTTGAAGTTGGATTGAAAGTTTGCAAGCTGCAAACTTCCACTTCAGCACGGGATTTTTGTTTGACAATTATGACAAATTTGACATTTAAATTTTAATAATTATTTTGTTTGTGTTGTTGTTACAAGCCATTTTCCTGTGAAAAGTAAATAATTATTAAAAGAAAGATGAGTGAAGAGGACGCTATTCCTATTTTATTAGGACTTGTGGTTTTGCTGTTAAAAAAAACGGCAATTATCGTTGCAGCTCAATAATTCGCTTGATCGAAAACCAAGGGGTTTACCAAAACCCAAAAAATGAGGCGTCCGACCCATATTAATGGCGAGAAAAAGTTTTGAGTGCAACGAAAATCTTTTATAAGAAGCCCGCTTAAGCGATCCCATAATTGAGACACATTGTAGAAAAAAATCATCACTAAATGACGTTTTTGTTTCCATTTTTCTAAACATAAAAACTTGGAAAACTTAATTAACAACTGTTCCGGATTTTGACTCTTCCAAAATCAAAACAAACAACTAACCTAAAAAATGTCAGGAGACGTTTAAACACGCATGCGCAAAATTCGACTTGAAATTTGTTGTGAATGGTTAATTTCGTGCCGACTTTAACGTCGAAGTGCCACTCGGCCAGCGAATTGATTTCAAATGTAGCTTTACTGTTACTTTGTAACGATTACTTAGAATTTTTACATCACTATTCTTAGCCGCGTTCTTCGTCTCACCAGCTTCTTATTCGTTCTAGAACGTCGGCGTCGCCGGGCGTATGAGTCATAGCCGAGTGGCCAGGCCTAAGGCCGAGTTCACACAGGTCCGCAACAATATATATATATCAATGCAACAATGACTAACGAATACAAGGACATGTAACGCCCATATACAGGTTGCAGCAGAATTTCTGACATTAGACGTCATTTTTTTGGTTGTAATAAATGAGTCATCAGCGACAATTTTAGCGATTTTTAATAGTTTGTGTGTAGTAAACTTTGTATAAACTTTATTACAATGGTGATTAGTTGTTCAGCTTTCAAGTGTAAAAGCCGCAGCGATAAGAAAGAACCAGGAGATTCGTTTAATAAATAATTAAATTACCGTTTCAGGTAAATAAACAGTCCACTCCACCTTTTTAGCGTTTTTTATTGAATTGGATAATTATTTTTCTGATATTATATGTACGTGTTATTTGTTATACGTCGATACTAGTTTTGTACCTTTTGTTAACATTTTAATACGTCTTTTTCCTAAATAATTAGTATGATACCACCGCATACACCATAGGCGTAGTCAAAACATTTATCAAAAATATAAATATCTCTCCGAGCCGCTATGTTTAGAAAATATGTGCCTCGGCACTGTTTGGTGGTATGGTAACAATTTGGTTGCAGGTGTTATTCGTCCTTGTATTCTTTAGTCAATGTCAATTACTATCCAACATGTAGGATTAAAATCGGAAGCATGAACCAGTCATTAGTCTATTTTTTTTGTTCTTTCTGCGATTATGAACGTAAAAATATTTTCTTACCCTAGGAGCACGTTTCAACTTTTTACAGCCTTTCAACAGTGGAAACACAGCTTTCTTCCCCACCAAAAGTTTGGTCAGGTCCGATGTGGACATGGACTCTGTCAAACTGTCGGTGTTTAAGCCTTCTTGTTTCAGCTCGGGAAACATCAACAGTAAAGGGCTAGTACTGCGTTGACTGTCTGAGTCCAGTTCGATTATCTGTATTTCTTCCTCGCTCAAGGGTGGATGATCTACAGATTGTTCTCGTTATTTATCTCAGTGCAAGCAGAGATTAAAAATGTAATATTTATCGTGAGTAAGATGAGATTGATAGTTGGTGTTAAAGAGGATCAATTATTTGAAATGATTGTAATGAATATCTACAGTAGGGTGGCCGTTATTTACCAAGTCGATCATTTCTCTCACGACGCCCTCTAAATTTTTAGTTTATTGTCTAAAAAAATAACAGACCATTGTAAACCCTTAATATTCACATTAAACCTTGCCCCAAAGACGATTAATTTCCCGTTTAAATTACATATTATTATATATTCCATTTATACCAGGAATTTCTATAATATTTTCAAATAAACTTTTTCTGTAATATTTTAAGTAACTACATTTTGTTGAGTGATTTGCTAAATACACTAATATATGTTAGAAGTTAGGAAGTTTTTACTAGTTATAGGTTTGGTGCATTCTCCGCCAGTGCTGCCACCATCGGAGAATATCGTAAAAAACTAGCATATACAAATACACGGGTTTAAATAGCGAGTAAACGAAAAATTTATTATTTAATTATTCTAAAAGTGTCAGGAAGTATAATTTGTAAAAATTCTATAAATAAAAATAAAAAAGTACATATTTTGATATCTTCAGAAGGTCTAACTTGTATTATAATTTGTTATTCCACTTTTTAGATGAGTTCAACTACGGTTAGCGAGCATAGTTTTAATCACCGGTTTTGCTAGTGGGCCATAATTGGGGCTATTTCGGCTATAACGAAATTTTTTAAAAGTACATAATTTTAATTTTAGAAGATGTTCATAAAACATTTAATCACTGGTTGATTAAAAAAAGTATACCATTAATATTGCCAAATTATATTTTATTCTCTCATAGTATATGTCTATTTAATTTTTGATTATGTAACGGGCACTTTATTTACTCACTTGTTTCGTCGAACTGCTTGAATCCATTTTTGCTTCTGATCAAATCGGTGTGAGAAACTATGAAGCTATAAAATGTGGTTTCGGGAGAATTGAATATCCGGGAAAGTTGAGTTATTGAATGTTATTGCACCCAACAATTCGGCAATTTTATTAACATTTGAAATTGTCACAACAGGACACCTAGTTCATACCGAGTTACTACCCGAAACAGCGTCACATTACACAAACCTCGTACCTGAGTGTTTTATAGTCTCAATAACTGCACTAGCAAAAAACTAAAATACTTAAACATTATGACAAAGCCACGATTTCAATATTATTTTAATGCGATCAAGATGAACTGTAACCGGGACGGTGGTGTGAAATACATACTGATAATTTCTGATTTCTACCGTTGGAGCGCTGCGGTCGGAATTTGTTGAAATCAACTGAAATGCACCAAGCCTAGGTATACTTTCGTTGCTTCAGATTCGTTTGTCAGATAATAGGTAGATAAGCGGAGGTCCATGTAAATCGTAAATCCACTGGCTGTCTAGGTTAAGAACATAGTGGAGCGAAGAGGATAGCGGTGAGCCAGCAGCGCGACATCGCGTCCAAAACAAACCTGTGAAGACACGTGTGAACATAGTAAAGTGATCTGCTCGAGCGGTTAGATCGAGCGGCGAGATCGATTCCAATAATTTTGTTTTCGTCGCACTGTCGCGCTGTAGAAAACGATGGATTCACAAAAATTAATAGATTTAGTGTTTGTAAGAGAGATTTTATTGGACTAAAAAGATAGTAATCACCATAACCGGTACATTTTAGGTAACCAGTACTTTTTTATGAGATGAAGTGGTAAAAAATTTTCGTAAAGGTTATGAAACTTGCCACATTCTCTCCGGGTTTTGAAAATTTCAGTTGTAGTGTACAAATTTCATGTACACTACACCTTTTGATTTGTTGGCTTCGAATAAACCAAATGTTTGCGACACTACTGTCCAGAATTTTAGCCACTGCAACTGGTAACATTTTAAATAATCAATAAGCAAATGAAAACAATAAATTTGCAGGTACCTCGCTTTTCCTCGCCACTCTACTATGTTTCAGCACCTCGAGGCTTGTTCGACGCGGTATCGCCCTGCTTGCTCGCTGCTATCCTCGTCGCTCCACTATGTTCCTAGCCTAATTACTAGGCTGTGGTAGTAAGTTGTGTGTTATCATGTGTTTTGTTGGGGTTTTATCCGTTTGGTGGAAATCTCCGTTAAAAACAATCGGTGATGCGATCTAAATTACCTGAAATCGATCGGGTAAATGTGGATCCAGACGCAAACTCATGGAAATCGACATCATCGGCGCTCTCATCGATGTCAGTTGAGGAAGACGGGCCTACAATTCTCCTAACCAGAATTTTTTTCGCTTTTCTATTTATCTCCTCTCCCATAGTTCGCCCATCGTTCTTGCGGTGGGCCGAATTTTATTTTAAAACACGATATAACGTTGCGTCATTTTTTGAAAGTGACAACTTAAAACCAGGTTAGATTTTTGAAAAGACGTCTTTCAAGTGTAAAATCAGAAAATATGTACAGGGTGTCCCAATATTCCGTCGACATAGAATCGGAATATCGGTTACTAAAATATCTTAAAAAATCTGTTTATTTTTTTAAAGTTTGATGCCCTCTCACGGACAAACAAGGCACTTTCGTATAGAGATAAATTGTGTCTAATGAACCTATTTGATTAGTCCATTTAATTTGCTTTGAGGCGTCACATCAAAATATGCAAACAACTTTAACCACCAAGGTAACGAGAAAATAAAATTGCAATCTTATTTCATAATTTTCTATTTATAACAATTTACACGATAAGGAATTATATACTAAACGAATTTTATTGACTCTTACCAACAATATTTTAGAATTTATTTATACATCTAAACATAGTGAACGTTAAAGCTTAGTAACAATTAAATCAACAAATTCAATTAACAAAATATATACTTTATAAGAAAAATTAATAACGAAAATATATATATAGAATTAAATAATTAATATTAATATAAAAGATATATTCACGTAAAAAAAGGTTTAAATATGGAATGTAATATCACAATCTATACTATATAAATAAAGTATATATTCTTATTTATAAACAATAAAGAATAGAATAAACACTAAAAATAACTTTAATTTGTTTTAAAAACTAATTTAAGTATTGATTATATAGTATTGCTTGATAATTTTTCAATAGTTCTTTGTCAATATTTAAAATAAAATAAAAAATATATTGTTTTTCGAATAAAGCCTACATCAAGACAAAGATTTAATTGGGTAATTTGGGTAATTTTAATATCTAGCAATATTTGTCTTTGATATACAAGGTGATGCTATAATTAATGGAAAAAAATGTGGATAATATGTGGAGATATTATTATTTGGTTTATATATTAGCCAAAGAATTAAATTTCCGCAAATTAAAAATCACCCTGTATCTGTTCTGTAATATTGCTGTACGTTCTAAACAACGTTGTTAGTTTTTTGCTATATACGGAAGTACAGTTTTGATATTTACTAGATTGCTTGATGCTGAAATTGACACGGTTGTTGTCAAAACGAGGCAATAATGTTTTTTGTCACAACACACTATGTACATGCAGGCTTTTTACATAACTCGTCCAATGAAAGATATTTTAATTTAAAGGTTAGGAATATTTTGAGGGTTACCCATACCGAGTGTTGTTCAAAAGTGGCTCACCCCTATAACTCTTTTATTTTTCCAGAAAATAAAAACGAGATTTGGTATGTCAGTATAATATGACATAAATCAAAATTGCTTGGCGTATTCAATTATAATCGATACCAAATAAATTTTTAGTTACGTCATTGAGGGCGCGATTATTAATTTCATTGTTCTAAACCATGGACATATTCGGCGCCGGGATGACTAACTGGAGTTAAAATTTCCCGCTAGCGATTCAGGTGGTAGCTCTGCTGTAAAAAATGTTAAATTGCCACATTTATTTATTTATTTCCTGACACTTTAGTTTTGTATTGCGAGTTTTTGCAAAAAACTCATCGCAACCTTATTAGAATATTTCGAACAGAAAAGGGGAAATAATGGCCCTTTATGCCCCTTAAGCGTTGTTAAGGAGGTGAGTTTTGTTGATGTAAATAATAACGTTTATACATTTTATAATTAATTCATTTTTATTTCCTGAAATATGTCGATTAAAAGAAAATATGTAAAAATCGGCAACGCTGTGCCGGTCAAGCTTAAACACGAGACTAAAAGTTTATTTGGTATGATCTATGGATTCAGTAATTTCTTGTTTCGCCGAAAATGACTTCATCTTTTGATTTTTAAATGGTATCAATGGAATGACATATCATATGTCCACTTTTGACATTTTCGCTTAATATAAATAGTATTTTAAAAATTTAAAGTGTTAAAAGAAAAAGAAAAAAATATATTTGATCGTTTGAATACGTCAATCGATCCTGATTTATGTCATATACTACCATACCAAATCTAATTTTATTGTCTGAAAAAATAAAATAAAATATAGGGGTGAGCCACTTTTGAAAAACACCCGATATAGGTCTAAATTTCGCTGCTAGCTTCATTGTTTCGATTAAATATAGTATGTAGGCAAGTTTGCTTGAATAAGCATAGATATTCCTAGTTTGAAAAACACTAAATATTTTATTGAATCGCATAGAACGTGATGATTATTGAATAGATTTTATAAGTACACATATAAGAGCTAAAAGTTAGAACTTGTAAGTCTTTTAAATAACAAAATTATCTTTATAGATTAATCATTGACTGGTAACACAGAAAAGAAGAGTTGCCGCATCTAAAGATGAACCCATTGCGTCATCAATGACTCAAATGCATTGCATCTTTGATGCTAGTACTACAGAATGGAAGAAAATATTGATATATCAAGCGTTTGAACTCAAATATTGATATATCAAGCGTTTGGATATTTAAATACGGCCACTCTATACTAATCTAAAAAGTGGTATAAGAAAATAATATGGCTATCTCTTATAATGTTTCCATTAAAACTCGAAGCATCGTCAAGAATATACAAGGTGTCTCAAATTTTATTAACAGTAGACAGAACATAAAAATAATACAATCAAATATTTAATACCCAACATCTTATTGTTATTTTTAAATTACTGTTACACCCTATTATATAAGGTAGGACGCCCTGTATATCACGCTTTTAAAAAATATGTATAACTAATAGTGGTTATTATCAAATATGTTTTAAGAGAGAAATAATTGCTACAAAGATATTTTGATTAGAGTATTATATGTTTGAGTGAAGTGACATTAATAGGCAAGTTAAACACTCTGTGTATATTTGATTCAAACAATGGCAATGGGTGATATTATATTAGTTTTAAAATAATATCTCCAACACTTCGGGTGGAACTTTACCAGATTTATCGTCTTTATGGCATAAAAAATAATCTTCGTCTGGCAATTTTTTCACTAGTATTTCCTAAAAATATTCCATAATTTAAGTCTAAAGCTTGATTTTCAAGCATCCGTTGTCCGACGATACGATATTAATTTAATTGGTTGAATTTAAAGACTTCGATTGGTTAGAAAATTACGCAGTTTTTAAATTTATTGCATTTTCATACCTCCGTTCATCGGGTATACGATTTGCTTGTGATTGGTATCATTTTATATTTTCATTTCCTTAAGAATTACTCTGTTTTACTTATAGTCTAAGAGCTAGCAACGTTTTCGAAAGATAATTATAAGAAAGCTAGTTCTTTAATATATCTTTTGCTATGCTCCCCTGAACAAAGTGCGAACTGTCTGGCTGCCGGTAGGCGTTGCGTTCACTACTGCGCATCATATATGTATTTAACATCTGTTCCCTACTGCGCATCACAAATTCGTCCTGTATTTCAGGAACTAAGGACGATAGAACAAACATTATGTTTAGCATATTTCGTTTCATAAAAAAGTAGCAAAGTAATGTGAAAATCGCATCATTGTATCTCTGATCAGGAGAGCACAGCAAAGCATAGCAAAAGATATATTAAAGAACCAGCTTTCTTAAAATTCCCGTTTTCCCGACGGTGCTAGCTCTTGTACTATTATATTTTTATTAGGGTTAGATTAAATAGTAGTAAAGTAAAAAATTTACGGATGAAAAGTGGCGCGAAAACACTAAGACCAATCAGAGCTTCGTCGGACCATCGTATCAACGGATAACGGACGCATGAAAATCAAGCTTAAGGCTTCATTGAGAACCTTGCAATTAGTAGAATAAATTAGCGGTTTCAATTAGCGTAGAAGTTTGTTCCTCTAGTTTCATTGTAAGCATTCAGAACTCAAAAATAGTGGTAGAAATTTTCAGTTAGTAGAAAAAGTTAGCAAACTTTTAACTTTTGCCACTAATTTACTTCAAGATTAGCGAGCAATGTCATTTAGGCCTTTGATTATCATCCGTCAAGACACAATAGATCTGTAAGGTCTATTAACCCCCCTCCCACTCATTCTACCTCATCCGTCCAGAGAAATTGTGGTTAAAAATGAAAAGTTTATTGTTTTATAAGCTAATTAGGGTTTCTGTATGGATACAATTGCGGACCATCGCAGGATATTCCAATGATTTAAATTGAGAATAAATAAATGACACTTCATTATCATACGATAAATACTTACATCATCAGCTTTAACACTTAGTTCAGATGGACCTTTGGCTTTGTAGTCAAACAAAACTCTTGCCCGTTTCATGTCATCGGTGGAAGATTCGTCTTGGAGTGTAAATATGGAAGTGTTGGGAGTACTACTGGCTAAACTACGAGTATAATTATTAGAAAAAAAGTGCTATTTAGGGAAATCTACCACAAAACACATAAAAGACACACAAACAGAAAATATAAGTTAATAAAATGGCGATATGTACTTCTTTTAGCATATCAGCAAAATTTAAAACATACAAATCTCTATTTTTCTAGACAACATTTTTAAGACTTAACCAAAGACATCTAACTGGAGACACAACACGCCATTTGTTTACAATCATACAAACTTTAACACTTTTATATAAGTTAAAAAGAGATGGCTGCATAAATATGACAACACTGTTGAGTTTCAAATTTCAAGAAATGCAATACAAAAACTCAAAAATTTAGTTCTTAAAAAACTGTTTGTGCTTAAAATTGCAATTTTAAAAAGACTATGAAAATAGACAAAAAAACGGAGAATTACTCACAAAGATCCAACAACACGATACTATACAAAATAATGATTGACACTAGGATAATAATTGTCAAATAATAAAGGACAACATTGCTAAACACGGCGCAATGTGACCAATATAGCGATAATAAAATTCGGTTTAAACTATTTTTTGCAGCTATAATCTAAATCAAAATCTGTTACAATCATTTGCTCTATAAAGTAAAATGAAGAGCTGTTCGGTATCTTAAATTATACAACAAATTTAGTGTCAATGTCGATATGATTGATGACATGCATCGAAAAATGTTTTATGATTACAATAGGTACCCAAAAAAATTAATAACATACTTCGTTTTCAAACACAAGACGCAGATTTAAGGAAATCCGCAGATATTTGACATCATCGATTTTTGTTAGGTTGAAGTTAGATGTCTTTGGATCTAACCATCTCTAAGAAAGCGCCTCTGCGATGGAGCTAAGAAGTATAAAAAGTTGCCAAAATAATTATTTGAAAACTTCCTTTCTTAAGCCTCTACATACCCTGCCGGTCATCCAATTTATGTGGTCGGGATTTTAATGAGCGTGACAGAGAATAATATAAATGTCCGGTTGACAGACAGAGAGGCAAAATCAAAAGCGGCATACAGTGTTGCCGGTTTTTTACGTTTGTAGGAAAATGGTGTAGAAAAATATAAGCTATTTTAAAAAAATTCACGTATATTACTGAAATAATAATATATCTAAACTAAATATAATCTATTACAGCTGTAGTAAAATGAGTAATTAATAGTGAAAAATAAAGTTCCAACCCTAGATGCAACATTTTTCGTAAATGACAATTTTTCGCAAAATCCGGCAATACCGCATAGAAGAAATGTGTCGACCCAATTTTTATCTCATTTTAATACATTAGATTTTCCATTTAGCTGTCTACATCACTGTTTTACACGTTAAAATCCAGACCGCATAGTGTCAATGACCAAATCGGTATAACTGTCAGTTTTGCGTGTCACATCAAGCGGAAAACCTTCTACAAAACTGACAGCAGTCTGTCTTTAGCCCCGTCTATACAGATAACGCTATACCTGTTGTTTTATCAAATATAAGTCTTTGGTGAAGTTAAACATGGAATTTTACTACAAAAAATTGTATTTGTGGTTTAACTTTCATTTGTAAGCATATAAAGGTGCGTATTCACTATCCGAACGAACGAACGAGCGAACGAATGGAATTCGGTATATTTGGACGGGGAACCGAACGCATGCGGCCGTTCGTTCGTTCGCTTGCTCGACCATCCGTTTCGAGTCGGTACATCAAAGGAGTTCAAAAACGAATGGGTAGATGTTACTCGTTCGGTTCTAAAATTCGGTCCCGTCCATACTACTACCGAACGAACCAACAAATGTTCGTTCGTTCGTTCGGATAGTGAATACGCACCTTAAAGCTAATCGTATCATTTGGTAATAACGATTAAATATCTAAACTATTTTGTATAATTACATTATTTTGTGAAATTATTCAAAAATATTTGATTTTTAAAAGTCGGTTATCCATATTATTTTTTCGACTAAAACAGACTGTTTTTCGTCTACACACAAAGTTTTACTTTATTCGTCTTGACTGGGCAGCTAAGACGTTATGTGTAGACGAGGCTTTACGTAGTTAGAGCCTAACGATTGCCAGATAATTTAGGATCGGCTGTCACTGTGAAGTACCACAATGATACCAATCAAATAAAAAATAATGGTCAACTACAAATTACAATTCAGTTAACGAAACAAAAGCGAGCAAGCTTTAGAATTTTGAATCGGTGTTTTCGGTAGACTTAATAGGCACTGACGTAAAAGATCCTTCGAATTTACTGGTGGTAATCGGTTCCAACTCCTCGCTGTTGAGGCGAAGCATTGGACTTACTTTATGCGGACTGAAAACATCAGCATCATCAGCTTAAGTACCTGTTCTCCAGACGGTGTTCCGTCTTAACCCCGTCTACACATAATATTATACCTGTCATTTAAGAGTCTATTACGCTGTACTGTTCGGGTCGCTCTCAGGGGTCGGGTAAAGCGAAGAAAATATATATTATATTTCAGAAATCAGCCTAAGGCTTAGCCTGATCCCGTCGTGTTAAGGAGAGCGCGCACTGAATGGGTATCGGCGCGAGCGAACGACACGACCTGTCGGAAAGTCGATGGTAGCCGCGCACTGAAGTCGCACGATCGACGGTCGAGAGTACGTCACCAGCATATATTTGAGCATAGACGAGGAGAAGTTTATTCAAATTTAGTCAAATTCATTCGGTATTTCAAAAAATTATAAAGTATTATTACTATGTATATTTTTATGCAACTTTTTATATTCTATGCTTTATGATGGAAATTAATATTATTTAGATCTTTAGAAAGATTTAGATAGAACTTTAGATAGATCTTAGAAATTAGTGAAATAGAGTGGAAGATGGGGATAAAAAAATACTACATTACTCTTGGCTTAACCGATTTTAACAAATTTGGTGTCATTCAAAAGGGTTTAATTTGATATTTAAAAATAAAGCTAGATATGAAAAATAATCAAATAAAACTTCTATTTTTAGTTTTTTAATCTAAATAAGTGTCATTACAAACATTTATAAAATAATTTTATATACTATATACATATATATAGCTTTTATTTTAAATTTTTAAAATCTTGGTTTTAAGTCAGTAGTAAATAAAATGAAACTTCTGTTTACATTTTGTTTAATGATTGATGTTTCGACCAATTTTAATTCGGTTTTCTTCAGAATCTATAATATACGTATAAATGATGTTCTAAGTTTGTGGTAAGAAAAAATTATATATTAAACACATTGTTAGTGATAAAATAGTATTGTATATTATAGATTCTGAAGAAGACAGAGTCAAAAATTGGTCGAAACGTCAATCATTAAACAAAATGTAAACAAAAGTTTCGTTTTATTCACTACTGACTTAAAACCAAGATTTTAAAACCTTAAAATATAATAAAAAAGTAAAAAAAAATGAAAAAAGAAAAAATATATAGTTTTTATAGTCGTATGATCGAAAAGAAACGGCATCAGCGATGGCCATGAAATAAAGGTCGGTGTCATTTTATATGTAAATATATATATGGGAAATGTCATCAATCGTCATTTCCCATCCAACTGGACGCCGTTTTTTTCTATCATACGGTAGATATATGTACAAATATTTTATTCAAACATAAATATTATTTTCTCTATTTGTACCTTGTACGGAGCGATCAACATAGTAACATAGGATGTCTATATATCAGCTGTTATTACCAACGTCAAAACAAACCAAAAATTAAATAACATGATAAGTTTTTTGACGATATTTAAATTCGATTTCCATAATAATGTGGGATAATCAAAACGAGATGAGAAATAAATGGGTTTAATCGGAAGGTTTTCTAATTCAGTTATTGAATAAGTGTATTAAACAATATAGGTTACGTGCTTGAAAGAAATTTTTATAAAAAACCGCATATTAAGTATGATATGGTCTCGTACACTTTCGATTAATAATTCATCGGAAATGTTTAATGTAAAACCGCTCCACTAAAAACAGTCGCTCGGCGTAGACTATTCGTCCCCCTCCCATGAATTCTCTGATTTCGCCTGATGGCGCCGGGTGCCGCCGATAGCTCGAAGCGCACCGATCTAATGCAGTGCGCGGGCTTACATTTATTTCAACGTAAACTGAAAATCACGTGTCGGTCGATCGCGCCGATACCCCTTCAGTGCGCGTAGAGCTTTAAGCCACACCCAAAATTCCAAACACAACGCTTGGATTAAGGCTTGATTAAGGTTTGCAGAGCTTCAGCAATTGCCATAAAATAGCGAACAATTTGTTACAAAACCATATAAATTATATAAAAAATTGTATTCACAAAAATTGTAATCACAAAACTTCAATCTATTTCCGTATTGTAACGGAATTTTATGTTATATCTTTATTTCCGAGAAAATTTAGTCCAAATATAAGGAATATTTTGTTGATGTTTGACCATCAAAACCTTAAAAATAAAGAAGTTGTGTAAAATGTGCTACAATACGGATATAGTATAATCCTTTATCTTTAATTTCCTTCTTCATTTGTGTAAAAATACCCAGCCAGTTTTACATAAAACGTTAAATATCGAACGCTTATTTTGCTACTTTTTCGGACTAGTGAAATAGACTCTTAAAAGAATCACGTAAGATGGATTAAAGACTAGCGTGCACACTGGAAGCACGGCATATAAATCACACGGCAGGCCAACTCGCTTTAGCGGGAACGCTACGCGCATATCCTTGCGCACGCCGCCATTATGGGTGCCAGCAACAGAAATTAATCAGTGTCGTAGTCGGTCGTAGTCTTGTCATCGACAACATACAGTTGGGTCAGTAGCGTGCGGCTTAATTTATTTCATTCTTTTTTGAATGATCTATTTTGTTTTTTTATTTTTGTTTATTGTGTGTGCATTGTGTTTACATATTTGGATTTGGGAGTTTAGTAGTACAATGGAAGTCCGAAATTCTTTTAGTTTTAATACTCAATCATTGCCTACGGCATTCAAAGTAATTTTTATTATTAGGTTTCCTGCAAAATGACAAACAAGATTCATTTCTAAATTACTGTTTTTCTGATTATCCGTATCTATTTTTAATTTTTATGGATAGCTCATGACAATTCAGAGAGAAAAGAACAGAGGTCTCGTTGTTTTTTATAATAAGGTCTGCCGTTTTTAATAAGATATGTTTACCAGATCATTTTGGCAATTTTCAGTACCAGTGTGTAATATTCGGACACAAAGTTTTTTAAATGTTCTTCTAAACTGGATGAATTTATCCTGGATGGGAATAATGATAGGTTTACAAGATATTGGAATTACAAGATAAAGTTGTCGTACCAGATTTTTATGAGTGCAACTGTACACTCAAATCTCGCGACAAGCTTTTATACTCGTATAATATAAAAGTGTGTAATGACGTTATAAGTTCATAATAAAAGTTTTAAAGAAAAAGTTTATTTTTTTATTTTTAATGTATTTAAATAAAAGCTTGTTTTTAAAAAGTTTTTTTTCTTAAATTTAATTTTTACTTTTTAGTTATGCTGGTTTCTCAGTGCCACACACTTAAACTCAATTCTTTTTCTTAAATAACTTCCTATGGGCATCCTAATAATATAATAATATGTATATCGCTTTCCATTAAAAAAGGAAAACTTAAAAAAACGATAGCTGTCAAATTTGACAGTTCAAATGTGAGACAAATAAAATGAAAACCGACTATGGGGTAGGGAGCATCCAATATATCGATTTTTATCAAAATCGGACAACTTTGAGATTTTTTTGACAGCTCAATTTTTTTTCTTTCATTTCAACCCATGGCCATCTTATATAGAGATTTTTATCAAAATCGGACAACTTTGAAATTTTTTTGACAGCTGTCAAATTTGACAGCTCAATTTTTTTCTTTCATTTTAGCCCATGGCCATCCTATATATCAATTTTTATCAAAATCGGACAACTTTGAAATTTTTTTGACAGCTGTCAAAAATTCGGGTCATGCCTTGCAAGAAAATGTATTGTCATCGGGACTGAACGTACATGCCAAATTTCAATTTCCTACAATGAAAGGAAGTGCTTCTATTTTAGCTTACAAGATTTTCCCCGAACAAACATAATATGTACATACAAAGCAAGTAAAATAAGCTAGGGACTGCTTCCCATTGGTAAACCTCTTACCATAACAACATTAGACACCCGAGCTGGTTTAAACTCTCTGTTCCCCTTCTAGTCCTCAAAATCTACAATATTATCACGACCACTATTATAAAATAAATTGCACTTGATATTAATGTCTTCAATACATAAAACACAATATCGATTAAGTTCATCCGGTTCATCGAAACTTTCAACTTTTCTTTTTCAGAGTCTCAAATACACTAAGATTTTCTAAGCCAGGTTTGATATCGATGTCATATATTCATTATCTTTAGTGTCTCTGAACGTGGAAGGCAAAATAGATTTGTCAAGAGCGTCTTGTATATTTTTGGCCTGGAAAAGTATATAGCCAAACGTTTAAAAATTCATCAGTTACTTTTCTTCCTTTAGCTGATTTGTTAATTTGTGCAATTTGAATATTAATAAAATTTGCTATGTCCATTGATGGACATAATTTGTACGTATCCTCAATAGATATTTTATTGGGTATTTCTTTATTTCTTGTTTGTAACTCATGGCATGTTTTTTAATTTTAATTGTTTATTCTCTACAGTTAAATGTTTAATTGATTTTTTCATTTTTACTTTTCGAGGAGTATGCGCGGTTAACGATTCATTTGTTTAGATAAAAGTATTGTGTAAATAAAATTCAGTTTCAGTCAATTAGAGTATTTTTTTTTAATACGACTCTGTTTATCAATAGTTTATTTTCTGGGAAATTTTTTGACACGTTTTAATTCGGCCCTGACCATAGACAAACTAACAAAAGCAAGACTTTTCAAAGGATTGAGGAAGTCGAATTATTGTTTTTGCGCTGGCCAGTTGAGTCAGAAATCATCGCGCAGTCGCACTCGTTAAACCTAACCTAAATAAAACGAAAAACGTTTTTGCCTTGAACCATCCTTGAACGAACTGTTGAATTCCTGATTTTGCGTTTTGTTTGCTTATTACTATTATTTTATTAGCGTACAAAACGAAAACAAATAATTTAATACATTTTACATTTATGAAGAACATAATAATTACTGTGATTATACATATTATTGTGATTACATCGCTAACGTAGACAAAACGAAGGTCCTACAAATTGACTGTAAGTTATAAGAATCTTTATCTTTTTAATCTTTTTATGATTTGAATTTTCGTGCTTTATATTTTATAATAGACTCTTAATATTTTTGCAAATTCTTGTGAAAATGTGAAGTTTATGTTTTTGTTTTATATTTGAAAAAGTTGTATATTTTTTAAGATGTTTCTTGTTGTTCCTATTATTAATATTATAATATACATAATTATTTTTTTGTACCTTTTGAAGAATAATGCTTTTATTTCGTTTACCATAACTGTTGTTTTTTTATCATCTTTTTTGTTATTTTAATAAGAGGAATACGTTTTCGTTTATTTAACTTTTGTTTTTATATCTGTTATGTCCAGTAATTATTGTTTATTTTACCGATGGAAATAAATTTATTTGATTTTAATAAACGCTTTTTAATTAAACATCCTTGTCTAAAAGGCTACTACAAAATACACAATCCATAAGTAAACCGTCCTCGTCTAAAAGGCCAGTTGACGCAAGCGCGGTAATAAACTCTTATCAAACTTGTTACCGTTTTGCAGTACAGCGTTGACGCGTCTTGCTTTTGTTAGTTTGTCTATGGCCCTGACTCGGTACCCATAATGGTGATATCAAATTTTAAACAATGGGATCTGGGCAGAGTTAGCCTGCCGTGTGATTTATATGCCGTGCTGGAAGTTTAACCTGCGGTTTTAGATCAGTTTTTAGTAAAAATTATGGAGGAAGCACTGCTTTGTCAATTACAATAGCATTGTGTTTAGTGAAGTTGAAAAAAGGAAAAAGATGGAATCTTAGTACAAAATTGTGTTTATGGTTTAAATTTCATTGGAAAACAAGCGAAGCTAATTGTAAAAATAATACCCGTTTGGTAATTATCGTAAAATATATCTAAATAATTTTTTAAAATTACATTATTTTGTGAAACTTATAATTAGTCCATACAATTTTTTGTAAATTTACTTTAATTTTTTTCAGTACAAGTAAAACGTCCATTTTTTGGACTAAACAAAATATTTTACTTGATACGCTTTGATTGAACAGGTAAGACGTAATGCTGTTTTACAGTTGACAATTTAACTTGCATGCAAGAAAAGTTGCAGCAACTTTACTTGCCGCAATAAAGTTGCAGTTCATTTTCCAGTAAGCAATTCTTATTGGAACATTTTTGTTTCAATAAAAATAGCTTACAAAAAAGTGTTATGTGTAGACGGAGCTTTACGACAGAAATAAAAAACCCGTGTCGCCTTACCGCATATAAATATTTTAAATTTTCTAATTATTTTCATTTACTAACCTATTCAGTTCTCTTTGCAGATCTGTCATAATGGTGGTACATTGAGAATAGAACCGAGCCTGTGTCTCAACAAATTCGTACAAGCATCTCAAATGAGCGGCGTGCGACGAGCTTAGGCCTTCTAACAGTAGTTTCGTTATTTCCGTTTGCCGATCGAATTCGGATTGGGCGATTCTTAAATCTCTTTCTGCCTGAAAACGATAACAATATTTTTAAAATATTGCTTATGATAACATGTAATACGTGTATTCTAGGGTGGGTCAAGAAAATCGACTATTTTTTTATCACTTTATACTCTGAAAAAAGATTGGTAGACACTAGACACCTCAAAAAAATTATTATCTCCAAGTATAAGCTTTTAATTTTAATAGGAAGGTCCTCCACCTTTCAGTTTTCTATTTTTTCCTTATTATTAGAAAGAAAAATTCATATTTCGGTATTTCCTATTTGGAAAAAATCTTTATTCTCACATATTATATTTGTAGGAAACTGAATTCTCTACAAAAAAGGTATATTATAATTTTTTTGTAAAGCTCATCGTTCGAAAGTTATTAAAGGTTGAAATTTGATTATCATAAGGCAGGTTTCTTTTTTCTTATGAATTTTATAACTCGTTAACAAAAATTCGTGTTTTTGTAAGAAATTCACTGCTCTACAAAAATGCTTTCTCATGATTAGTCGATTAAATTAACCGTTTATAAGATCATCGTCAAACTTCAAGGCACAATAATTTAGCAGTTTTTGATCAATAATTTGAACAATTCCAATCCAATTTTATCTCAGTTGATAATTAAATAAAAAAAAACTTTTTGATAAAAAAATTATTTATTTTTTCTTCTAGATCAATATTTTTTATATTAAATTAGTCACAAAAACGTTATTTACTCGGAATTTAATGAATCATTGACTCTAAGTTATAAAGAATGCAAAATTTTAAAATATTTCTTTGTTCACAGAAACTCAAATTTGTACACATTTTCCGGAAACTCATAAAATCAATTGGAATTGTTCGAATTATTAAACAAAAACTGTTAAACTTATTGTGCATTGAAGTTTGACGAAGAATATCTTTTAAACAGAGACGAACATCTTTTAACTACTAAGATTATTATGGTACCTGTTCCAGAAGAATTTCTGGTGCAACATCCTCCTTACCCTTTGCAGCATAAAATAAATAGTTAAAACAAATAATTAGAAACGATAATAAATGTATTTCTTATCATTTATTATCTAAATACTTTTTTTAATTAATATGTACATTAAAAAACAAAAAAAACATAGCGTTACTTCCATGAACCCATTTACCAAAAGGATCACCTTCTGTGGTTGGGATAGAAAAATATTGTATCAGGAGATGTTGATGAAACTGTTCTCTTCTAAATTTATTATATGTGGCATATATTGATGTAAAGAAATTATTAGAGCACTTAGATTATACGGTTATCTCTTTCGGAATAAATGTGGGGATAGATTACCACTCCAGATATCCATAGAAAGACGGTTTTAAAAGACAAGTAAAATGTTGTGGGTAGATGGGACTTTATATATACAGGATGTCCCAGAAATAAGTGCAAATATTTTAAGAGGTGGTAGATCTGGTCAAAAGAAACATATTTTCTCTTTGCCATTTGAAAAATAAATTGAAAATAATCGAGTTATTTAACTTTGAAAATTTAAAAAAATAATAGCAAAATTTTGAGAACCGCCGGCAGATATCGCCAACTACATCCAATTACCCGGATCTCAGGTAATTCGACGCCCTCTGTTGTCATATGGACAAGAAAGTGCTATAAAAATAAATCATAAAATCACACCACCTGAGGAGTTTGGCAGAGATGCACTGCATTTTTATGATTGTGATATTATTACACAAAATAAATTAAAAGAAAAAACTTACCCAATATTAAAAAAATATACTTATGACAGATCGATGTAACTGTGACAGCTCTCTTTTTCGATACACACTTAACTAAAATAAACTTCACTGTGCTGCTTTACTTGTACAAACTATTATAATAACTGCTAAAATAACAGTCCCCATTTCTAACACATTATTTTCATATATCATCTCAATTCGAACCACTGATTTACAAAACACCTTGAAAAGCGCACGCTACTTTTAATACTTTTCAGAATGAATAAATGTTGAGAATTATTGTCTCTTATCGCCACTTCACGAACTACTTTTAATTTAAGAAAATACATGTTTCACTCAATTTTCAATATGTATTTGGTTTTTTCGCTTCACACATGCCTTCTACACATGACTTTTCGATGTATTTCGACAATGCCATCGACAGCCCAACCGTACGCCAAGAGTGCCGCGTCAACTGGTCCTTTGAGGCACCGCGCCGCCGTGGCGTGCTTGCGTCATGCGACGATATTAAGCGACGTTGCCTTAGTTACAACAATTTCAAATTCAAGACATTTGAAGCAATCAAATTCGTATTAAATTTTAAAAATAAAACAGAGAAACATGAAAGGAAACAAACAAAACAAAAATTAACTGATTAATCGTCGGGCTGTTTTCGATATATTGAAAACTGAATTACGATAAACATTTTAGAAATTTCTTAAAATAAAGTTATTTTGCAGCATAACAAAGATTTTCGTAAACGTCATAAACGTAATATTTTTGTTAATTCAGTGGGGTTTTTGTAAGTTTTCATTGAAAGTGTAAGTACTAAAAATAATTAATGTGTGTTTTTTTTAGAATTATTAGTAATGAGCACAAATAAAAGATTAAATTTAACATCCCTAATTTTTTGTGTAGAAATTTGTCTGTCAATTTATAATTAATATAGAACTATGGTTGCAATACTGCAAGGTTGAGATACTCACACTCAAGGTAGAGAAATCTCAGGTGAATAAACAAGTGGCGCTAAATTTTTTTTTAATTTCCGGGAAAATGTCAAGAAAAATTTTAAATTTCCAAGAATTTTTTTTCGCAAAAAAAACTCGTAGGCGTGTTTCTAGGGTCGAAATATACTACCAGTTAAAATACTTGCACTTATTTCCGAGATACCATGTATATTATTTATACTTTAAAATTCAAATGACTAAATACTTACGTGTATAAAAAAATACTTACGGTGGATTGACCTAGCATATTTCTTGCCTTCCTCACCCGATTTTTACAAGCGTCCAAGTCTAACCTATAATACAAAAATATACATTTCATTGGCGTGCACCTAATCAAAATATTTGACGAATGAACGCCGCAATGTTGCCACGGCTACCTTTTTACTTTGATATTTAATAAGTGTCAAATAGAAGTCATAATTTTGTCACCAATTTTTCACTTTAATTTTAGACACATTCCTGTTAAAAAAAATCAGGAAGAAAACTCAAGAATAAAATTGAAAATGAGATTATAAGAAGAAAAAAAAGTGCGCTCTATCTTTCAAAGAAATGTATATTTATTGGAAATTTAATTTGCTAATAGTTTCGACCTTTTTATGACGTGCACGCCATCTTTTATTGATCTCTCTATACAATAAATACCGTTTGATAAAAAAACGGGGTCCAGTTGGCTTGGAAATGACGATCGATGACATTCCCCATGTAATTGTACATATAAAAAGACAGCGATCTTCATTTCATGGCCATTACTGACGCCGTTTTTTTCGATCACATTGTACAATAAACACAAAAATTACTAACCTTTTCATTTCTAAAATACTCTGTTCCTTCAATATAGTTTTCATTTCAGTGTCCAAGAATTTTCGTAAAGGCTGTGTAAAACAAATTGCTGACGATCCAATGAAATCTCTCTCGGTTTGACCAAGTTTTTGTTCCCACTGACCAACTTTTACCAGGGCAGAACCATAAGGTGTCCCTGGTCCTAGGCAAGTTCCAGCTTCGACCATATCTAATCCTGTAACAAAAAATTATATATGTATATACCGGGTGCGCCTGAGAAGTGGCTCACCCCTATAACTTTTTTATTTATTCAGATAGAAAAACGTGATTTAGTATGTTAGTATATGACATAAATTAGGATTGATTTGCGTATTCAATTTTTTTCGGTCGCTTCCTGTTTCACCGGAAATTACTACAACTTTTGATTTTTAAATGGCACCCACGGTATATTTTTACTTTATACAATTGAAAATGACACTCTGAATAGAATGACGTACCATATGTCAACTTTTGACATTTTCGCTTAAAAAAAATTGTATTTTAAATTTCAACCTAGGGTGTCATGGCTATGTTAAGAACACTAATTTTTAATCAAGCAGCCTTGGAAAAATAGATTTGATTGTTTAATGTTTTTCGTATCTTGTCCTGGCCAGTTAAAAGATGCCCAAATCGTATTTTTAATCATATCTCAACTTTTTCATACGAAACAAGGGTGGCTCATTAGCATATTTAAAAAGCTTTTTTTTACGAATAATTTGATGCCACACAATTGGTATTATGAGTCAAATTGTCGTTAAGAACCGCATGTTACAATTTCAAATAAACCATATATGCGAAAATGACAAAAGTTGACATATGATATGTCATTCTATTCAGAGTGTCATTTTCTATCGCGTAAAGTAAAAAAATACGTAACCAAATCTCATTTAAAAATTAAAAGTTGTAGTCATTTCTAGTGAAAAAGGAAGTGACCAAAAACAATTGAATATGTCAATCAATCCTAATTTATGTCATATACTAACATACCAAATCTCGTTTTTACATCTAAAAAAATAAGAAAGTTATAGGGGTGAGCCACTCTTGAGACACACACGGTATACAGGGTGGCCCAGTGTTTCAAAATAATCCAAAAATAAAAAATCAGGCTTTCTATTTGCAGGGCCTATTTTTCATCCGGTCGGGCCCTAAGGCCCAAGCAAAAATTCGGGCCCTCTTTTCCAATAAAATTCAAAAATTCAAGAAATTATGAATATTTTACAACCTTTAATGGGACCACCAGACCACCGGGCCCAAGGCCCGGGCCTTATGGTAAAATAGGCCCTGTCTATTTGAGAATTTTACTCAATTTTTTGCACATTTTAAAAATATGTTCATATACAGGGTGATTTAGATAACTTTTACACTAAAGATAATTTTTAAAATAGAATACTGTATATTTTTTTGTGGTTAATAGATTTATTAGTGACTCTTAAAATATGACCATTTTTAGATTATACAGGGTGTCCCAATATTCCGTGGAAATAGAACTATAGTCTATGTTACGAATCAGGGAAGATTTCGACAGACCTCATCCAAAAAATGATAAAAAAACAATTTGACTGTGAATTAAAATGACAGACACAATTGTCACTGTCATGAATTCTGTCGTTTGACAGACTATAGTACGTATTTTTTTTACAACAGTGCTTCATTTGTCCCTTAGTGGGCATCAAACTTTAGAAAAATAAGCACACTTTTTCAGATATTTTTACCGATAATCCAATTTGAATGAAATTTGGGGTGCCTATGTTTTGCTAAGCGCTTTAACATTTAACTTTCACCATAAAAAAACAAGAAAAAGTACAAGAAGATTGAAAACTACCCCCTTCCCTATAAACACCCTGTATTTTAAGTCATAAATAAACATAACTTTATCTTTTCTTAAGAACTTTCTATAGCAAAAATCAATATTTATTCAGTAATTTTAGGTTTTCTAAAAATTAGAGACACAATTTATTTTTTACTTTATTACTACTGCCGTAGGTAAAGTATATTTTAGTAAAATTAGCTTTAAAAAGAACAATATTATAAAATATTTCCAATTAAAACAAAAATATAGGCTATTTTATAATTTGTTTTAAAACTACAGAAATATTCAGTCTAAAAATAGTCATATTTTAATAAAACCACTCACAGATTATGAAATGGTATTTCTAGATTGGGAATTTTATGACAAATCCACTTCTGTATATCAATGAAATGTACACTATCACTGCCTGTATATCTTGCAAAAAAAAACAGTGGAATCAAAATGTGAAATAGGAAATTTTTCATAACACTGAGTCACTTTGAAATTTTATAGAAAAAAAGCTGTATTTATTAGATAAAAATAATAGGTATTATTCATTACACATAGTTTCTCAAAGTTATTACCTAAATATTCCAAATTGCTCAGTCTAGATGGTCGTTTTTTCTCTATTTTCTCATAAACATAATCTTCAATACGATTCCCCGGATTCGGAATAAGCACTGCCTCTGTATTTTTAACGATTTTTTCGGTAAACTTCTTCGTGTTTTCCGCACGTTCCCATAAGTTTTCGAAGTGTGCATCTAGTTCGGTTTTCTCCGATTTCCCGAGTTTTTCTTCAGTAAACTTAAAAAAATCGTTTCTTCTATTGTTATTAAATTTAAAACTATTCTAGAAACGTACCTGTACTACTCTACTTAACGCAGTTCCAGCGTCTTTAACAATATTTTTGAAATTAAACTCCATTATGTATTTATTATTAGAATTTAGTAAAATCGATTTGTTTTTATGTTTACAATTTGAGTAACATTTAATTTTTTGTTAATTTTGTTGACAGTGACGTTTAGACTTTAGACGTTTGTAAACGCAGGAAACGCCCCCCACAGATTACACAGATTTAATTTTTTAAAATTAATTTTATATATGATGTAGGTCATATTAAAAATAACCGTTGAATAATCTGTGGCACTGTGGCTTCTTTTTTTATAAAACATTCAAAATTTGAAACTGAAAATATTATATTATTTAAATTTAAATTAATTTAAAATAAGTTTTTTACGAAAATTTTGACAAAATGAGAGAGATGAAAGAATTATAGATTATAGAGGAGTAAATCTACTTGAAATTCACAAAATTAAACATTCTGTAAGGTACTGTTTTTATTGAAACAAAATAAATAGAACAAAATATAATCCGATCAACATTTAAAAATTGGTTTTGTATTTTTTCATCTCGACCATTATATGATGTATGTTAACAAGCTGCGATCGAACGTTGGGCGCCAATAACTTATGGAATCGGTGATAATATTGGACCAGTTGAGTTAAAGCCAATTGCAACAGCCTAGCTCCTGTAACGAGATTAGGAAACGACAACAGCACCTCCCTATTCAAGTCTTCCAACGATTTTTTCCAGTTCTGCGAGAAATTCTGCACAATTTCTGAAGATTTACCCTCCATCTCTTTCAGTTCCTTCAATTTCGAGTGTTCGAAATAGTGTTCGCACTCCTTAACATACTGGATCATTTCTCCGAAATGCGGGAACAGGATCTGTTCGGCGTATTCGCCACTTTTTGCGGCTAATCGCGATTTAAACGTTTCCGCTTCTTTACAGTTATCCCTCGTTCGTTCCATTATTATATTTAAGATCATGTCGTAGTTGTTAATAAGGAAAATTAGCTGGTCTTTTCGCTCGGTAAATACACCGGCCATGCGAAATATAAACATTTCCACTTCTTCTTGGAGTTCGGCTAGGAGACTGTTTATAAGTTCGTTCGGGAAATTTTCGCTTATACTGACTAGTGCGGCACTGAATTCCGCATATCTTCGGGCGATCTAGAATATTAAGCGAATATTAGAAACACCACCAAGACAAAACATTTAAAATAACGTACGATCGAAAAAAAAAACGGCGTTTGCGATGGTTATGAAATGAAGATCGCTGTCATTTTATATTATGTAAAAGAAAAATCTCAACAATCAGTTCAAGCCATCATACGGCATACGGTACATGTAAAAAACTTTTTTTTACGCGTAAAAAACTATTTTTACGTGTAAAAAACTATTTGTAACGCGTAAAAAAATATTTTAATTTATTACTTTTTCAACATTTCAAACTACACTTCAAATGTACTACTATAATGTACTAAACTACACTTCACATGTCCTTCAAATCTTTCCAATTTAATAGCTGTTAGTAAGAAGTTTTACTTCAAATATGCGCATGTAAGGGCTCAAACACACTGACGACCAGGTCGCACCGGCCAGGCCGCACCTACCTCTAAAACCATTAAATCAAATGATATAGCGCACACTAACATCCTGGCCGTCCGTTGGTCGTTGCGACCAGAAGACTGCACGGAAATATTATTATTTTCTGCCGCTTGTTGCCGGTTTTCTTCCAAATTAATAATTTTTCAGATGAAGGGATTTCATCACAAATTCAAGGCACAATATTTTATTTTCTATAAGATATAGTGTTTTAGTGTAGTTTTTGCACACGTGCCGAAAATCCAAAGAAATAGTATACAGACTGGATCAAATGTAAACTTAAATCTAATCCCTTTTTTTATCAAGGGTCGATTCTAGTAAAAACTCAAAACACACACACATTTTTATGACATACCTACTCTATTTATGGCTGGTATGATACCTGTTATTATAGCTTTGAGTTTCGATGTTTAAAAAATAAAAAAAATAATATTTAAAGTTTTTCGACAACCACTTTTTTTTTTATTAAATTAGTTTTTTTAGTTGTATTGTAGTCATGTACAAGGAGGACAACTGTATTTTAAATATGATATTTAATTTAACCTTTTTCAAACAGGGTTCATTAGACTATATTTCTACTAGGTACATTATTTTGAAAAAAAAATTAGGAAAGTAACTTAAACATTCATAAAAATAGAAGTAATTACTGTTGTAGATTCTTCGTTAATTCGTTATTGTAAACATTGAAATAACTGGAAGCTAAACTTTCTACCTGCTTATATTTAGAGCCAGTGTCTGACGATCTTTTTTTACGATGGCCCTAATATGTTTACTTCTAAAGTCGATAAGGGCGCCATATCAGTAGAAAAAAGAAACAGAATAAATCCCTTTTTGTCGGTCGCGCGTACACAAAGCTTTTTGTTTGTTGTGAATAGCAACTTTGCTTTTTAGTTACCTCGGATATTTTAACATTTCTGAAACAATATTTTCTAATTGGTAAAACGTAAAAAATCGTTAGATTTGACAACTCTGTTGAAACTGGTCGTTCATATGGCCGCAGCTAAAAGCGCAATACATCCGGCCAGCCAACGGCCAGGTCGTTGCGACCTGGTCATCAGTGAGTTCGAGCCCTAATGCACTAACAATTTTTTTTACTTACATAATGCGGTCCTTTCTCTAAATTAAACTTAGTAACATCACAGTCTCTAATACTATTAACATTTAACTTTACAATATATTCAAATCTGGGCAATAGACATTTTTCCAAATTTTCCCAATAATCATCCAAAGCAGGAACGCACCTTTTATGACACATAATCTTATAGCGCAGTATCAAATGAAAGCATAAGAAAATGGCTATGGAATCGTAACAAGTTGATATATGTTGTTCAATGTTTTTCTGAAATAGATTTTAAATCTATAGAATTTAAATATAAAAAAGAATTCAATAAAAATACCTGTAACAAAGTTAAAGTTTTTCCCATTATTTTATTGAATAACTGCAGCGCTAACTGACTTTGAACCATAAAATATTCACTAGCAAATAAATATTCTCTACAAGCATTGTCGACTAAAGCATATTGGACACTTCTAAATATCGCTTCATAAGGATACTATAATAAAACAATTATTATAAGTTAAAAACATCTCATAAAAAATAAATTTACTTTGTTTTTTGTTTCTGCATGTGGTACAATTATCGGTGCCTCTAATTGTTGTGCTAGCACATCTCCTCTATTCCCTATAGTAAATATTGTAGCTTTGTGTTTAAGACTTTTATTAAAAAGACTTCTCGTAGCTGTATCTTCTATACCCATCAAATCATCCTTGGTTGTACTCTCGTCATATAAAAGCTTCATTATTCGACCCTCGTAAGATTTGAAGTAGGAATAATATATTTTACTCATTGTGTCAATATATTCGTTAGAAATTTCTTCAGCTGTATTCCTTTCGTTCATCAAAAGAAACTCATAGTGACATTTATTTTTTAATAAAGCATTTTGTGGAATTTGATAATTCGTCATTGGTTTTCTAAACTTGGATATCTGCTCTAATAGAAACGTTCTAATTTTTGACATGGCCTTTATTTTTAGTTTTTCGAGCACGTCTTTCACGTCGTGGCAGGATTTAGTGTCACGAAAGCTCTGTTCCTTGATAAAACCGATTTTGTGATTGAGAATTTGAAGCTGTGCTAAAAACTCTTTATCGCTAACAGGTAAATCCATTATTGCAACAATCAATGTCTCAGGGACCGATATATCGTCAATAAACTGACTTAACTGGCCCCTAATTGCCTGTCTGTTAGTCAATTCTTGGCTCATAGATATTGACTTACGCTGTAAAGTTAAAATTTCGCTACTTATACTACCTAGATCGTTTTGAAATGAAAGTAACATGTTTTCCATACGTTCTAATATCGTATCGCAGGCCGTAATTTGTGAGTGAAGACTGCTTATATTTTCGCTTTCTTTTATGTAAACTTTAATAGACTGATTTTCGGTGGTTTTTAATTCGTTCTCTATTTCTCGGGAATAGTGTCTGAGATCGGTAAAAGTGTTTAAAATATCTTGAACCACTTTGTCACTGCTGGTTATTCCTTGGCTGCTTCCCGCTACTTGTACATATTTATTGGTGTTACTCATTTTTTTGTGAATTTATGAGAAAACACTAAAAATTTAAAACACATGAAAACAAATGGAAATGACAAGTGTCAAAACAAATACAATTTTTTTTAGACTTGGCAACCGGAATTTACTTTAATTGAAATCGCTCGGATCATATATTTTTAGTACCATCATATATTTTTCAATGCAATAAATTTGTTTCTTTCAAGATTCTCTGATTTTTATACAATATTTTTAGCATGTAGGAAAAAATTAGCGTTTGCTAAATTTTATTGTGAATTTGATATTCTGTGTGAACTTTATTGAATATATATATGAATTATTTTTTTAATCGAAATCGCTTTGCATGTCAAAATTTTGATTTGACATTGACAATTGACATATTTTGAAAATTCAGCGCCCTCTTTCTTCTTGTGAATTTTGTGAATCAAAATGGTAGGTTTTTCAATTTTTCGTTAGAAAAATCTTTTAATATTTTTGCCATCTTTAATTATAATCACCTCAAATAACTTTAACGGTGCCCTGAAATAATTAGGACAATATTAAATGGCATCTTTTTATACCATCTTAATATTTTCATATTTTATAACCTAAAATACTTCTGTTAATAAGTTTTTTGTTGTTGTAGTCGCTGGTAATTCCAGAAAAGTTCCAACACATTCTTCGTATCTTGGGTACGAATATCGATGGAAAAAGGAAAGTGATGTTCGCTTTAACAGCCATCAAAGGTGTTGGTAGGCGATATTCAAATATTGTGTTGAAGAAGGCCGATGTGGACCTAGACAAACGTGCAGGAGAATGCTCTGAAGAGGAAGTAGAGAAAATTATTACCATTATGTCTAATCCTCGCCAGTACAAAATTCCTGACTGGTTCCTTAACAGACAGAAAGATATTGTTGATGGCAAGTACAATCAAGTAAGTTCCGAAACTTAAATAAAATTGTATTTAGAATTTCTTGTTGGCACAATAAAACGGTCAGTATGATTTAATTTAATAGTATATTGACTGGTAGCTTGTGCAAGAGAATATTGCAGGGTTTAGAAGAAACGTTTCTTTGAAAAGTTCAGTTTTGTAGATCAGTCATTGACATTTTTGTGAAATCTGAGAAGCAATATTGAATATTTCATTAAGCTTACTGGTTCTTGCTACAGTATTTTGCTTTAAGACTAAAGAAATACTAGTTTTATTTTAAATAATACCAATTTTACATTTAATATTTATTTTTAGCTCACGTCTGCTTCATTGGATTCAAAACTCCGTGAAGATTTGGAACGCATGAAGAAAATTCGTGCTCACAGAGGTATGAGACATTACTGGGGTCTCCGTGTTCGCGGACAACACACTAAAACCACTGGACGTCGTGGAAGAACTGTCGGTGTGTCTAAGAAGAAGTAATATGTTTTAATTATTTTTAAATAAAAAATTATAAAATAAAAATTGCTTTTTTAATACCAACTCCACTAAACTAAGCTGTATAATTAGTTTTCCTACTGTATCATTTGTAGATATGTTCTAAAAATAAATACATAAATACACTTGATTAAATTTTGGGTTTGAAGTTGCTGCAGAAATTAGCATTAGTGTATATGATTGTGTATTATTAGTTGCATAACTCCAGCAAATATACCCTATTGACATTGACAGGTAAACAAATCCCTACAAATTAAGTGAAAGGTTTTCCGGATAGTTTTTATCCAAGTGAAAAAAATTAAATGCGAATGATTTATCTCAGGTAGAATAATTAATTTGGTCTTGATAGCAAATGTAATGACTTCCTCACGTGTTATACGTGGCACAAAAGCCAAAATATTTTTCTGCGTGAGCGGAGTTTTGATCGTAACAGGGCTGATTGCGATTTATCAAAATGCCCTTTCTCAGCTGGACGAAACTAGGAAAAATAATGTTATTTGCAGTAGGCAGAATGAACATTTTTCTATGCAGATTAGAGGTAAACAAAAATCAAGATATATTTAATTGTGTGTGTAATTTATTAGGCAGCTAAAAGGTAGGCCTATCCTACTTTAATGCTCCTGGATATCCTTGTTGTTTTTGTTGTGGTTTCAAGTTTGTCTCTAATTTTAGTATTAGGCGATAATGAGAAAAAGTTAGAAGAATCACTGAAACGCGAAGTAGCTCAGCACCAGAAAAAAATTACCGAAGAAAATTTGAAAAATGAAAAGGTTTTGAGTGATAGTTTATTGGAATTTAGTGCATTAAAACAGCATTGTGATTTGTTGAAGGTACTTCTTAAGTAAATTATAATGCTGAATATTACACAGTTCTAGTAATTTTAGACAGAATATGCGGATTTTCAAGAGGAGTGTAGTAAAACACAAAAAGAACAACTCGATGAGATAAACAGTTTGCAGGCAAAATTAAAAGAAGCGAATAAAGAATTAAAAAAGGTTCAGGAGTCTAGGGAGCAAGTTAAGGTACTTACAATACCTCTGTTTAATTTAGAACTACAATATAACAGTAAAATGCTATGTATTATATTGTTATTCTTATTGTAGACCAGGTTTGTTGAGCAAGAACTAGAAAATAAAAAATTGAAGATTGCCTTAAGTGAGAATGCAAATAATAAAGAGGCCAAAGATACCATAAGCTTTTTTTCTAATAAGTTCCATGACTTAGAAGATAAATATAATGTATTACAGGTAACAATACTATAATCTTGTACACTATAATTATTTTTAACTCTCCATAACGTTATACTATACCGGGTGCGTCTCAAAAGTGACTCACAACTATAACTTTTTTATTTTATCAGATAAAAAAACGAGATTTGGTATGTTAGTATATGACATAAATTAGGATTGATTGACGTATTCAATTGTTTTTGGTAACTTCCTGTTTGACCCGAAATGACTCAACTTTTGATTTTTAAATGGTACCCTCGGTATATTTTACTTTATGCGATAGAGAATGACACTCTGAATAGAATGACATATCATATGTCAACTTTTGACATTTTCGAATATGGTTTATTTGAAATTGCAACATGTGATTTATAACAACAGTTTGACTGAAATACCAAGTGTGTGGTACCAAATTATTCGTAAAAAATGCTTTTTCCAAATTTGCTAATAATCGATTTGAAAAAATTGAGATATGATTAAAAATACAATTTTTTGGGCATCTTTTAACGGGCCAGGACAAGACACTAAAAACATTAGATGATCAAACCTATTTTTCCAAGGCTCCTTGCAGGGACGCGCCGTCCATATGGGCAAGGTCGTGCGGCGCACGACGGCGCCAAAGCCCTAAAGGCGCCTGCGGTCACTGACTTTAAAAAATAATAAAACCAATTTTTGGAACTTATCAACAAATTAACATAAAATTTAAGTAATACTTTTATCTATGAACGCCAGTTGTGAAAATATATTATCCATCAATGTCGAGCGCCGCGCCGCTCGTCATTGGAAATTTTGGCTTAATATTATAATATTGGAGAAAGGCGCCTACCCTTATTTCGCACGACCGCGCCGAAAATACTTGGCGCGTCCCTGGCTCCTTGATTAACAATTAGTGTTTTTAACACAGCCATGACACTCTAGATTGCAATTTAAAATACAATTTTTTGTTTTAAGCGAAAATGTCAAAAGTTGATATATGATATGTCATTCTATTCAGAGTGTCATTTTCGATTGAATAAAGTAAAAAAATACCGAGGGTGCCATTTAAAAATCAAAAGTTGTAGTTATTTCCGGTGAAACAGGAAGTAACCGAAAACAATTGAATACGTCAATCAATCCTAATTTATATCATATACTAAGATACCAAATCTCGTTTTTTTATCTGATAAAATAAAAAAGTTATAGGGGTGAGCCACTTTTGAGACGCACCCGTTATGAAACCATAGAGAAATATCGAAGGATAAAGAAGATATACCGTATGATCGAAAAAAAACGGCGTTTTCTAAAACAAAAAAAAATGTTTTAGAAAAAATGCGAACCGTCGGATAGACCGTCTGCAGCAGAGACCAACGTCCAACAACCAGAGAACAATAATAACAAAGCAGCCTCGGAGAAAAGTTCTCTGAACCTGCCGGCATTCAAAGCGGCGGAGCAGCCCAGTAGTTCGACGAAAGCCGGACCTAAAGCATCCTCACAACACGGGAATCTCATCGGTGCCAAGCCGATAATCTTGCCCAACGTCACCATGGAGAGCGCTAAGAAAGACGGCCATTTGAAACCTCCACAGGGCGTGCCTGCCGTTCCGGTTAATAGGGAAGATCAAAACGAGCAACCGCCTGAAACTCAACAGGATAGGGATAAGATCGGCAAAGGTATGTGGAATTACTCGTTTATTGTTGTTGTTGTAGACAATTCTCTAAAATGGGACATGCATATCGACGCTTTGTCGAAAAAATTGAGCTATGCCTGTTTTGCATTAAGATCTGTTTCTAAGGAGCTTAACCTGTCAGTGGCTAGAACTTGTTATTATGCACTTTTTGAGTCGCACCTCAGATATGCCCTTCCATTCTGGGGTACGTGTTGTGCGACTCAATCTGACCGCATTTTCAAGCTCCAGAAGAGAGCTGTTGAATATTCACTGGGACTAAACAGCAGAACTCATTGCCAGGACTTTTTTAAAAAATGAAAAATATTAACTCTTCCTTCCTTATTTATATTTGAATCCGTTTGCCTAATACGTAAGCATGTATCAGCTTCTCAAGGAAGGCCATCTCACGCTTATCCGCTCAGGAACGCGGAGCAAGATCTTTATCTACCTACCCCACGCTCAGAGTTAGTTAAAAGTTCAATATTATACAACTCGAAAAAAATGCACAATCACCTGCCTTTTGAAATCAAATCCATAACATCATTTTCTTCATTTCGCAAAGCATTGAAATCTTATTTACTAGATAAGGCTTTCTAGCCGTAAATTATTTATATTTTGATAATCGAATTTGATCTTGTAAACACTGGTCTAATATTTGCTATTACTATATTTACAATAAACTTACTAAATATTTTTGAATCTTATCTTTATTTTTTTATTCTTTGACATTGTAAACATTTATAAATGTTTATTTTAAGCAATAAGACTGACAATGTAATTTGTATACTTGTTTTCTATTCTCTTTTGTTTGTTTACTTTACTTTTGCCTACAAATTGTATTTTTTTTCACAATAAAGGCATTTATTTATTTATTACAAGCTTAACAGAAATACAGAGAAATAAATAAAAGTTGGCGTGCACATTAGAGGAATAGTTCCTTGAACTAGGTTTTTAGTTCACAATAGTTCCGATCTAACATTGACATACCCGTTGCTTGCTAATGAGTTCTGTTTGACGATTCATTTGGCACATTTGAATTTGATTTGAAATTTTGTGGATTTGTCAGTCTTTACGGAGCTTATTTTATGTTATTTATTATTTCTTCTACTACTGATAGTTGTATAAAGGTAGTAAATTTAGATGGGAATTGTGTGGCAGGACTTAAATTAACAGTGACACTATCGCGATTTATCGAAAAGGACTCTAAAATAGTTGGTTGTGTAGCGTGCGGTAGATCTCGGCAAAAATCGAGTGAAATAATGGATCAACTTTTCGCTAGTAAGTGACTATATAATATAGATCATTTACGAAATTCACTTAAATTAACTAATTATATATTTTTTCTTCCATTTTTGCTTTTATTTACTACTTGTCAAAGATTAGATGTCAAAGAATTTAGATACCAAAGTTAGATACGTTAATTTGACTTACCTGCTTCAGTAGCGTATCGGATGTTTATGCGGTTATTAATAATTATTATAACTTATCTATTTTTATTAGAATTTTATATTTTTATAACGTAAAATAAAAAAAAATATTGAGTCTACCCCACGTCTACCCTACATCATAGTTTTACATTTTTTAAATAAAATTAGAACGGCACTGATAAACCGGAATTTAATCGGCCATATTTGAGGCCCATCGCGGTGGACCTAAGATTTTTAATATGCTCCTTCCTTAGTCTTCTTATTCAAAGAATTTTTATAATGTACGAAATATAACGAGACGTGTAATTGCGTATGTTAAAACATATAGGTTAATTTTATGGCAGATAAAAAAAAATTAAAAAAGAAACTCAAATCGCAGTTTAAAAAACTATATCACATCATATCAAAAATCATATCAATTTTACAAAAAATTGTATTTTTCCACACTTGAAGCTTTTTATTTTTATCTAAAAATTCAGAATATCTACTTCGTTTTATAAGATATTTCTTAATTTTAGAAGTTACTTCTTAGGATCTCTTACTATAGTTACAGGGATCCCAATGATAAGCTTCGGATTTGGGACACATTTTTATACATATTATGGTGAAGTTTCAGGGTCCTGATCAAAGATTTGGTACCTTCATAGTATATGAAGTTTTAATTTTTTGTTACTTTGATTACAGAAGAGCCGGAAAACGAAAACGTAGCTAAAGAAGTCGTTGATCAATCTCAAAATAATGTTTTCGACGACTTGGCGTTGGGGGATATGGGTCAAAACTTGGACAGAAAAGAAGAATCCTTGAAATTATCGGATAATAAGAAACACGACGATCCCGACTATAAAGATATCCAACGGGAAGAAGACGAAGGTAAATTATAACCATATACATATAAACTATATACAGATTATCACCTATCCCTGCAATGTGTTGGAGTTAAAGCCGAGTTAGAGATACTAACTAGATAACCGGTCCATGCACAGATCACGTAAATAGATTGGCAACTCTCATGCATTAAATATGTCCGGAAAATTTGAAAAAAAAAACAAATGATGCGTGGCGACATCGAACGAGTGGACTGAAAATCACCTTTTAATTTAAGATTTTAAAATACAGGTATCTACTATAACTGAAGAAATATTTTACAGATTTCTTTCTTTTCAATATTTTGGTAGGGTGGTAAATTTTAAAATAATTTTTTTTCTTAGATATAAGCACTATTGTAAATAAACCCAATTATTTGATTAAAAATTAGGTTTATATATAAATATTAAGAATTTTATCGCTTTCTTATTATATTACATATTTTATGCATGAAAATACATAAAATGCAATATTTATTTGATAAGAAAACAATAATATTTTGAAATATTTACAAAATAAACCTAAGTTATAATCAAATAACTTGGTTTATTTACAAATGATGCTTATATCTAAGAAAATAATTTATTTTTAAATAGATAAGTAACACAAAAATTAAACTAAACAGTAGCTTTTAATATTATAAACGTTCAACATTAAACTAATAAAACAGAAGTCTCAGTCTTGCATCCGGGAACACAGCATTTTCTATATATGTCGGGCTCATGATTATTTTTAAAAAACACAACACACACACACACACACACACACAGCACAGCAGTAAATTAACAACACAAAACGCTTTTAATATCAAAGAAAACTAACACAGAACGGCCGAACTAAGTCGTAAGAAGCTCTGGGCGAACACCGGCTGCCAGCCATGCCGGCCGGCTTCTCTACCACGCGGCGGGAACGGTTCTGCGCAAGCGCCACGTGTTTGTCAAGAGGGAGGAAAAATCGACATATGCGCCATCTTAAACACAATTTTGGTAATTAAATATATCATTTTCAGTCCACTCGTCCGGGGGCGCTCAAAATCGTAAAAAATTTCAAAACATTTTGTCGTATTAAAGTTTCCCGGCCCTGGGTCCATGTATATTTCACATAAGTTCGTCTGTTAGACAGACACTGGCGCAATAGCGCAACTCCAAAATTCCGGATATCGATTAGTCCTTACTCTGAGGATTAGCCAATTGTCGAACAGGAGCGGAAACGAAAGCCTTACGAAGTTGGACGAAGCCGTACGAATGAACAGCTGGCGCTAGCGTCTAGTCTCTTATTGGTCTAGTTATAAGATCGATAATTCCAGGCTTGCGCGCTTTGCTTGAGCAGGCCTAACTGAGCGACTTATGTAAATTCCTAAAAGTTTCACCCATTTCACCGGCTCGGCTTCACAGAATGTAGTTTGGAGACAATCTGGTTACTGTATGGTTATAACACAACACACAATCTATTCATTAGACCATGATACAAAGAAAACAAGGTATGATATTGTGCAGGTTGGTCACTACGTCACAGGTGATACCGGCATCATTGGTCGGCAAGCTCCACGCACCAATTTCAAATCGTCAAACTGATGGCACATAAAAATGTAAAAATTAGTATTCAAATGTCAAGCTCATTGATTTGACATAACTTTTACGGTTATGTCCTAATCATAGATAAAAGAAAATAATCAACTATTTATTAAGATAGATATGAAACTTAATAGTAAAATTTTGGGTCAAAGCGCCCCTCCGTGTTTTTAGTGGAGACTACGTTTAACCCAGCGCCTTCGTCTTTTCTGCTGTAAATGTTTTTTATGTTTATATTTGAATTCACAGGATTTATTTTTAAAGTTACACTGATATATTAGTAGATCAGAGTAACTTTAATAAAACATAAGAATATATATATTTTACAATTTATTTTTTTATTTATTTTACAGAGTTTCATGTAAATGATCGTAAGACGACTGGCTCTTTAATGAATAGACCGAGATTTATAGATTATAAAGCAAACGAAAAAAAAAATCAAACAACGAATACATATACCATACATTTTTTTTTATCTAAGATACATACCTTATCGTCTTTTGGAAACGCGTACATTTTTGCAGTTTTGTTAGTTTCTTTGCAACACAACAAGAAATCACCATTTTTACGTTTGAAAATCACCATTAAATGGTACACTGTTTTTAAAAAAAAAATATATTTTTTTCTTGACTGTTTACACATCTTTTTAAGTTTTTAATGCCACTTTTTCACAATTATCGCGGGTTTGAGTAAATAAAATTTAAATTAAACTCACAAGATAGGCAATAGTTACTTTGAAAATGGACGATTTAAACACTTTTCGGTATTTTTTCAATGAGGGCGATTCAAATTTTAAAAGATTTTATAATTTTTGAAGATTCTGACTTTGACAAGAGAAAATTATTTCTGCTCTTGTTTGGCGGTTGTCTTTAGCAACCGCTATAGCAGCGCCCTACAAGGTATAAGCATCGTACATAAAACTCAGTTTGATGTACTCATGTAAACTGAGTTTTATGTACGGTGGTATAAGCTCCAAAACAATTAAGTTTTGGGTGGTAAGCCGACTAAGCCGAGCATTCCAATCTAAATTTGTTTCTTTTATATATGACTGAAATTGACTAAATGCCAGATTAGAAAAAATAAATAAAATCCAAAATGACCTTCTTAGGATATAATTTGGATATAATATTATAAGAAAAAGGAAAAAGTGCGCTCTAAGTTTCAAACTAATTTTTATTTATTAGAAATTTAATTTGGAATAGTTTTGGCTTTTTTGTTAATTTTTATTCCAGCTTTTATTAATTTCTCTAAAAGTGGTCTAGCTAATAATAAAAAAAATCTTGCGTCTAATGAACAGAGTGTTGTTTTATCTTAAGAGAATGAATACCCTTACACTTTTATTTTTTAATTTCCTTCTTTGTTTCAAGATGATGATGTCTATCCTGATAATAGACAAGCTGATCCAGTGGTGCGCAACTGAAATATTTGACTGGCTATTTTTCTTCCATCCTGTAATTGGTCAGATTAGTAGTGACGTCACAAAGTATGTCGCCAACAATATCAACATTAAGTAACAGTTCGCAATGTTTTAGACGCTAAAATATTACCTTTAAATGAACAATTCTAAAGGGTTATATTACAATGCCAATTTCCGAATCTATTTCGTTTGCTAGATGGCATAATATTCAGTGACGTCACACTCTAATCCGCCCAATGGTATTTTTTATTGTATAAAAATGTAAGTAAGATTTTTGATACGTTTTGTACATAGGTAAATTAATTAGATCAGTTCATATTAGGGATGTCCGTTAAACAAAATATCGATACGTTTTGGACATTCCTAATTCATATTGCTATGCTGAACACTGAAAAAGTAGCGCGATACACCCATATTTATATTAAGAAAACTCTGTGATATCTGGCTCACCATGTTTAAGCATATTTAATATGAGGTAGGTTAATTATTAAACAAGCAATCGTAATTTTTTCATTGTTATGCTTATAAAGTATTTTAGTTGTTATGTATAGTGTAAGTTTTTCTATTTTTTTGTGCTTTGTTAACATTTTATAATATATTTTGCGATGATTTAACGTTGAATTAATCAGTTTAAATATGATGGTGTGTAAATGTAGTGAATTCTACAGGGTGTCAATGTCTGAGTTTGTATTATGTTTCTCTATACAGGGTGTCCCAGAAATAATTGGGTTTTAACTGGTAGTATAGTTCAACCCCAGAAACACGCCTAAGAGGTTTTTTTCGGGAAAAGAATTTGAAAATTCGGAATTTTTTGAAAATTTTTTTGGAATTTTTTTAGTTTTTAGTTAAAAAAAAACATAATTTTTTGATAATATGGCAACATAGGTAGTAGATTAAATTTACAAGAAAGAAAATCCAGAAAAGATTCAGTAGTTCTCAAAATTTTAGCAAAATTTTAAGTAAAATAACTCCTTTATTTTGGACTTATTTCAAAAACGATAAAGAGAAAATATGTTTCTTTTATCGAGATCTACCACTCCTTAAAATACTTGCACTGATTTCTAGGACACCCTGTATAAGTAAGACTCCTATAAGGCTAGTATACAGTATGTCCCTGGATTGTCTTTACAAGAGGAAAAACCTTTTCATTATTGGCATTTTGAAAAAAATGCATTCTTCATAAAAAATTTTGCTTGTTCTAAAATTGTTAATCTCGTTTATACTTTTCCACATTTCCTAATGCTAAATTTTGCCTAATTTCCTAAATATACTAGCCTTATAGATTGATATGGATACTTAATATACCGAAATAATAAGTTGAAAAACATATTGTAGTTTTCTAGACTACCTCTAATGGAAGCTCAGCCAGGGTCACCCTGTATATCTATGAAATAATATGAACAAAAATATTTTCTTGCCTTTTAAAAGTGAATTGGGTGTTACTCTTATCACTGTTTTCAAATATTTCAAATTTCTAATGGTGGTTGATTTATTATTAGCAATAATTAGGTGTATATACTGACTTTACTGTAATAATAGTATTAAATCCTTCATGCCGAGTGTTCATATCATAAGAAAGTCGCTGTCTTCATTTAGTTTAGAGTTCGATTATCGAATATTTTTTGTTACTTATTAAGGACTACTTATATTTAAAGGCGCACTCTCACGACTTTTACAAGTATCCCCACCAGTCCCCACTTTGTAAACAACATCGGCAAGTGAGGCGCTCACACGACGTGCCATTTTAACAAGTACGCCAGCACAAACATTGTTAAATCCTTGGCAAGTAAACAGTATAGTCGCATCGATGGATACCGGTCGTCCCGAAATTGTCGTTGCTAGTGATTCTTTTTTCTTTTTAAGTTCTTATACTGTACACTGCAATACGATTTCTAGGTTCTTTATGTTTAGCCATCCATATGAAGGGCTCATTTTCTTATAAATCCACAAATTCCAAAACATCATTTGAAGACTAGACGGGAAAAACGATTTTTGTCCATTTTAATTGGAGCCGAGAAAAATGCAATTTAGTGTTTTTAAAGAAATATGTTATTTTCTGTTGAATAATTAGAAAAATATATATTACTACCAATTCTGAATTATTAATATTGTGAATTATCGCCATATTCTACCTTAACTGAAATAAAAATGTCAAAATGCAAAACAAAACAGGGAAAAAAGCCAGGTTTTATAAAACATAAATCTAAACTATTATGTGTTTGTTGTAGGAAGAAAATTAATAATTAAGTCGGTTTTTATTACAATACATAAATTTATAACATATAATACTAATTGCAAGATGCATGCTTGTCGACCATGCGTAAGGACATCTCTAGTTTTTGTCATTTACGCGTGGACTACTCTGGTTTTTCCCTTGTATGGCTAAATAACCAAGCTGTAATATCTCTGGGACTAGGCGTATTATTGCTTTTTTTCTCGAATGACGCTAACATTTCCTATAAAGTTGTATCGCTTTCTTAATTTCTATGAAAATGTGACATATCTTTTTTTTTCCGTGTAATCTTCATTTGTCCACTCCATTTATTGCTGTGAGAACAATTTAGGTATGTCGCCAATATTGAAGTTATAATGTAAATTTGCTATTATATAATCTATTATTGTTTTAACATTTTAAATTATCCGCAATTAAACCGAAAAACACCTACGATTCGGAAATAAAGGGGACATTTCGCGGGACATACTCTGTAACAGTACAATTATTTGCGCAGTCGTTTTTTTGCGCCTCGGCAGGTATAGACAAGGCTGGCCAAGTACACTTGGCAAGTGTACGAATAATTATTGTGATCCTTTGACTCGGGCTATATTTATCGACAGAGAGTGGGGACGCGACGAGTGACCAAGTAAACCGTTCTTACGACATGGCAAGTATATTCCAATAACAAATGTTTGTCAAGTACACCAGTGGTGAGAATGCGCCTTAATATGAATAGCCATGTTGCTACTTTGACAATTTCTCTCTGATCTAAGGAAAAAAAAGTTGACAACACTCAGACGTAGGGATGTAAACGATATATTGATGTTTATAAATCATCGATTACTATTGTAAAATCTCGACTTATGGATACTTTTTTTAATCGATGTTTTCTATGAAACAGGACTATTTATTTAGTATTATCATAGTATTTAAATATTTAAGTACTTCATTTGTTAAAAATATGCATTTTTACTGAGAAAAAATATCTAACGAATCTCTCAACACTTTTATTACTTTCGTATTTATTTTTTATCTCTCTCAAATTTTAAAGCTTCGTCTACACATAAGGTTTTATCTTACGTTTTACCTGTCCAGTCAAAACGTATCGAATTAAACTTGTGTGTAGACGAAAAATACGGACATTTTACTTGTACCGAATTAAGACCGTCTGTTGGGAATATTGGCACACCCTGTATTTCTATTTCAAAAAAAATAAATTCACAATTTGTAATGATATGAATTACACTTTGTTTTTAAGGTTTGGTTCTTAAATAAAAGTATATTAAAATAAATACCTTTTGGTGTCAATTTTATAAAAAAATATCATTTTCGGTGTATAAAATATAATGTATTTGTATAATTAAAGGTACTTTTTATAAATTAATTGTGTTTTTTATTAGGTATATCAATATGAGATACTGGGTCATTTCAGAGCTACTTCTCTATATCGTTTGAAGCTCATGTGGATTTGCTCATTTTGTTCGTACAGATCTGTGTTAATTTTTTGGTAGTCTAACTTATGATTAAATCCGCCATATTCAAGTGGTAAGACTTTGGGATCGATGTGGTTGTGAAGGGATTCTCTGTCATTCCAGTGAAATTTGACCTAAAATTTTTAAAATATACAGGGTGATCTGAACTGAATTCCGGAAACTTCGGCAGCATATTCTGAAGATAGAATAGTAAAAAGTTCGTATAAATGTATGTCCTAAATTGGGTTTAGTTTCGGAGATACAGGGTGTAAAAGTTTCATTTTTATTTCGATTTTTTACAAATAATTTCCGAACTAACCTCAATATTTGGATGAAAATTGGTGTCTAGGAGTTTTTTGACACGACAAATTTGATTTTGATGTCAAAACGACTCCTATTTGTAGGGGGCGCCACCTACATGTGTTTTAATTGTTTTGAAGAGTAATAACTTTTCGTTCGTACCTGTATAAAACTTTTGAGTGGAAAGGTATACATTTCCGTTATTTTTTACGTAAAAAATGTCTCTTGGTAAAAATCGCTACAAGCAAACGATCTCAAGATATTTAGAATGGAAATAGTCAATACATGTCATTATTGACAAAAAATAAACATGCTGAGTAGATAGTTATTTGACTGAAATGATAAATTTGGAAACTTTTTATTTTTTTAAATTAATCAAAAATTTTTCTTCGATAAAATGATGATAAAACAGTTTCTGTTGAACTTTTAAAACAAAATCATTTCAAATTTATGATTTCAGTCTAATAATTATTTAATCAGCATGTTTAATTTATGTCAATGATTATTGCCTTTTTTGCGTAAAAAACGTCCTAAATGTATAATTTTTTACTAAGTAGTTTTATACAGGTACAGACAACAAGTTTATTACTCTTCAAACCAGTTAAAAAAAATGTAGGTGGCGCCCCCTACAAATAGGAGTCATATTGACATCAAAATCAAATTTCTCATGTTAAAAAACTTCCAGACACCAATTTTCATCCAAATATTAACGTTAATTCAGAAATTATTTGGAAAAAATCGACATAAAACTAAAACTTCTACACCCTGTATCTCCAAAACTAAGCATTTTAGGACATATACTTAAACGAACTTTTTTACTTATTTTTATTTGCAGAACATGCTGCCGAAGTTTCCGGAATACAATTCGGACCACCCTGTAGAATAATTTTATTGGAAATCTTTAATTTTTGGCATCTGCCGCAAACGATGAAAATTAAAATAGAGATGGAGTCTAATAGGCGGTATTCTGAAGGAGCAAACTGTCCAGATTAACCTTTGTATAGATCTATGGAGGGTAGAGATAAGGAGAAATATCTTCGTGTATTGAAAAATGGGTCATAAAATAGAGAAGACTTAAGATGGCACTGCTGTAGCAAAAGTTCTACATTTGATAGAAGCGCTAAACATTTTTAGAACAGGAAATAATTAAAAAGAGGTCGTTAAAGTTCAGTTCGCTCCCATATTGTTTTTTTGCCCCACTGCACAGTGGTTCCCAGATAGGTCATTACTTAGAAATATTAATTTCAAAATGTTTGCATGAAACTGTTCCTAATACTTTTCTTATATTCCCCTGTAAACGATACATAATAAATAACAAAATCAAGTAAACCTAGTGTAGCGCTTTTTTTAATAGAAATGTCACATTTTTGCTACTGGTATCAAGCTGACATAAACAGTTTTCAGATAACGCCAATTAATTACTTATTTTATTAAAATTGATAAAAACTGTTGCTTTTTCTGTAATGGACGTTCGAAAAGAAGGTAAAAAGAACTGTTTTTCCTTTTTTGAACTTAATTAAACCTAAGTAATATTAGTTTATGGCAATTTATTTGAAGGTAACAAAAACAGTATTTTTACATTTTTGCTTGTCGCTCTTTAAGGCTTTTAACTACTTTCCCTTTCAAATCCTCTTAAACGGCATGAAAATACTTGTTGCTTAAAGTATATTGAATATAAAATAATTGCCACTGGCTGCCGCGAATTTCCGCCGGATCTTATACCGAGTGGTTAAAGATTGACTTTTTGTCTTAAAATAAAAATAACTTATTTTTTCCTCTTCGTGTCAACTTATTTCGTGGACACACTGTATATCAATTGACAATAAAATTGTATTTATAAAATGAAACAACTGTCTCTGTTATTTTTTCAACATTTAAAATAAATTTGACCTCTTCAATATGAATGACATGTACATTCTTCACATGTACATATGTGCAAACATAATCTGTATAGCTTTCCGAATAGTTAGAACTTAAAATGCAAATCACACGAACTGGGCCCAATTTTTTTAATACATATTACATTAAGTTTTTTATATACGTTTATTTAGCATTTGTTATCAATTTCTATTAAAAAAGGTGCAGCCAAGTTATATTTAGATATATAACAGTTATGACCGCACAGCTAATTAAGGGGAACCACTGTGCACTGTTGTAATTTAGTGAACACTTATTCTTCCCATTTTGGTGAGCACTTTTTCAAATAATGTCCCATAAGTAATAATAAAGTCCCCTTTTTATGTTTGCAATATTTTTGGACACACTCTGTATAATAATTTTTCAGATTCCGTTACCTACCATTTCTTTAATATATTCCGGTAATAGAGGCCAAGTCAGTTTGATAGCCGCATGTATCATAGTTGCCTGGTTTACAATATGAAATCTGTACTCTTTAATGGGTATGGACTCTAACTTTCTTAGAGATAGTTTGATGTTGTGGGGAGTGAGCCATTTGATCATCCTCCAGGGATAGTTGGCAATGTCTACTATGACGCACAAGCCTTGCTTGCAAGCTTTGCTGTTCAAAATGATCGATTCTAGCCAGATGTCGTCCACAGCTACCACGTCTGTTAGGGACATTGTGTTACAGTCAACATTTCCTAAAAAAACAGTCAGAAAATTGTAATGTGTCTTCGCAGCATTAACATTCCCTACACCAGAAGATTTAAGCTTGATTTTCATGCGTCCGTTATCCGTTGATACGATGGTCCGACTGTGCTCTGATTGGTCATAGCGTTTTCGCGCCACTTTTTATCCGTAAATTTTTTACTCCAACCCGTCAACGGAGAGAGATCGTACGATAACGGAGGTTTTTTGACACTTTTTTATGACAAATATAACCTTAATAACCTTACCTAACCTTAATAAAAATATAATAGTACAAGAGCTAGCAACGTCGGAAAAACGAGAATTTTAAGAAAGAAGAAGAAATTTAGCTTTCAAGCCGCATCTGTATCAAAGGCTATTTAGCGGCGAATTTTATGAAAGCTGGTTCTTTAATATATCTTTTGTGTATTAAGTGTATCTTGTGCTCTGACCAAAGTGCGAGCCGTCGGGCTGCCGGTAGACTACTGCGGTTCACTACTGCGCATTACATCTGTGTAGGGTATTCCATTTTCGTGTGGTTTTTGGGATTTCTCGTTTATGAGTAGAGATACAATGATGCGATTTTCATATTTGTCCTAGCCTTCTTAGTTCCTGAAATACAGGGCGAATTTGTGATGCGCAGTAGTGGACAAATGTTGAATACAGATATGATGCGCAGTAGTGAACGCAACGCCTACCGGCAGCCAGACGATCCGCACTCTGTTCAAGAGAGCATAACAAGAGATATATTAAAGAACAAGTTTTCTTAAAATTCTCTCTCGAAAACGTTTCTAGCTCTTAGACTATAAGTAAAACAGCAATATCGTTATGGAAATGATAATATAAAATGACACCTATCACAAGCATGAATCACAAGCAAGTCGTACATCCGATGATCGGAGGCATTAAAATGCAATAAATTTAAAAACTGCGTAATTTTCTAACCAATCGAAGTCTTTAAATTCAACTAATAAAATTAATATCGTATCATCGCATCGTCGAATAACGGATGCATGAAAATCAAGCTTTTATCTTCTTGTGTTATGGGGTCTATTAAAAATGACAAATATAAATGAGTCTTTAGATACCTATTTTAACTAAATATATAGGTCTTCCTTCTTTGTCTGTATCGGGAAGAGCAACACGTATCTCTTTGTCTATTAAATGTCTTTTGTTGACTGGTGGTTCTTTGGTCATCCATTCGGGGTATTGGAACAGAAGATCATAAAAGAGCTTCATCTGAAAATTATTTATATTAGTATTTTTTATCTTATAATTTACGATACTACTCATACTCTTTTAAAGGCTTCGGCAACTTCAAAGTTGGAGCTGAACAAAAACCTTTCGAAATATTTTTGGTCGTACTGTATCTTGCTCAACATTTCTTCTTCTGTAAAATTAAATTACAGTAATAATAATAATAATAAGTACTTAAGGTAATGAAATAAATTCTGTCCAACGAATCATCTTCCCTGATTCGAACTGAATAATTGAACAAAAAATAAAATAAAACACTCCTATCAAAAAATAGGGGTTGATTGTAGGAAGGTGAAAATTTAGGGTTGTATGTATTTTTTAATGTCAAATCATAAAATAGAGATTTTATTTCGTTAAAATTCTTAGACCTACTGAATATACATATAAAATTTCATTAAAATCGGTTAAGCCGTTTTGGAGGAGTATAGTAGCAGAAAATTAAAAAAAAACACCTCTATTAAAAATAGGGGTTGATGGTAGAATGGTGAAATTTTAGAGTTGTATGTATTTTTTAATGTCAAATCATAAAATAAAGATTTTATTTTATTAAAGATTCTCAGATCTATTGAATATAGATATAAAATTTCATCAAAATCGGTTAAACCGTTTCGGATGAGTATGGTAACAGAAAATAAAAAAACACCCCTATTAAAAAATAGGGGTTGGTGGTAGAAAGGTGAAAATTTAGGGTTGTATGTATTTTTAATGCCAAATCAAAAAATAAAGATTTTATTTTATTAAAAATTCTGAGGCCTACTGAATATACATAAAATTTCATCAAAATCGGTTAAGTCGTTTCGGAGGAGTATGGTATCAGAAAATTAAAAAAACACCCTATTAAAAAATAGGGGTTGATGTCAGAAAGGTGATAATTTAGGGTTGCATGTATTTTTAATGCCAAATCATAAAATAAAGATTTTATTTTATTAAAAATTCTCAGACCTACTGAATATACATATAAAATTTCATCAAAATCGGTCAAGCCGTTTGGGAATAGTATTGTAACAGAAAATTAAAAAAGCTACCTCTATTAAAAAATAGGGGTTGATGGTAGAAGGGTGAAAATTTAGGGTTGTATCTGTATATGTAAAATTCTTAGACCTACTACTGAATATACATATAAAATTTCATCAAAATCGGCTAAACCGTTTTGGAGGAGTATGGTAACAGAAAATTAAAAAAACACCCCTACTTAAAAATAGGGATCGATGGTAGAAAGGTGAAAATTTAGGGTTGTATGTATTTTTTAACGCCAAATTATTAATTAAAGATTAGATATTTATTTTATTAAAAATACTCATACCTACTGAATGTAAAATGAATGTATAAAATTTCATCAAAATCGGCTAAGCTGTTTGGGAGGAGTATGGTAACAGAAAATAAAAAAAACACCTCTAAAAAATAGGGGTTGATGGTAGAAAGGTGAAAATTTAGTGTTGTATGTATTTTTTAATGCCAAATCGTAAAATTTTATTTTATTGAAAATTCTTAGACCTACTACTGAATATACGTAATAAAATTTCATCAAAATCGGTGAAGCCGTTTTGGAGGAGTGTGGTAACAAAAACTATGACACGAGAATTTTATATATTAGATTATATTGGAAATGTCATCGATTCTCATTTCCAAGCCAATTGGACATTCGAGCATACGGTATTTTTTTATATTAAAAGTTTTCAATATGTCTTTTATGGAATTATTTGGATTATTATTTCCTGGTATACATTCTTACAATAACTTTTGCTTTTACTTACGTTTGAGAAGATCATGTAGTTCTTGCATTTTTCTGTCATATTCACTTATTGTTTTATTCGGCTGGTCTACCATAATTTATATGTAAAAAATGAAACTCTACGAATACTCAACTTGCTTCAATGAAAAATTAAAACTGATTAATTCATTCGCATCCATTTGTATGCAGAATAGGTTCAAATATTATTTTTCGGTTTGAAGGTAAAGGTTGAACATATATCCGAACGACATTTTAACTATTTATTAATACAACTACACTGTTATTATTATTAAATTAGTTAGGTAGTTTATGTCAAGTTATTGTTATAGCTGTATAACAAGATATAATTTATTGGAATAGAATAGTCAATTAAATTAAATAATTAAAGGCAGGTAATTTTTGTGTATTGTTTAAGGAATTTTATAGAAAAATATATAGTACATTATATACATGTTATTTTATTTCAGAATCTGTATAAAGATGCAAAATTAAGTACCTATATTTCAATCATTATTTAGTAAATTTTACCTTATATTTAACAAGTACAGCATAATATTAAGTTTATCCTTTGAGAGATAGGGCGATTTTGACAAACAACATTCAAAATTGTAAGAATAAAAAAGGATTTTTGAATTATATTGACATACAACTGTCACTCTGGCATATTCTCTCGCTGGACAGACTATACATGGTATTTTATCTGAGATATGTATAAAAATGTATAAATATATGTACCTATATTTCAGAAAGATATAAAATATATATAGGTGTCTATCAAAAAATATTGTCACTCTTTATTGTACTTTACAATTAAAACAGCGGTGTGTTTGATAAGCGTTACGACACTATAAAAACGTATATAAGTATCAAATATTTTCTATGAATTCTCGGCAACCTTCGTATCCATATAATTCGAGCTCTTCTATCAGAGGATCGCAGTTCTTCAGTTCTGATAACCAGTCTCTGTAGAAGTAGTCTTTGTGAATCCCACCGTACCTGGAAAAAGATAATTTGTCATTGGCGTTAGTTTTTGCTTTAAAGCCCCGTTCCCAGAATTTCGTATTGTCGCCAGCGACACGTCAGATGAATAACCAATGAGATTTGTACCAAATTCAGACAGCTGTCAATTTTAAATTTAAACAGCTCTCATTGGTTCTTTGAAGTGTCAACTAGAGATGAGAAAAAAAATGGCGATTCAATCAATTGATTTTAAATTCGCAATCGTAACCTGCGATTGACTCTCATAGGAAACTGCGATTTCTTCTATTTGCGAGTTTCAATTTAGGCGACCAATATTCTAGGCCAATATTTAGTTCAGTCATTGGGGATTTTTGCTTGGAAAAAAGTCCGGAAGTTTTACAACTTTGCAGGTTTATAGGTTTGTGGAAACCTAACTAAAATCCATAAAATGCACACTGCCAGACTTGCCGCCGGCGCCGCCATCTTGCCAAGATAGCGCCCAAAATCGGTATTTTGTGAATGTCTCGAAAACTATGCGTTTTTCGCGAAAGGTTTTATGAAAATTTTCGCTAAAGTCAACCGTTTAGGCACAAAATCCCTGGAAATTTTACAATTTTTCGTAAATCGATTTTCCGAAATCAAATGTCGATTAGGGTTCACTAAAACTAGTTTTACTTTAGTGTCTTCAATTTTGTCATAAAACAGTGGCGTATCATTAATTTGCTCATGAATTTATGAATAATTAATTTTAATTATTGAATAATGTGTACTTGTTTCCACACCACCAAAGAGGTAAAGTATATGGCGCGTTTATTTTAACATGGTCTCCCCGGAGGCCTACTCCACTAGATAAATTAAAAACTTTAACTTATCTGCACAAGCCCGACGGATCTGGCTTATTGATGTCAAAGTCGATCGTGTCTGCTGTGCTGGGCTCATCAGGGCGGTCAATACGTCCAACTCTTCATCTTCAGCCGCCAGAGAGATATTTACACAAGTCCAACTCCTCTTCATCGGATTCGTCGAGTGACTCTTCAGTGACGTTATCACAGGATTTCCCATTGCAGTATGCACAAATCATTGAACATTTTAATCCTGCTTTTCTGCATCCGCAGGCTTTACCATAGTTATTGGTTTTGCATTTACAGGATAAAAATGCCAACAGGGATTTTGGAGCTGGATCTATCAACGTTGTGACTGGAGTAATGCCTGTTTTTGTTTTCTTCCAACCCCATTCTTCGGCATCTTTGGTACAACCAGACCAATGCTGAACCTGGTGGTAAGTTCGCAATGAATGCTGTCCAGCACGACAATTAATTATTCATAAATTAATATGAGCGAATTAATGATACGCCACTGTTTCATGACAAAATTGAAGAAACTAAACTAAAACTAGTTTTAGTGAACCCTAATCGACATTTGATTTCGGAAAATCGACTATACATAATATATCATATTTTACGCAAAATTGTAAAATTTCCAGGGCTTTTGTGCCTAAACGGTTGACTTTAGCGAAAATTTTCATGAAACCTTTTTTATAGGAAATTTTATTCTCTTTAATTTTGCTTCCCTCAAATTTTCACATAGTTTTCGAGATATTCACAAAGGCAAGATGGCGGCGCCGGCGGCAAGTCTGGAAATGTGTATTTTATGGATTTTAGTTAGGAACCCCAAAACCTATAAACCTGCAAAGTTTCAAAACTTCCGGACTTTTTTCCAAGCAGGCCCCTTTTTGATCCCCAATGACTGAACTAATTACTATCTATAGTTGCGATTTGCGATTTTGCTGCGATTTGTGATTTCGTCTATTTGCGAGTAACCAATATTACTACAGTTGCGATTTTGTTGTGATTGTGATTTTGTAAACTAGGACAGTGATAACCTAACATCTGCTAGTTTGATGTTTTAGGAGCTGCGATTTGCGATATTGTTGCGAATGTAATTTTGTGGTCTATTGAAGCATTTTATAGTAAACTGAAGTTGAATTTTCTCTCTGATATTATTTATTTATAGAGAAGGCTTTATTTTTCTAGGGCCACGATCATAATATACCGGGTTTTTCTCAAGAGTGTATACACCGCTATAACTCTTTTATTTTTTTTTTGATAAAAAAAAAACGTGATTTAGTATGTTAGTATATGACATAAATTAGGATTAATTGCCGTATTCAATTTTTTTCGGTCACTTCCTGTTTCGCCGGAAATGTGAAATGTCTACAACTTTTGATTTTTAAATGGCACCCTCGGCATTTTGACAGGGTGAGTCTTAAATATTAGGGTAAGTGCAAATATTTTTAGGGGTATTTTTATTTCGACCCCAGAAACACATCTATGAGGTTTTTTCGCGAAAAAAAATTTTGAAAAGTTTGAAAAATTTTTTTGGAATCTTTTTAAATTTTTAGTTAAAAAACATAATCTCTTCATAATCTATGGCAACATAGGTAGTATATAAAATTTGCAAGAAAGAAAACCCAGAAAAGATCCAGTGGTTCTCAAAATTTAAGCGAAAAATCATTTTTTTTTGTAAATTTTCAAAGTAAAATATCTCGGTTATTTTGGACTTATTTGAAAAACGGTAAGAAAGAATATATGTTCCTTTTGTCGAGATCTACCAGCTCTGAAAATATTTGCACTTATTTAAGACTCACCCTGTATATACCGGATGCGTCTCAAAAGTGGCTCACCCCCTATAACTTTTTTATTTTATCAGATAAAAAAACGAGATTGGGTATGTTAGTATGTATATGACATAAATTAGGATTGATTGCCGTATTCAAATCTTTTCGACCACGTCCTCTGTTTCACCGGAAATGACTACAATTGATAGAAAATGACATTCTCAATAGAATGACATATCAAATATCAACTTTTGAGATTTTTGCTTAAAAGAAAATTGAATTTTAAATTTCATTCTAGAGTGCCGTGGCTGTGTTAAAAAGGAGCCTTGGAAAAATAGATTTGATCGTCTAATGTTATTCGTGTCTTGTCCTGGCCGGTTAAAACATGCCCAAATCTTATTTTTAATCATATCTCAATTTTGTTGTAGCATTATTTTATAGCATATTTGGAAAAAGCATTTTTTTACAAATGATTTGGTATCACACACTTGGTATTTTGTGTCAAATTGTGGTTATGAATAGCATGTTGCAGTTTTAAATAAACCATATTTGAAAATGTCAAAACTTGACATATGATATGTCATTCTATTCAGAGTGTTAGTTAGGTTGCAGATCGAATAAAGCAACAAAACACCGAGGGTACCATTTAAAAATCAAAAGTTGCATTCATTTCCGGTGAAACAGGAAGTGACAGAAAACAATTGAATACGTCGATCAATTCTGATTTATGTCAAATGTCATATTATTATACCAAATCTCGATTTTTATCTCAAAAAATAAAAAAGTTATAGGGCTAAACCACTTTTGAGATGCACCCGGTATATATTTTTTAAAACTTACCTTTTTGGTAGGTATTTTGGTTCGATGTGTTTATGTAGACTGTCAAAATTCGAATGGATGAAGATTCTTTGTTTCATGATGACCGACAGAAAAGGCCGGATCATACCAAAAGCATAATCAAAGATTTTCGATGCGTTTATGATATGTAATGCGTGAACTCGATGAGGGAAGGCACCCTAAAAAAACAGAATTATGAAAATTACGTCCTATCATTTAACATACACACATGACCAAAATTATTGCCATATAACGATATTTTTATTTTATTTTTGACCTAATATGATAATTATATTTTTGGACATATTGGCTTATTACACGACTAACTAATATAAAATTAAAAATCTAAGTGCAACTAGGCTGTTATTATAATTTTATTTCATAATGAGTGAAAATCAACAAAAACAAACTTCATTTTAAACAGAAAATATTGAAAACAATTTTAATTATTTCTCACAACTAATAGTCTGTATTACCTCCTCGAGCCTCAATGCAAGCTGTGAAACGACCACAGTCCGCCCCCCCCCCCCTTTATACCCTCTTCCTCACAAAATTCGCGAACCGCTAAAGTGCGATGGGGAGGAGCATTATCGTCCATGTAAACAAATTCATCTCCCACTGCCCCTCGAACTGGACGCACAATAGGCTCTAAAACGTCTCTAAGATATGAGGCACCGGTCATTGTACCATCAATAAAAACAAGGGGAGTTCGAGCTCTGTGCATTTTACCTGCCCGTACCATAATGCTTCCCGTTGAAACGGGACACGGGGTTGAGCTGCATTCAAGCGTGCTCGTCTTCCAGATGCTCTCCAGACCAAAGTTCGTCGCGAGTATAACACTAGGCCTATTCTTGTTTCATCACTAAACATGACGAAATTCCAATTAAGTCCATTTGCTCTCATCTCCTCAGCCCATTGTAGTCGCGTAATTTTGTGCTGCAAATTAAGCTTCGGAACACGTAGAGGCCTCCTTAAATGTAACCCTCTGTTATAGAGTCTTCTTGCTATGGTCTTTCTTGAAACATTTACTCCTTCAAGGCGATCTGACTCATTTTTAATAGCAGTGCTAGAAAGCAGGGAATTGCGTCGTGCAATTAGGGATATTTGACGGTCTTCCACAGCAGTAGTAACTCTCTTTCTACCTCTTCCAGGCCGGTCTGTAACCTCGTTTGTCTCCCTGATTTTTTTAATATTCGCGAAATATCGCTTTGGTTAACTCCTACAATTTCAGCTATTGCAACTTGCCGGTAGCCCTGTTGAGACAGTGTTACTATTCTGACTCTATTAAACTGTGAAATATTGTTTCTAGGCATTTTAAGGCGAAAACAATGGTCAAATTTCTTCTGAAACCCAAGAGACCACAAATCGAAATTTGCAGGAATTTGTAATAATATTGGGTCTGAACGATAAACATTGTTTACCATATCCATTTTTACAAAAAAATGTTTATTACAGATTATCAAAGCTATGTATATTCCGTATATTTTTAAACGATATATGCAATAATTTTGGCCATGTGTGTGTTGTCATTAAAAAGAATGATAGAACTTACATAGGCAACAGATAGGATATGCTTGATGATAGTGGGGGTTAAGTACCATGCTTGACCAGTTCCAATATCGGCAGCGTCAATTATACAGACTCCGCCCAAAATTTGGAATTTTGGTTCCAAACTGGCAATCTGAATCATCATTATGATCGACTGGAACAATTCGTCTGTCGTAAATTGTGACGGGTCCCATTTTCCTAAAATTACACAGCCCAGTTTAAATGACACTGAATAATAACTTTGTCGAAAAACCCTGTATATATGAAATATTCAGAAAAGTGAGTTTGAAATTTTGTTGAAGCATGTACCGTTTATTCATTTTTTGAAAGCATCAACTAACGAAAGTATTTGTAAAATGAAGAAACATACATAGGAAGTAACTCTAATCATATACAACTATATAATTATTACCGAAACACATCTTTTTATCTATATTTGTAAATATACCGTTCACTTTTGCTTTCCCACACCAATAAATATAAATATAGTATCTAAAATTACAGATTTAAGAAATCGCCAAACGCACATATTTATAGGCGTTCAATCATAATTAATCTGCTGCATTTATCTAATATATGTCGTCCGAGGTGTGGTAACCAAGGAAGTAAAATAAGAGAATACACTTTCATAATATATAGTAGGAGAGCCCAGGCGAGGATTTTGGGATTTAAACACTACCAAACTTATATGGAATCATGTATTAATTACATAGTTTTGAGACGTATGAACATTTTGTGTTTACCTTACCAAAGACTTAATGAAAAATAATCCATAATATAGCAATAGAAAAACAATAATCAGTTCCCAAAATAAAAACAATGGTATTTTTTTGGTTTCTGAAACGAAATGAAATTTTGATGGACAAAAAGCAAAAACAAAAAGAAAATTGACAATTTTAATAATCCGTGTTGCCACCTCTATGCAAGCTTCTATCCGCGCTGGCTTGCTTCTTATTAAATTATCAACGTTGTCTTGAGGTATGTTTTCCCATTCTGCTAATGCTGCTTCAATAAACTGCGAGATTTCCTGGATTGTTTCGACGAGCTCTAACCTTCCTTTTGAGCTGGTCCCACAAGTGTTGGATAGGGTTTAGGTCTGGTGAACATGCAGGCCAGTACAAAAGTATGACACCTTCCGTTTAAAGACATTCTCTAGCCACTCTGTTGGTATGGAAAGGTGCATTATCGCGCATGAAGTTAAAATTATCCCTAATTGTAGCTCTACAATATTATAATGAGCAGTAAATCAATATAATAATCAATATAATCTAGCAGTAAATCAACATGCCGTTAAAGTTTGTTGAAGTTGAATGGAGTTTTTGCTCCCAGCATAATACCTCCCCAGAACATTTACAGTTCCTCCTTTATATTTTGTTACAGATTTCGTAGCCTGGAGCCTCGCGCGTCTTCCTGGAGCTAGAGCGAGTTCTCAAAAGAACCCGAATTCGATGGTCATCTGATCTTAGGTCAATTCTGGTCTCGTCCGAAAAAAGAACATTTTGCCAATTCTCAATTGTCCTGTTTTGATGTTGAAGGTACCAATTTAGCCGGTAAATTTTATTTTGCCGAGATAACTGTGGGACCCCCAACTGTACAACCCTCAATCACGAAGCCTTTTTTAGTGGTTTCAACTGAATCGTTCACACTTGTAGTTGCAAGAAGTTCTTTGTAGTTCTGGATGAGAAACATTGGGATTTCTTCTAGCAATTTGGCACACAAAGTGGTTTTGTTGTTCAGTTGTGACTCTTTGACGACTTTGTCTGGCCTGTTCTTGAGAGTTCCTAGTTCCAAGTACATGGCATATGTTTTCAATACAACACCCTGGGTAACGCTTACTATCTCTGCTACGACTCTTTGGGTCATTCCTTGGTTGGTGAGAGTAATAGTTATTCCCCTCTGTACATCTGTTGAGGACAATCGTGATTTTACTACTGAACACAAAATTCACAAGAAAATAAATCGCAGCAGTCGTTTATTCTTTATTGTCATGTTTATTTACAACAAAACGCTTTATCTTAAAGTAGTATACTAATTTTTCCTCTGCAAGAAGACTAGTCAGAAATACAGAGTGATTCCATTTCCCTCCATTATCAGAAACACTTGGGGCGCATGCACTATTAATATCTGAAACGTCCAAGTAATCTTTTGTGATTTATTTTTACATTTTTGAGAACCTGTATGTACACGCTCCCCGCACCCTGCACCAGTAAAAGACCATACGTCATATATTTTTTTTTTATTTTTAGCACAACTCACGACTCACGACGCTCGAGTAAATTCCCATTTAGCATCTTGGGCTCCCCTACTAAAACGTCTGTTCTAAAATAACAGATGATTACAGTAATTTAATTATGTTTATGTCTCGTTTGTTTGTGCACAAGTATGGCGTACAGAAAAAAAAACAAAGAGATTATGTAAAATTAAAACAATAGCCTTTATGCGTGTTATTATTTTCCCATTACAAACAAAAATTATAGCAATTGTAAAAATAATAAGTGGTTTAGTCAGATAATCTATGTATATTGTACCGACTTTAAGATAAAATTTAAAGAACTTATTTTTATAATTATTTTTCAAACAAAAACACCAGAGTAGGTATGTTAGCATATAACCATATGATATGACATAAACAGGGATGACTTACGTATTCAATTATTTTCGATCATTTCCTGTTTCACTGGAAATTACTACAATTTTTGATTTTTAAATGATACTTTCGGTATATTTTTACTTTATTCTATAGAAAATGGCACTCTGAATAGAATGACATATCATATGTCAATTTTTGACATTTCCGCATCTGGTTTATTTGAAATTGCATGCGGTTCATAACGACAATTTGACTCGAAACATCAAGTGGTTGGTACCAAATTATTCGTAAAATTCGCTTTTTTTCCACTTATGCTAATGAGCCACTCTTGTTCCATTTGAAAAAATTGAGATATGGTTATCCCAAAAAAAAAAAACGATTTGAGCATTTTTTAACCAGCCAGGACAAGACAAGAAAAATATTAGACGATCAAAACTATTTTTCCAAGGCTCCTTGATTAAAAATTAGTGTTTTTAACACAGCTATGGATAGATTGAAAATTAAAATACGATTTGTTTTTAAGCGAAAATGTCAAAAAGTTGACATATGGTATGTCATTCTATTCAGAGTATCATTTTCTAATGAATAAACTAGAAATATACCGATGGTGCCATTTAAAAATCAAAAGTTATACTCATTTCCGGTGAAACAGGAAGTGACCAAAAACAATTGAATACGTCAATCAATCCTAATTTATGTCATATACTAGCATACCAAGGTTTCTACCAACATCGAGATATATACAAATACACATGGATACAAAATACAAGGGGATTAAGATCTATAATTGACTACAATATCATTAGAAAAGACTACCAACTAAAAGTAAAAGTTGTAAGAGTGTATAGAGGAGCCACGTGTGGTAGTGATCATAATCTACTCAAAGCTACACTAGTAGACAAACCGAGAAGAACCGATGTAAATATGGAAGGCAAAGAACAACAAAAAAGCAACAAAGAACAACAAAAGAGATATAACATAGATAGCTTTGACAATGAGAGTACAAAAAACTATACAGAAAACGCCTAGATGAGAAATTAATAAATACAAGATTCGAAGACCCCGAAATATATCACGAAGACATTAAAAACAGTATACACTCAGCTGCGCTGGAGGCCTTGGGACCTTATGAATATACCACAAGTAAAAAACCATATTGATGGGATTCAGATATAGAAAGTATTATAACTGAAAAAAGACAAAAATATCAACAATTTTTAAATACAAATAGTGACAATGATAAAGTAGAATATAAAAAAATACAAGCAATAGTCAGACGCAAAATAACACAGAAGAAAAATGAAGCTTGGGAACGAAAATGTATGAAAATCAATACCTATCTGGGTGGAAGAAAAAGTACTGAAAGCTGGAAAATGATAAAACAATTAAGACAAAATCAAAATAAGGACATAATATCGACAGTAACAATGGACAAATGGGAATAGTATTTTAAAACATTACTTACCGAGAACAGAACAGCAGTTAAAGCAGTTAAGAATTTATACCAAAACACCACAGCTAGAATAAAAATCCGAGACTCATTGTCAGAAAGCATAAAAATTACAAAAGGCCTCAAGCAGGGATGTGCCTATCTCCTATACTATTCAAAATATACCTGCAACAAGCACTAAAAAAATGGATGCTTAAGTGTAGAGGAATGGGAATCCCCCTAATAAATGAAGACACCCTATACACCCTATTTTTTGCGGACGACCAGATAGTCCTAGCCCAAGATCAGGACGACCTTGAATATATGGTAAGGAAACTGATAGAGCAGTATAAGAAATGGGGGTTGGAGGTAAATATCACCAAAACTGAATGTATGACTGTAGGGGGACCACAAGAGAACATAGTCTTAGAGGATGGAAGCGTGATAAAAAACTGTGACAAATATAAATATCTCGGATTAAAAATAACTAACGATGGAAAACTCGACGAGGGTATAAAAGATCGAATAATGCAAGGCAGAAGGGCAATATCTATGTTGAATAGTGTACTGTGGGATCAAGGAATCTCTAAAGCTAATAAGAAGAACATATATAATACGGTAGTGAAAAGCATAATAACTTACGGAAGCGAAGTATGGCAGTTGAAAAGCAGAAGAGAGAACATGCTATTAGCGACCGAAATGGATTACTGGAGGAGATCTGCTGGAAAATCGAAAAGAGAACAAATAACCAACAACAGAGTAAGGGAGATTATGGGAGCAGAACACACAGTTGTGGACGACATAAGAACAAAACAACTCATATGGTTTGGTCATGTGCAACGAATGCCCGATCACAGAATGTTTGATGGGGGTGAGCCACTTTTGAGACGCACCCGGTATAGTCAAACAAGCAATAAATATTTCCCAAATTCTAAACCTGTGTTCAAACTTATTTACGAATTCAACTTAAATGCCCAATTTTGATGAGCGTAATAGACAAATTGCATTTTAAACTCATTCTTGACGTATTTTTATTATGTTTATATTATCACTACAGATAACAGAGGTCAAAATACAATACATTTGTGATAAAATGCTTTTATGCATGTATAACAAAATATCATCTTTGTAATAACTAGAATTAATAATTATTATTGCAAGTATTTTAAATAATAATTTTCTTACTTGTATTTTTTTAAGAATCGCACTTACAAAGACCAATCCAAATAATAGGTTTATTGAATTAGAAAAACTGTTCAAAGGTCGTTGGTTCAAATATATTTTCTTTAATATACAGGGTGGTCCAAATAATTTTCCTGAAACTTTGGCAGCATATTCTGCAGATAAAAATATGTAAAAATGTTCGTATAAATGTATGTCCTAAAACGCTTAGTTTTGGAGATACAGGGTGTAGAAGTTTTTTTAATAGTAGATATTTTTTAACTGGTTTGAAGAGTAATAACTTTGCGTCCGTACCTGTATAAAACTGCCGAGTAAAAAAATATATATTTACGACGTTTTTTACGTAAAAAAGGTCTCTTGGTAAAAATCGCTACGAGTAATGGTTCTCAGGATATTTGGAATCGAATTTATCAATACCTGTCATCACTGGCATAAATTAAACATGTTGACTAGACAGTTACCTATTAGACTGAAATCATAAGTTTGAAATGATTCTGTGTCAAAAGTTCAACAGAAACTGTTTTATCATCATTTTTTGGAAGAAAAATTTATGGTTAATTTAAAAAAATAAAAAGTTCCCAAATTTATCATTTCAGTCAAATAACTATCTACTCAACATATATGTTTATTTTTTTGTCTATAATGACATGTATTGACTACTTCTATTCTAAATATCGTGAGAACGGTTGCTCGTAGCGATTTTTACCAAGAGACATTCTTTACGTAAAAAATCACGAAATGTGTATCTTTTCACTCAGTAGTTTTATACAGGTACGGACAAAAAGTTGTTACTCTACAAATCAGTTAAAACCTTTAAAACACATGTAGGTGGCGCCCCCTACAATTAATAGGAGTCATATTGACATCAAAATCAAATTTCTCATGTCAAAAAACTCCCAGACACCAATTTTTATCCAAATATTGACGTTACTTCAGAAATTATTTGAAAAAAATGGAAATAAAGGAGAAACTTCTACACCCTGTATCTCCAAAACTAAGCGTTTTAGGACATACGTTTATACGAACTTTTATACTTATTTTCATTTGCAGAATATGCTGCCGAAGTTTCCGGAATAGAGTTCAGACCACCCTGTATTGTCTCTGGATTATTTATTATAGGCACAGTGTGTGGTATAGCGTTGATTGAAGAAACGAAGATGCGCAACCTCATGGCCTATTTCGTGGAATAAAACCTGTCCCAGATACAGCTGGCGATACACATGGCGATACCGTCATGATACCGTCTGTACCGCAGTTCTGCTTTCAGGGTGCATCCACACTATCCTAAAAACGGCGTATCGGCGTAACGGAGTAACGACCTTGAATAGATTTCCAGTAATTCAATTGGCTGAAAAATTCATCTGTCAGAACTTTTATCTGTCAAATTCATCTGTCAAAAATTGCAGCCAATAGAATTACTGGAAATCGGTTCAAGGTCGTTACGCCATTAAGCCGATACGCCATTTTTAGGATAGTGTGGATGCACCCTCAGGAGTGGCCGTGGACAGTGTTGCCAGAACTACGGATTAATCCGTAGATTTACGAATTTTGGATACAGTGCGTTAATAATATGGACGGTGATAAGGATTTTTTATCATTAAACAATTTAATATAATATTATATGAGTAAACAAAGAACGGTCTCAGAGTTGGCTTGGAAATTAAGATCGCTGTTATTTCATCTGTAAAATATTATGGTAAATCTCAATAATTCGTAATTTACAAGCCAACTAAACGACAATTCTAACTTTAATTGACTAAGCCAACTAATCGACTATTTTCATTACATAAACGCGGATTTTTCATTCAAAGATATTTTCGTTAAACGGATTACAGATATTACACATTTTAGCCATTTTTATGGCAATACTGTCGCTTGTCGCTTTCATTTCCACACTGTTTTCGATATGCTTTTCGCTAGTTGAATTAGAGAAAATGAGTGTTTTATGCGTCGGCCGCAGAACGAGTAGGGGCTCCACTATTATCATAGTTTAAGGAAAAGAGTAGTTGTACTCTCGCAAATATTTTCTGCCAGTTTTTGCAATCTGTCAAATATCGGCAGATTGCAAAGCGTTTCAGTTGAACTCAGTCCGTCGAGCTGCGAGGTTCGAGCGTTGCGTCCCAGCACAGAGACGGATTGACAAAAAATGAGTGCCTTACTGTGTGCTGCTATTAATTGTAGTAATAATTCAAAAAATTGTTCTTTGAGTTTTTTTAGATTTTCATCGGATGTAAATCGATAAGCTGATAGTAATTATCGATAAACATTTAATTATATTTGTTTATTTTAGAAGGTGAGATATTATGTAATTAATTAAGTGTTCTTATTTTTTTAGCATGTGGACAGATTTTAAAAATAGTTTTTTAGATATACAGGTTGTCTCAAATATGCGCATGAAAATATTTTTTGATCAGGGGATTTGCCATAAAATTTTCATTCCAATAATAATTTACGAGATAATTTAAATAGATTGGTTTTTGAAACAGTCTCCGCAGAAACAAAAAAAAAACAGTCTACAAAAAACAGTGTCGATGGTCAACAGTGTCGTGATTTGGTAAGTGTTGTAAGATTTTGTTTTTAACTTTCAATAGCGGGAAATAAGTATGAAAAAAAAATGTTTTTAAAGAATTATTGTTTTTATAACATTAACTTTGTCACACTAAGCTTCTTAAGGTTTTTTATATATAAACTACTTGACTTTTTAATTTTAACTATGTATTCGTGATTTGTATAAATAATGTTCTTTCTCTAAAAAAAAAAAATTGACATAGATTTTTGTGATAGGTTAATTTGAAATTGGTATTTTGTTATAGACACTACACTGATGAAGGCTGTAATGTTGGCCGAAACGAACTTAATCAGAGTTTTCCCGAACCTAAATCCCAAGAAAATAAAAAAAAAAATCAGAATTTTTAGAAACAAGGTTCAAGAGTATTAATAAAGTTATATTCACTCTAGTTTTTTACTTTTCGTATATAATATTTTTAACCAAAGTTTTAGTAAATAAGAAATAGAATGGCAACACCGTAGTGTGCTTTAAATGAAAACAGTGTACTATATGCAGAATTTTATGCCGCATCCAGTTATCTACAGAAAATTAAACTTGTTTTAAATCAAAAAAAGTTCAAAAAAGAAAATCTCTGAAATAGATAATAATATAAAAATGTCATTGTATATTTTTTCCGCATTTCTTCCCATCAGAAGATTTTCAGATACAGAAGAATTGTTACCTACACGAAATGTGAAAATATTCTGTTTTCAAGCAAGTTTTTACTCGATGATCATTTTTTTTTTATTTTATTTTATTGTGAACTCATATTTTCCTAAATACATATCTGTGAAACTATGGCGAGTGCCACGACTATACTTTGCCTAGTTAGTAGACCACGACTATAGAGCTACGTCAGTTGTCACTGGAGGCGAGAACAAAGGTCATATAAAGTGGCAGAAAAAGAACAAAGGATTTGACAAGGAGTAAAGCTACTAGTTTCCTTATACTATGCTATTATATCAGAAACGGGGTACTTACCAAATCGTACAATCAACATTCTCCTGCCCTCTTTGTCAACATAAGGCGGTATACTGAAAATTTCAGTTTCTCCTATATCCCAAATTTTCATATAATCCAAATCGGTAAAGAATTCCGGATAAGATTTTTTAAAGTTTTCGTGGTTTACAATCTGCAAAAAGTTAATACATAGTAATTTGAATAAATTGATTTTTCAATTTATATTTAATTACATAAATTATACAGGGTGTTTCAGAAAACATGTGCCATCTCTCGTGGGAAGATTCCTCGCGTAAAAATAAGATTTATTTTTCATATCAACATAGGTCCGATTGTACTTTGTACTTTGTTTCGTAGCTTCGGGGTAATTTGGTAGCTTGGTAGGTAATTTGAATGCAATTTTGAGGGTAAAAGTTACTATAAATGCGACATATTTAATGCTAAAAATTTGTCGTCATATTCACCACGGACGTGCATATGGGTTATCACAGGAATATTTTTTCAAAAAAGGCATGTACGCCACTGATTTTTTTTTCTTTTGTTAGCGAAATAGTGTAAGCAGTTTAATGCCGATTAAAAGTTGTCTCTTGATATTTTGTCGATTTCGGCCTCCTTGATGAGATAAACGTAATTTTTTTAATTTGCCTTGATCCAAGTCTAATAAAAACTTTTAAAAAAGTTTAATATCATTAACTTGCGAAAGTTTTAAATAAGTACTCATTGATTCCTCATCAAAAAATATGAAAAAAAGTTCCTATATACATGGATATGAAAATGCATAGTTTTAGAGTTACAGGATATTAACACTTTTTAAAATCAGGTTTTTTGTAATTATTTTAAATACCATAATTATTTTATTTAAAATTTCTGTAGGTTGGACTAATAGTAATAATAACTAATATTTATTAGTAAATAAGGTAAAATATGTAATTTATTAATTTCATTTTTATTTTTATTTTATTAATTGTAATTAATAAAATTGCATTTATCTCATCAAGGAGGCCGAATTCGACAAAATATCAAGAGATAACTTTTAATCGGCATTAAACGGCCTACTCAATTTTGATATCAAAAGAAAAAGGTTAGTGACGCACGTTTTTTTTTTGAAAAATATTCCAGTGATAACCCATATGCACGTCCCTGATTAATTTATCGACACTTTTTTAGCATTAAAATATGTAGCGCTTACTTTTACCCTCAAAAGTCAAAAAAGTCCTTGGAAAAAAATTATAATAAATCGAAAAATTATTAAGACTTTAACACCCTGTAGCTACGAAACAAAGCAGAATCGGACCTATGTCGATATGAAAAATAAATCTTATTTTTACGTGAGGAATCTCCCCAGGAGAGATGGCACATGTTTTTTAAAACACCCTGTATAAATATAAATATTACAATATAGATAAATTATGGGTGTTGTAGTTGAATTCAATTTAAGTATTTACCAGTCTGTGTGCCATTCGTATAATAAAATGGCGTGCCCTCAAAAACCTCAACAAATAGGCATCGTCAGTTCTGTCTGGATCACATTCTCCTTTTTCTAAAAATAAGAAATACCACTTAATAAGATATATCTTAAGAAATATTGGGTTAAAAATGTAATTTTGGCCTATATTTATGACCACCCTGTATAATATTTAATCAATTACTATTAAAATCTAAGCAGTGTGTAACCTTTTCTAAAAGACAGGCTACATAAGTTTATAAAAAATAACAATACCGAAAAAAGCACCAAAAAGTAGCATAGTGATGTGAAAACCACATCTTTGTATCTCTACTTATAAATGAGAAACCCTGTAAAACACATGAAAATGGAACACTCATTACAGTGTGGCGCCTCTCATACGCCGCGGAAGCTCCCCATACAAAAACACACTAGATAAAATCAGGAGCATTTAAGTATTCTATTAATTGGTGAATACACACTGCATTCACCAACTAACAGAATCATATCAATTCTTTCTGACGTAGGATAAGTTTGCATTTCCGGCAAATTTCTGAGAATTTTTTTGTTTTAACTGACATAAAATGATAACTAGTTGTTAAAGTTGGTCTAATTAGACAGCTATGTTGAAGTAACGTCAGACATATCACAGCCACCTAGATTTTATCAAATAATAAAGATCTACTCAGATCAAATCGTGTAAATGAAAATATCTAGGAAAATCTTTGTTTGAGGGGTAGGCAACCTTAATAGTATTTTGAAGATACATGAATTATCCATTGATTATAGTAATAATATACTGGGTGTTCCATTTAAAATAAAAGAGTAACATGCCTTTAAAGGTGACCAATGTTCAATATTAATTTTGTCCCACCCTGTATAACTTTTTGGATCAAGTTGTAATTTGATTTAAAGTATAATAGTTAATTTAACTACATGTTACGCTGTACCGGGTAAATTCCAATTTAGGTAGCTTTTATTGTAATTTAAAAATTGTTCTTTATTTCTAGAAAATGTTAAATATTTCAAAAACCTTACATTTTAGTCATATACTTCTCTTATAAAACTCACCTTTATTTTTCTCCCAGAATCCGAAAATCAATTAATATATAGTGTGTTCCATTACAAAAAACACAACTTTGATATGTAACTTTTTTTGGGGACATGCTGTAGAACTCTCTATATTTTTAAAAAGCGCTCTGAATTAACCTACATATGCTCACAAAATTTAATTTCAATACAAACTGTCGATCTCCTTGGAGCCTCCGCGGCGCGCGTATGAGAGACGCTACCATGTACATTGTTTTTTGTTTTCGTTTCACACACACACACACACATACACACACACACATTTTCATTAGACAAACAGTTAATTACAAATTAATTTTACTTACCAAAGATCATATTTCTAAATTCTTCAATTATTTGAATCTTGAAGTCGGGATCTTCGTTGATATTTGATTTCGCCCATTTCATGATTGAATCATTCTCATCAGGTTCATCCAAGCATATGGAAGGCGTTGTTTCGACAAAGTCTTGGTCGTTTTCATCTGCTTCATCCTTTTTGTGGAATTTGTGGTCTTCCGGGTCCACACAAACTCGAACCGTAATTACTTTGGACATTTTTATGCGATACTGCAACAGACAATGGGAGAAAATTTGAAATAAAACTTCCTGTTCCCATAAATTAAATAGATACCTAGGTAGTATGTATTGTGTGTTTCAGTGGTGAATATTTCAAGGATTTTTATCTCGGTATATAGTGAGATAGATATTAGCGTGTTCTGTGGAATGTATAAAAAAACATAGTTAAAATTAATATACGAGTATTTAAATACAGTGATACACGTACCGGGTGAGTCTCAAAAGCGGCTCACCCCTATAACTTTTTTATTTTTTCAGATAAAAAACGAGACTTGGTATGTTAGTATATGAAATTAGGATCGATTGACGTATTTAATTGTTTTTGGTCACTTCCTGTTTCACCGGAAATGACTACAACTTTTGATTTTTAAATGACACTCCCGGGTTTTTTTATGTATTCGATAGAAAATGACACTCTGAATAGAATGACCGATCATATATTAACTTTTGACATTTTTGCATATGGTTTATTTGAAATTGTAACATGCGGTTCATAACGACAATTTGACTCGAAATACCAAGTGTGTGGTATCAAATTATTCGTAAAAAAATGCTTTTTCCAAATATGCTAATGAACCACACTTGTTTCATTTGAAAATATGGTATGATTAAAAATACGATGTGGGCATCTTTTAACCGGCCAGAACAAGACACGAAAAACATTAGACAATCAAACCTATTTTTCCAAGGCTCCTTGTTTAAAAATTAGTGTTTTTAACATAGCCATGGCACTCTATATCGAAATTTAAATACATTTTTTTTAAGCGAGAATGTCAAAAGTTGACATATGATATGTCATTCTATTCAGAGTGTCATTTTCTATCGAATAAAAGTAAAAATATACCGAGGGTACCATTTAAAAATCAAAAGTTGCAGTCTTTTCCGGTGAAAGAGGAAGTGACCAAATACAATTGAATAGTCAATTAATCCTAATTTATGTCATATACTAACATACCAAATCCCGTTTTTCTATCTGAAAAAAAAAATAAGAAAGTTATAGAGGTGAGCCACTTTTGAGACGCACCCGGTATAGTCCGTATCTACACTGATCGGTAAGAAAAACGGACACGTTTTTACACCAGGAATTTGAAAACCACCAACTTATCAAGATGCTTTCGATAGTTTCTCGATAGTTCGTTTTTTGAGTCATCTATTGAGTAGTGAGACTTTTAATTCCCTTGTCCCGGCGACATTTTTCCGTTTCCTATACGGCTAGCGCAACCGATTGCGTAATCGCATAGGAAACGGACTCGAGACTGCAACTCCGTTTACTAAGTGGTCACCGCAACCCATGCAAAGAAGCGCTTACAATGAACTTTCTAGGTATGCTTTATTTGTAGTCACTTATAGCACAGAATATCTAGCTACGCGTAGCTAGATATTCAATAGGACACAGAAAATGGGACACTCAATATTACTTGTAACCGCTACACTATAACAAAACTCTAAGAATTAAGATTTAAACAATTTAATTTGACAATTAATCAAATAAATAAAGTTACAAAAATATTATTCCAACAATGAAAATCACAATAATTCCATTCATTGCTTTATATAGGGTGGATTGCTATAATTGTAATGCCATGTACGTATAGGTAAAACAGGTAGAAACCACCACCATAGCAAATATATTATATATCCTTAAAATGTAGTCAGACGGTTAGTTTTTAAAGAACTCTTAAAAATGCCTAAGTTACTCTTTTTATTTTTTTTAATACATATAAAAGCGTGTTTTATTAAAATTCTAATATTTCAACCATGTTTCACAAGGAACCAACCACCGACTCAGCACTATTTATTAAAAAAAACAGATTGACATACCAACCACGTCTTAAAGCTGTGTTGCCGAACTGCCTTGCCAATATTAGCATATAAAACGTTAAAAGTTACCTATTAGATCAGTGATTCCCAAAGTGGTCCAGGTGGACCCCCAGGGGTCCACGGGAGACTTGCTGGGGGTCTACGTAGGCGTGAACAAAAAATGGGGGTCCATAAGATGTTAATGGGGGTCCACGAAAATTTATCTGCTTTTGATAGTAAAGAGCAAAAATGTAAGCATAGTTTTTATAAGGGCCTACCTACATTGTTTTAAGTACCTATCTAAGCAGATAATATTTTAATAAGGCAAGCGACTGTTACTTGTCCAAACTTGCGTATTCGATATTACGTACAATTTCGTGTACAGACTTGCAAAGCGCTATCCGCCCGACAATGCTTAATGCTTGTTCAGACATGAACTTGATCACCACTATAAATACTTGATGCCAAAGGCAAACGCATTCATTTGTTTCCGGAATTTCGAAAAAAGGCGGAATTTGGAAAAAAAGTTGTGAGAAAATTTATATCTGTGTTTGCTAGTGCCGGAGAAAAGTAAGTAACCTACCTTTTTTTTGTTATAGTACTTAAGTATTTTGTTTACGTGTACTAGTCGGTTGATCACAACGGCCTGTATAGATAGGTAACTTAGTAACTTACAGATATTTTAATTGTCCTCTTTCGATTTGAAGACAAACACAGCACGTTTTATTCAATTGTTTTTTCACGAGAGAAACACTGCCTCTCTAAAAAGGCCGAATAAGCAATATTGCAGAGCAATTGCAAATAACTACTAATTTTATAAAACAGTAATTTCATAATCATTTTAAATTGGTTTTGAAGTAACTATTTTATCAAAACTATTCCTTTTCGGAAAGAGCGAGCGGTGCGCGGGCGACGGGAAAAGGGCGGGGCTTGGACTTCGATGCCAGTTTGTCACGTTTTAACAATGAAGCCGCAGACAAAAATACGCAAATACACGGAGCGCGTGAACTCATTGATTTAATAAAATGTTAGTTATCGTTTTTATGGACAATTTTGGGATTTCGACTTTTATTTTTCCTACACAAATATGATCAGTATTCGATACTGAGTACACCAATTTTATTTATACTATTAAAAATTAGTGGTAAATTATGTACTTTAAAATTGATACCGTTTTGTGAAAACGTCTGTATTTGACTCAGCGGTTTATTAGTTGGTCCCTTTACAAGCCGTAATTCTATTTCCGCGTGCTGACAAAGGCTGCGGTGTGATACCTATATTCAGAAAAAAACTTGGTTACTAAAACATTTTTTTTTTACAGGTAAGGTAACTGACACGAAACATGGCTACAGCAAAGAAAAAATGTCGACAATATAGTATCGATTATTTGAAATATGGTTTTGTTCCATCAGAGGCAGACAAACAATTGCCCATGTGCCTATTATGCAACAAAGTTTTGAGCAATGACTCTATGAAACCATCAAAGCTCGAAGATCATCTAAAAAGGTGTCATACTGATAAAATAGGTAAAGATTTAAAATATTTTCAAACATTGAAAGAAAAATATGGAAAGAGACCCACCATGCACAGTATGTTCGCTTCAACATCTCAAAGTAACGATGATGGCTTGCGGGCATCTTACAATATCTCATTACTTATAGCAAAATCTGGAAAACCGCACACTATCGGAGAACAATTAATTTTACCCGCTGTTGAAGAGGTTTTAAAAACTGTTTTGCACAAATCTCCATTTGACGTACTAAAAAGAATTCCATTAAGTAACAATACTGTACAAAGACGCATTGATGAAATGAGCTCTGATATCGAAAGCTTTTTGTGCAATCATCTGCAAAAAACTCATTTTTCTATACAACTGGACGAGTCAACGTTACCCAGTAATGAAGCATTACTATTGGCATATGTCCGATTTATTGTTGAGGAAGAAATTCACGAAGAATTGCTATTTGCCAGAACTTTGGAGACTGACACTAAAGGCGAATCAATATTTAATGTCCTGAGTAATTTTTTTACGGAAAAATCGATCCCATTTACAAACATTATTTCAGTGGCAACAGACGGAGCTCCTGCAATGGTCGGGCGATATCGTGGGTTTATAAGTCATCTCAAAAGAATTATACCAGGACTTACAGCTATTCATTGCGTAATCCACCGACAACATCTTGTGGCAAAACATTTAAGTGACAGGTTGAACCAATCTCTTCATTTTGTAATAAAAGCTGTCAACAAAATCAGAAGCAATGCATTGAATACGCGTTTATTTGCTCAATTGTGCGACGAAAATGATGAAGACTTCCAACGACTGCTCTTACATACTGAAGTACGCTGGTTGTCGAAAGGTGCATGCTTAACGAGATTTTACTCTGTTTTCGATTCCATATTAGAGTTCTTAGAAAGTAGAGATCCAGATTTAAAAGAAAACTTGATCAAATTCAAAGCAGACATTGCGTATTTGACAGATTTGTTTAAAAAATTTAATGATATTAACTTGCAGTTACAAGGGGACAGCCTGAATTTAATAAAAACAAAGGGGATAATTTCGGCTTTTCTTGGGAAATTGAAATTTATGAAGCAAAACATTAGTCGGCGCGAATTCTCTCAATTTCCAAACTTGTCGCAGGTAGAATGTATTGATGAGGATATCCATACCTACAGTCAACATTTAAGTGCTCTGCATGATGACTTCAAAACCAGGTTTGAAGATATACTGACGATGGATATACCACCATGGATCATAAATCCATTTGATGAAACGGAAGTGGCCAATGTTGTATTACAAGAGGAGCTGCTCGAGCTAAGCACTAATGAGGAGCTGAAGGTGAAATTTAGAAAAGGCTACCCAACATTTTGGCTGCAAGCAGAAATACCCGAAAAATATCCTGGACTGTGGGAAATCGCAAGGAAATTTTTAATAGCTTTTCCCTCGTCATACCTTGTCGAAAGGAGTTTTAGTGCCGTTACAAACCTCTTAACAAAAAAAAAAAGGAGCAAATTAAACATCACAGAGCGGGGGATTTGCGGTTATTGCTCACAAAAATAAAGCCAAACATTGATCGTTTGCTGACACTCCATCAGATACATCCTTCCCATTAATTAAAATTATGACCTGAACCTATATTACCTTAATATTTTTTCTTGTAATTCTATTCTTTTAATAAATAAAGTGATATAAAATGTACCATTTTTCGTTTTTATTTTACATATCGGAATATAGGGACAGAACTCAGAAGTGACACAATTTTTATTTTTTGGCGACTTTAAGAATGTGGTAGAAATGTAGCAGCAGGGGGTCCACCGAAACCAGTAAAATTTTGAAAGTGGTCCACGAGAAAAATAAGTTTGGGAACTACTGTATTAGATTTATCTCTCAATTATGTTGCTTTTTTTGGAATCCAGAATAATAATATCTCATTATTAATTTAAATTTATTAAATTTAACACCTATGCAGGTCCACCTGTCATAATAATAATATTATGACTCATTATAATAATATCATTTGCATTCGTTGCGTTAACCACTTAGTAAACGGAGTTGCATTTCTCGAGTCCGTTTGGTTTGGTTTGGTTTGGGAAACGGAAAATGCGTCCCGGCGACGCGCGACGCCGACAAATACAGTGCCGAAATTAAGAGTCCCAATCTATTCCAACTGTCTTCAGATAAACTATACGTGCTTATATGTAATTATTTTTTTAGTAATATGATTTTATAAAAATACAGACTTTCTTAACACTATCAATTACTACCTTCTCAAATGGCGTCAGAAAATGTATCAGTTCTATGAACAGTGTAATCGATTATCACACCACAACATTTTTAAATCCACCTTTATTAAGTTTCATAAATCAAATTAAATCAGTGCTTGCCTGCGCATTATCTGTAAACAAAAAAAGCAACCATATACAGGGTGAATGGAATTGCTTGTACCAAATTTCTTCAGCATACATCAATTAAGTATTGATAATAATTTCAATCAAACAATTATCAATAAATTAATTTACTGGACGCCTTTTTTTTTCGATCATACGGTATATCAGTGTAGCCGGACTTTACAGGAAAACTCCAAGAATAAAAGACAGGAATCAGCAACGATGAACTAGTGATCCTTAAAAAGGAAAAAGGGACGCAAACGAGGAACGAGGCACCATTTGCAACTTGGTTAAGCAGTAGCTCACACTTTTTCGGTGGTAACGCTCGCAAATTGTGAGCTACTGCTTAACCAAGTTGCAAATGGTGCCTCGTGCCTCGTTTGCTTCCCTTTTTCTTTTTTCAGGATCACTAGTTCATCGTTGCTGATTCCTCCCGTATTGATGAAGCCGGAAGGGCACAAACACTAAGTGTCTACGGGTAGTCATATTTTAGTCATGTTTCATGGCTAAACTTGCTGTGGGTTTTGCCCAATAATTTCTTTCTTCTTTTTTATTACAGTCCCCACGATAACATCTTTTGTTTATTGTTTTCTCTGGGCCAAGGTGATAACGGTAATGTATGTTGGAGTGCCTCCACAGCGGTTTTTCGGTGGTAAGTGTCTACGGGTAGTCATATTTTAGTCATGTTTCAAGGCTAATCTTGCTGTAGGTTTTGCCCAATAATTTCTTTCTTCTTTGTTATTTCATTCTTTATAGCGTGTACCCGCGACTTCGTTCACGTCGAATTAACCATTTGTAATGGTGATGATAAAGCAAAGCAAGAATTTCCATTAACATTCAAACTGGATAAAATTCTCTCACATTTATGTCAGTATGAGAAAAAACAATATGGCGGTATTATTATATAACTTGGTAAAATTTGAAGGGTAGTTTCATCTCGTTGGAATTTGACTATGGAAAAATCCGTTTGCCAAAAATAAGCTTTTTACGCCAAACAGTTTAAGCAGAGTCGTGGTTAATCAATTATCCAACTTTTTGGAACACCCTGTATGATCTTTTAAAAAAATTCAAAATATGTAAAAAAACAAAATAAATTATGCGTGTCCAAGCGTTTTCCCGAAAGACTAACCGTTATTTAAATAACAAATATTGTAATATTTGAGGGGCGTTTTCATCCTCTTGGGATATGAGATTCGAGAAATCCCTCCTTATCGAACCTCTACACCCCACAGTCAATTCGTTTGCCAAAAATCAGCTTTAAAAGTCAAGCAGTTTAAGCAGAATCGTGATTATTCAGTGGTCATATTTTATGAAACACCCTGTATAAATTTTTAAAAAATCTTAAAATATGTAAAACAACAAAATAAAATATACGTGTTTAAGCGTTTTTTCGGAAACTTGACCGTTTTTTAAATAAAAAATATTGTAATATTTGAGGGGTGGTTTCACCCCTTTGGAACTAGAATTTCGAAACATCCCTTCTTATCGAATCTGTACAGCCTAGAATCAACCTGTATGCCAAAATTGAGCTTCTTACGTTGAGTGGTTTGAGCAGGATCGTGATTAATCAGTGAGTCGCTTAAGGATTTTATATATTAGTATAGATTTTAAATGTTGAAATCAGGAAAACTCTTATAATTTGTACGTATAGAAACCTCATTTATACGATCTCAACTAGCTCATGGTTAATTTATTTTATTATCGCACTCTGTTCAGCATTAAAAATAATTTGCCTACGATTTAAATAAATTTCTGTTGATTTTTATACCGATGTGTTCAATCTATACGCGATATTCCAGCAAGCACGTTTTATTTGTTTCGCATTATGGACTTCTAAAACGGAAGAAATAGGAGAAAGCTAAGATGTCCTTCTGTTTAAAGATTCATGTTACATATCGTACAGAGCCTAATGCATTTTAACCAATAAAGCTTTATTAGGTATATTTTCTCCTTTTTAAGTCGATTTGTGACATTTTTTCCTAGAGAGAGACCACTATATATAGGGGAAAAGTTATGTAATTAGAGGATAATTTCCGGCTAAATAAGTGTTTATATAATAAAAGTTTATTTTGCTTAAGGCAACAAGGATCGTCATAAGCCTGTTATTTAGATGTGGTATACCATAGGCACAGATTAGGTATACTATAAGTATCCATGGGTATACCTTATTTCGATGTCATTGGGTATACCCTATTGGCAAGCGAATTCTTGTGTCGGTGTTTACATGTTTAGGAGTGAATCGCTATGGCGAACTAGTAAGTCGGAGAGAAAAATGCGAAGTATTTATTAAATAACTACTTAATCCGAGGCTAGATTTTATGCGCTTGGAGAAATACTTGCTCTTCTTTTTTTATTCAGTACGTCTTATTGTACTGACCATACTGACTATAGTCAGTATGGTCTGTATACAGGGTGGCTCGAATTCGACGCTCATCATTGGGATTTCGGAAACCGTAAGAGATACAGGATCGGTTAAAGGGAGGCAAAGTTGCGCAATTTGATTTTCAAAATGCCGTATTGCATTTTGGAAAATTCCGAATACTTCCGAATATATTGGAAGAAAACGGAATTTTCAATTTTGTTTTTAATTGTTTCCTGGCTTTTTTATTAAGATAACTTAAAATGAAAAACACATTTTCATGGCCACTTTTTCTGCTCTATAACTCCGTGTGATTAAATATTGACTCTGACGTTTCGGCTTCTCTGGATTTTTTTTTCAATTTAATTAAATCCTTTCATCACTCTTAAAACACTATATATAGTCACTTTGATATTTGCCGACGTTTCGTACAGAAAATTCCATCACCAGAATATTTGATGCAAAAAAAATTAAAAATTAAAAATGCAATACGGCATTTTATTGAGCATTAAATTGCGCAACTTTGCCTCCATTTAACCGATCCTGTATCTCTTACGGTTTCCGAAATCCCAATGATGAGCGTCGAATTCGAGTCACCCTGTACAGGGTGAGTCAACGATAAAATAAAGTCCATTATCTCATTTGTTTATTTTCTCCTACCAAAATTTGGTAGGAGAGTTTTATAGAGATGAAGAAAAAAATATATGTAAAGATATTTTAGTTAAATGCTACAGGGTGTTCAAAATATATTTATGAATTTCAACTATTTAAAACAAAAAAATCATATTGTTTAAACGGTACAACCTATATATTTTAATTTTTTCTGATAAATTTTACAAAACTCTTCAACTTTTATTAAGTATGTCATATATTTTTAATAGTTTGCGATTTATTCCATTTTTTTTCTATTTTTACCCATATTTTTAATACAATAATTACACTATAACATCAACATCATAGTTGCAATGACAAAAACTATCAAAATTTCATATGTCTGTTAAGCAAGTTAAGAACAAACCAAACTTGAATTTTAGTTTAATTTGTTGTAATAAGTATAAATGGCAGAGATAATAGTTCCAGATATTCTTGAAAATAAATTAGTTGATGTGACTGATATACACGAACAAACCAAGAAAAACATATTTTTAGTTCAGTACTACATATTATATGTATAGTACCTTGCTAAGTATTATAAGAACAGATGCAGATTATCTAAAAAACATTTTCAGTGTATAATGGGACGGTTTTGCGGCAGTAGTAAGTAATAAGTAATATTGGTTAACGAAATGAATTATAAACCAGAATTGCCACATGAAAAAAACTTTACTTTATGTCAAAGAAGATTCCTATATCAGTAGTCCTCAAAAACTAGGTATCTAGTATGACCCTAATCAATGGCTATTCACCCCAAGGGAAATCCAAGTGTCATCTTTCATAATATAGAAATTCTCCAAGAAATTCACGACTGCAATTTTAGTTTATTTGAGTTTTATTATATTAGTTAAAATTAATTAATTTTAACCAATAATAATAATTGTGTAACTAATTAATAAACTACTTCTTAATGATAAGTAATACATATTTTTCTTTTTACATGGCGACTATGATGTTTTATCATAAATTGAAAAAATTGAGAAATTCAGAATAAGCCGCAAACTATTAAAAACTAAAATATCTTTACATATATATTTTTCTATATCTGCTACCAAATTTTAGATAACCAACTTCAGAAACAATGGCATCACTGATAATTTTTTATCATACTGAGATCTAACATTTGTTGAAACAAATTGAAATATTACAAAAAACTATTAATTTTAGGTATATAACATTATTCATAAAAAAGTTATGGAATTTTATGCAGTCTAAAAATAAAAATACGGTGTTGCATTTAAAAAAAAACATAATATGTTATATTTGCCCGACTTTTTTAAAGCACCCTGTATACTCTATAATAATTTTAAAAGGTGTATCTTAACCTTCCCTATAACTTTAGTATTTAAGATTTTTTTGTAAACCTGGAAACAAATGTGATAATGGACTTTATCGGAACTTTACGAAAATCGGCATTCATTGGATTGGTGTATTGCATTTTTTGCACTTCTCAGTGTTTTGTGGTGAATTAGTGTTTTATTTGGCTGTTTTTCTGTTGTTTTTGGTTGTAACACCAAAGGATTCCGCCTGCAACAACTGTCCTTAAAGCGTCTTTAACTAATTTAAGAAAAACTGCTTTTGCAGTGGCGAAAAAAACCTTTTTTGCTATTGGTAGAAGTAACAAGCAGTATTTAACTTTGTAGTAATTGTATAATGTTTTGTAATAAAAAATGTTTTAACAAAATTAATAATTAGATTTTTAAAAAAAATCAATAATCTATAATACACGTGTAAAGTATTACTAAAAAATACCAAAATGAAGAGATAATTAGGATTTTACGCTTTAATTCAGTTCATTACACATAATTATTAATATCGGACTAGAAATTAATATCACTAAATTACCCTATTTTTTGACATCTTAATTGAAAATTGAAACTAATACTTTTTAATATTTTAATATCTATGGAACTATAAGTAATCGCTATTGACCTATATTTTTATCGGCAACATTTAAATATAAACAAAATAAAAATAATGTAGCATTAACAACAATTATGTAGAACAAACAATTTTTTGCATTTATTGTTTTAGAAAATAACAGAAAAAAAACGAAAACTCGTGACATTAAGATAGTAGATCTTTTAAAAAAATTATAGTCCTATTATCGACTAATTTCGGTAATTTTAAAGTTAAACGTAAACTAATATTACATATATTTATTTTTATGTATAATAGGTATGTTATTGTTTAAGTATTAAAATTGTTTTAAGTTATATACCTTGTCCATAAAAGCCATTACATGTTAAGTGTATTGACAAAATAGCTCATCATGTTTAAAAAATGTGAACTGAATGACAATAACAATAATCATCCGTTTTATCTATTTTTAGTTGGACGTGAATGTAATAAAAATGTTAAGTAAAATATACTGACATTAAAAATGCCACGTCTATTGCGGGTGCTTTAATTTTCTCAATATTTTGACAGAATTGAAGCCTTCGAAAGGTGGACCCGACGACGAATGCTGATAATGTCCTGGGTCGACCATGTGAGGAATGAAGACATTCGCAGAAGAGTTGGTCTATATAGAAGAACGTGAGCTCTATGGAGAATGATCAAACAGAGAAAAATAGCCTATTTGGGACACTACCGGAGAACTCTATCACTTTTTCAGAGTCTAATTCTCTAGGGTAGAATCGAAGAAGACCAAAGAGGAATAGGCAGAAGAAAGCTGTTCTGGTTGAAAAACATTCGTTATTGGAAAGGCATAGAAGACTTCCAAGCACTCCAAGTCGCTGCAATTAATAGAACCATAACCATCTGATGAGAGAGAAGAAAATGAACGCTGTAGTGTAACAACCCAAAATTGAAGAGGTAATATTTTAGCCAACTGTATAACAAACAATTTAAATGAAACAAAGGAACCTAAGTTGTGTTAATATTTTTTTTATTGTGATTACCTCGGATGGGCTTCGACAGAAGCAATATTTTTGGAAATTTGAGGAGAATAGTTTGTAAATAGCCCTACTTATTTTATTAAATGAAATGAATGGAGTGCCGTACTCCGCCTGGAATTCACGAGTAAAAGCACGACAGAGAAAACCCCGATCACCAGAGAATCTAACTATGCTGTCCTGAACTTTAATACATTCAAAACATGCCACATTTATATCCTTCAAAACTGAAGAGAGTTAGTTTAACGGGCCCCCACCCGGTAGGTACGAAGTCCCTGGTTGCGGAGATCGACGCTAAAATTGAAAGTCTGGTGCAAATATCTCTAGATTATAAGTTATTCTATTTATTGTTTCTGGTTGCCCTTTTGCGAGCTAAAGCGGCACATACATTATCAAACAAATTGTGCAACACAGGCTGTTGGGCAACCAGTTGCCTATGTATGGCCCTGTTTGATGCGTTGCGCAATTGTTTGATAAGTTTCAAGAATGTTTGAATCCTTTTGTGCAACGGGACTGTTTGCGCAACCAACGCGTTCTGTACTGTATGTGTGTGTTTCGCTTCGTTGTGCCATATTTTAGTTGTTGGCCGGTTTTTTAGCAGGACGTCGGCGTCGGCGTCGCTTGTTTCTCGAACAATGCACAATTTTTAATAAAAAGTTTGATCAAAATGTTACCAAGTGTAGATATGGGTGATGATGGAGTTGTGCAACGCAACGTTGCGCATCGCTTTGTTGCGCAATTTGTTTGATAATATATGGGCCGCTTAAGATATTCGGCCATGCACGGCCGAAAAATGTTAACCTTTAATAACAAAAATCTTTACCTTTAATAACATTCTTTGTCACAAAACTTACGAACCAAAAATATCATCAATGCGTCTCGAATGGTAGCGAAAAGCTATTATTTAACAACTATCATCTCTGTTCGTCGCCTGATTTCCCTCTTCCTAGTTTGTGAATAATACACACACCGGAAAAGTCTAGGGATATTACAATTTTATCCAGCCATCGTCAGTAATTTTATTATTTGCATTTCTGATATAATAAAATTAAAATAAACAAATAGTTTACAGGACGTATTGGAAATAAAAATGCGAAATTTACCGAATTTTTCAAATTTACCTTGATTTTTATTGAACTCAAAAAAATACACACATTTTTTTATTCTAAACTGTGAATTAAAAAAAGATTAAACCATTTTTACTTATAAAGGGTATGGCCTCCTCTACTGTTCATTACAGCCCTACATCGTCTCTCCATGCTCCTGATCAGGTTGTCGATCTCTTCTTGAGATACAGCCTGCCACGCTGCATTCACGGCCCGAACCAGATCCCTACGAGTTTCACGAGGCATACCCATTCTCAAAATTCTTCTTTGGACCGCGTCCCATACGTGCTCGATGGGGTTGAGGTCAGGAGATTGTGCCGGCCAGGGTAAGATTAATTGATGAGCATTGATAAACTCACTTACCACTCTGGCTGTATGAGGCCGTGCATTGTCATGCATGAGAATGAAGTTTCTCCCAAAATCAATGGCATATGGTAACACGACAGGCTCAAGAATTAAATCACGATATGTGATTCCTGTTAGAAACCTTTCAAGAAAAACAAGATCGGTTTTTCGGCCTAACTGAACTCCTCCCCAGACCATAACTGTTCCACCTTGATAAGGGTGCACTTCCTGAACATGATCCAACCGAATAAGATTTCCCGGTTCTCTCCATACCCTAAGCCTTCTCGAATCTGGATGAATTCCAAAGCGTGACTCATCCGTGAAAAGAACATTTGCCCATTGTTCATTCGATCACTGAACATGATCTTGAGCCCACAAATATCGTACCTCTCGATTTCTCTCGTTAAGGGTTGAGCTCTCCAGGGGCGTCTGCTTCTTAAGTTAACCTCTCTTAATCTATTGCCAACAGTGTCAGGACTAACGGTTACATTATGTGTTTCCTGGAGAATTAAACTAAGCTATGGTGCTGTAAGAGTCGGTCGGCGTCGAGCATTTAATTGTAAAAAATGATCTTGCTGAGGGGTAGTAATGCGATGTCGCCCTGTGTGCCTTTCAGCAACATCACCACTTTCACGGTACCGTGTACTTAATCGCGATATTACACTTTGCGTTGTATTTAATGCTCTAGCTACATCGATTTGGCGCATTCCAGCTTCGAGCATACCCATGTCCCTTAGCATTTCGTCTCTATTAAGATGTCTACGCTCCATAATGTCGTTTAATACTAAACAGAGTTATTTGAATGAATTCTGGCCAGTTATCATAAAAACATAGCCAGTACAGGTAAAATTCGAACAATTGATGCTAGGTGCTTTTTATACATTTGACAAAAAATGCAAAAACACTTCTGCAAATATCCCAAATTTAGAAATAACTAGTGTGACTACTTCGTTTCAATCGAAGTAGAAAGAATCGGCCTACAAATATGTGGTTGTTTATTCAAAACATTTATTTTTAACTTTAATAAAATGATATCCCTAGATTTTTCCGGTGTGTGTATTTTAAAAATCAATAATTTTATTTATGTATACAGAATTTCTTGAAAACGAATGTTTTGAATTTAATGTCTATTTTTAAATAGGCGGTTCATCTCAACGCCTACGCGGGAACCTGCAAGGCACCTTCAGAAGAATAGTTTGACAGCTTAGTATATAGAAAATTGCTCAGAACGTACGACCAAGAGAGCTCAAAGACAACTACAACGCCTTTTTAGTGTCGCTTAGATTATCATTTATTTGGAATTGATTCTTCTTTGCTCACCGTGTAAACCGTACCAACGCACCTAACGTAACTTGCTTCACAACAACAACCATTACCTTTCTTCGGCGCGAAACGCCTTAAGGTCGCATTATTCTACCGGAACACGTTACATAACTCCTATAAAAGATGGAAGAAAGTGAAGAAGTAAAAGTTCGTTGAATTTGAAAGATAAAAATAAACGTCTAACGGCACTCGTTCGAATCTATGTGCGATGAGTTAATATTCGAGGTTTCTAAAACCATTTTAGATAATACCTAGGTTTAGTTGAAATGTCTTTACGTTATTGGAATTTATTATATAATTATTGGAGAATTCTTAATTAACAGTAATTGAGCACTGTGTCTTTACTTTTACAGCTTCATTCAGAACCACGCAATTAGTGGAATAAATTAGTGGTTTCAATTAGCGTAGAAGTTTGTTTCTTTAATTTCAATGTTTCAAGCATTCAGAACGTCAAAATTAGTGGTAGTCTTTTTCAAGTAGAAAAAGTTAACAAACTTTTGACTATAATAATATAATAATACAGGGTGGCCCATCGAAAACGTTCCGCAAGGCATAACGGCCAGAGTAATTTTTTTTTCAGAAAATTTAAAAACGCGTCAATTTTGTTTGTGAGGGGGACAACTTTTGCCCCAAAAATGATTGCAAAATCTTCAACCCTCTAAGCGGGGGTGTCATCCCCAATTTTTTTCAAATGGGAAAGGGGATGAAGTCGTACCGCAATGAAAAGAGCTTTCTATTCTCTATACTTTCCCGCTTCGTTTTTGAAACTCGGTCGAGTCATTGAGAAAATATGAAGGATTGCAATTTGAAAAGTTTATTTAAACATTTATCAGAGTAAATGATAAGGAATCCTTCGACCAATTTGCTGTTTTTTCTTATTATTTCTAGATGTTGACGCATTTTTTCACTTGCCACAAGGTTGAACGATCAGGTGCGGTAGTTGCTAGATAGCTGTTCTGTGACTTATGCGTTGAAGTTCTTCTCAATATCGTTAAACTTTTTAACAATTATGGTGTACGCACTTGCAGAAAAAGTGGAAATAATCGAACTTTATTTTAAAAATAGTGAATGTGGCAATGGGTCGACCAATGGGGTGCGCAGATATTCAATAAACGCCATCCTGACAAACACCTTTATGGCAAAATTGTTCGCGAGTTAGTATGGAGGTATTCGTATTGGGCCAAGTTGCCATGGAGAGTACACTGAGTACAAGAAAATTAGCCAGTGAGACCGGCGTGAATTGTACAAGTGTCCAAAGGATATTAAAAAAACACAAGTTCCACCCGTACAAAAAAATTCAGCTGGTACAAGAACTCAACAAAAACGATTTTGATCGTCGCTTGCAATTTTGTGAAACTATGAGTGAACGAGTGGCGAATGATAATAATTTCCTATTTGATGTGTGTTTTTCGGATGAGTGTACTTTCATTTGAACGGTGTAGTTAATAGGCACAACTGTCGGTACTGGGCTGGGGACAACACCAGGGTTTTTCACGAGGTGCACACAGAAAGCCCTCAGAAATTGAACGTGTGGGCTGGTATTTTTGAAAATTCTATTGCAGGTCAGTTTAACGATATTGAGAAGAACTTCAACGCACAAGTTACAGAACAGCTATCTAGCAACTACCGCACCTGATAGTTCAACCTTGTGGCAAGTGAAAAAATGCTTAAACATCTAAAAATAATAAGAAAAAACCTCAAATTGGTCGAAGGAATTTACCCTTATCATTTACTCTGATAAATGTTTAAATAAACTTTTCAAATTTCAATCCTTCATATTTTCTCAATGACTCGACCGATTTTCAAAAACGAGGCGGGGAACTATAGAGTATAGAAAGCTCTTTTCATTGCGGCGCCACTTGACCCCCCTTCCCATTTGAAAAAAGTTGGGAGATGACACCCCCGCTTAGAGGGTTGAATATTTTGTAATCGTTTATAGGGCAAAAGTTGTCCCCCTCACAAACAAAATTGACGTGTTTTTGGATTTTTTGAAAAAATAAATACCCTGACCGTTATGCCTTGCGGAACGTTTTCGATGGGCCACCCTGTATATATAAAATATATTATATATGGGTCTCTTAATTCCTCGTGTGTATCATGCTGTAATTTTTGTGATCCATCTGCCTGGTGAAATTTCCAAGGTATAGCCAGGGTACCAGACACAAAACGTTGACTTCGTCCATCCTCAATTAAAGCCACTGCGAAACATTTTTCCGACATGTTCGTTTAAAGCAGCGTATCTCCAATACAAACAGAGATAATGCCGTGATTAAAAAAACAAAATGCCCACAAAAGATGAGGCTACAATGTGATTTGATTTAGCAATAGCAACTACAGCTGCTGCACCCTACAGGGTGTTACGGCAAGTTCGGGCAAAAAACTTCGTCTTATTGTTGTGCCCTGTATATGCTGAAAATAAATTCGGAATAAAAATTTCTGACGTAGCATCCGTTAAGAAGGAACTCATTTACAATTTAAAAAAAAATCATCAAAATCTAATGAGTGGTTCGCGAGAAATCCAATTTTAAAATTGGAACTAGATATATAGAGTTTATATAGTTTATAGGATATAAATAAATTGAAATCATATAAGAAATATTCTCAATGTGACCTTACTATGCCGGGGATAATTATAAAAAAGACGGAAAAATCTCATTACCAGCGGTATTGACTCTGCGAATTGAAGATCATCGATTAGACAAACCAGTCGGCCTTGTGCCAATGAAAATAAAAGCACTTCTTAGAGATTTGGTGTTACTGTTTTTTAATTGTTTATTTTATCTGTTAATAACAAAATGGAAAAATTATATTTTATCTTGAATTTTTGATGTTCTTTTATCAAAAAATAAAACACTAATTCACCACAATGCACCAAAACACTTTACTTTTAAACACGGGACGCGTGTTTCGCTAACCATGTTAGCATTATCAGCAGGTGATATAAACTTAGTTTTTAGAGTTTCTCTACTGATGATGTTGCTTAATCATGTTAGTTAGGTATCTACATCATCTGCTGATGATGCTAATATGTTTAGTAAAGCGCTCGTCCAGTGTTTAAAAGTTAAGTGTTTTAGTGTATTATGGTGAATTAGTGGTTTATTTTGCTGTTGTAACACCAGAGGTTTTTCTAGCGATTCTCTAATATTCTACAAAATTCTATAAATATTTGAATAAAAAGATTAAGGAAAGAGCATATCAGAAATCTTAGATCGAATATTCAATATATAATATTGAATATTCAATAATATAAATTATTTATTAACACACACATCCGATACGCTACTGAAGCAGTTAAGTCAAATTGAGATATTTAAATTATCTTTGACAAGTAGAAAATACAAGCAAAAATGCAAGAAAAAATATTTAATTAGTTAATTTTAAGTGAATTTCATAAAAATAATCGGTTTACTACACGTATGTATATTATAGTCACTTACTAGTGAAAAGCTATTCCATTATTTCCCTTGATTTTTGACCAAGATCTACCTCACGCTACAGAACAAATTATTTTACAGACTTTTTCAATAAATCGCAATAGATTTACTACCTTTAAACAACTACCAGTTGCAGAATAAATAATAAATAACATAAAATAAGCTCAATAAAGACAGCCTAATCCACAAAATTTCAAATTAAATTCAAATGTGTCAAAGGAAACGTCAAACAGAACTGTCAAGAATCCCCACCCTAGGTCCCCACCTCCGTCTACCATACAAGAACAGCATTATAGGTACTCCTTCATTAATCTTTCTATTCAAAGGTCAAAACAAAAAAAAATGACAATTATGGCATTTTTACCATTTTTTTTTCAATATCAAATCAAATGAAAATGATCAATTTTATGAAAGAAAATGCTGAAATGCCCACAAATTACAGTCAGTATGGTATTATTTCATAAAATACTTACTGTATTTTCTGTTTTATCGAAATGAGTTTACTCCTGTGAAGGTTTTATTAGTTCTAAACCAGAACACTGACATTTGAATCATTCTTGAGACCTTGATAACTCTGCGATTTGTAATTGCAGAATTCAAGCTTGCAATAAACACTTGCAATATAATAATACACGTAGGTTCATGATAAATAGGTATAAAATTCTCAGTTTAAATAAATAATACCGTATAAATCACGAAAGGTACAATTAAATTGGTTTGGGAATAATATCAGAATAATGTGGAGGTTAACAACATACCTATGAAGATTTTAGGTTTGTAACGTTGGCATATTTTTAAGGGTTTATAAAAAAACCGTTTTCATAAACCCTAAAAAATATTAAATGTTGTGTTGATGATGATGATAATTGATGGTAAAAATATTGTGATTCTTTTAATAATCAACTCATGCAACACTGTATACAGACGCAACACTTCATACAGCGTCTAAAGCAAACAATTCGTTGAAAATCTTGTTAAATAATAACTAGTTTTTAATAATACTCGTTAATTGCGATTTGTGCGATTGTTTTTATAATGACCGACCAATTATAGCATGATTAATTGTTTATGATCAGATATTTAACAAATTATTTATTCACGATTTAGCAAGATAACACTTTGTTTTTTTTTTATTTTCTCATATATATCTAAGATATATATACACTCACCGGCACCAAAAATGAGCACTTTAAAATTTTCATGAATTTTAAAGTTTTATATATTGTGTTCTAGCTGACCGATTTTGATTACTTTTTAAGCAATTTGTAGCTAAATTATTTGACTTTTTAGTATCTCTTTCCAAATTAAAAATGAAAGTTCCTATCTGTTCCCATACGAGGGTAAACAAAATGTTGATATTTTGGTGAATGTTTGGAACACCTTGTGGACTACGTTAACAAAGCAAGGAATGTAAAAATGTTATCATCTAGATGTGTCTTTTATCGATAGTTCGTTTTTTGATTCATCTCAATAGCTGTAGTTCTTTTGGAGATATTGGGTTTTGAAGACGACACTACATTTTTTCGTATTTTTTACATTAAAATTATGTTTTTGCTTTTGGTCCTAGTCAACAGACGTATAAAATAGTAAAATAGTGTTTATGATTTATGTAATGTCACTGTATTTTAAAAATCATGTTATTATTGTCTGTTGTTCAGTTACTCTAGCAGTTTAGTACTCAAAAGTTGATCTCTACCATGATCAATTATTAATGCAGCAATTGCCGATACTTGAGAACTTAAAACAATCTCTACTAGAGTAAACGCCAAGAAACAATAATAATATACCTTTTCAATGACAATGACATTACAAAAACAGTAAGCACTATTTTATAAGTTTGTTGATGAGGACCCAAAATCAATGCTGAAATTGCTGTAGATCGTTAGTGTCTTGTTTAAAAGAAAATCTCCCATAAAAATAAAGATAGTGAGATGAATCAAAAAACAAACTATCGAGGTGCCTAGATGATAAACATAGGTACCTAGAGATAAAATTATTTTTAAATTCCTTGCTTTGCTAACATATTCCACTTCCATCAAAATATCAACATTTTCTTTATCCTCGTATAATTGACAGAAGGAAATTTTTAATTTAGGAAAAGGCACTAAAAAGCCAAATAATTTAGCTACAAGTTGCTTAAAAAATCGTCAAAATTGGCCCACTAGGACAAAATATATTAAACCGTTGATTGAGAGAACTGTGAATTTCCTTCAATCAACGATTAAACTTTAAAATACATCAAAATTTTAAGGTGCCCGTTTTTCATGCCTGTGAGTATAGCAAAACATGCTCTGATAGTAGTGATTTTTTAGTTCACTTCACAATTACCAGCCGAATTTCTGTAGTAGTTTTTTCCATTTACTGTTGAGAGTTTTTTTTTAACTTTATGAGGTTTTAAACGTATTACAATAACATTAAATCATACATTATTATAATGTTTGCATTTCCTCTCGAACAAGACATCCTACCACCTGGTACCACAGCAATGTTAACCTGGAAAAATGGACCTTCTCGCTAATGTCTTTCTCCTTAAATTTGTCTTAGTACTTTTTTACAGCCACGAAATAGAGATTTTTAGCAGTAAACGGAATGCGAAATACGAAAATTTTGTGATTTGTATTATAGAACTTTTATAGAACTTTTATAGAACTTTTATAGAACTTTTATAGGACTTTTGTAGAACTTTTTGATACAAATGAACAAAAAGATAGTACACAGAGCAAAGAAAACTATAAAAGAAAAAATTGAAATAGAAAAACACTAATGTGTAAAATGTGGGTAGAGCATTTTGTAAATCCGAGCGTGTGAAAATTATTTATTTATTCCTATCGACAACCGACTGATTACTAACTACCAAACAAATAAGTTTTTATGTCCAACTCTAGTAATTATCTCCAAGAAAATATACATATATGTATGAAACACGACGCGGTTGTCCATATTTCGAAAAAGAATAGATTCTGTTTTTGCTGGCTGGCGACATTTTCGTTAACAAATTAATGAAGTCAGTTTTGTTGGAAAATTAGGCCGTCGTCTTTTTGCCTTGGATGTTTTTGCTGGTTTTCGATATTAATCAAATCCGTTAATTAATAGAGATAAAGCCGACTGCATTGGTATTTTTTGCGATATGGAAATAGAAAATTATTTCATGTATATATGCGGTGGTCTAATGATCGAAAATGTCAATATGCTAACAAGGCAAAGAGTGGTTTTGATTGTGTAGGAATATGGTCATTAAAATTGATAATTACAGTAACCCCTTATTATACAAGGTATCATACACGCTATGAATTGCTATGACGATCTAGTAAGTCGGAGGGAGCAAGAATGCGAAGTATCTACCATTCAGATGCAAAAAAACGCACCGGAGAAAATTTTGGTCAAATTTAAAGTGTTATATTTTTGTTATTTTTTGCTCTAGTTTCATGTATTTTTTAGCTAGCTGCATATAATTCTCTCTCTCTCTCTCTCTGTCTTTATTCCTACAAAAGGAATGTAAGTAGTGGTCAGGTGATGTGTGAGGTTTGTCTCCATAATTCCCTGTCTTGTGCTTCATGTACAAGCGTGTGCAGTGGCTTGTGGGTGATTTTTGATAGTGTTATATTTATTAGTTATATCGGGAGGGCGAGCGGCCTCTTGGTCTTCTACCCGGAACCTTGCCACAGGGTAACACTTGATTAAAACACCCTGTGCAATAATTTCGTGTGTAAATTTTCCTAAAATATAATTGTACGGTCAGAACCATATCTCATGAGCATTTTGTTTTTTGGATCATGTCAATACATACCTTGGTTAATTTTTAAGAGAGAAATGAGCCACAAACAATTTGCAATTAAAATAGTTATTCTTCAAAATGACAAGGGGACTTTGGTGATTATTGTGAACTATATACTACTATGAACTGCCATCATGTTCGACGTTTAGCAAATGCTTGGCAGGAGGGTTCGAGGTCGCGAATCAGTACCAGTTTTATTAAATGAACTTCGCTTGGTCCTTAAAGAAGAATGGGAAAACAAAACGCAATATGATATATATGCAGCCTCAATGACAGTATGAATGGACGTATACAGGCAGTTATAGCAGCCAAGGGCGACAATACAAAGTATTAGGGTATTTTTTACAATTTTTTTTCTGTTTGCATACCTGAGTATATTACAGATGTTTTCTTTAATATCGTTAGTTCTGTTTTCGTTATTAAGGTTTATTAAAACCCGGACTGCATCGTTAGTCTTTAATTTTTTTTTAAAATTTAGTATAGGGTATTCAATGCAGTGTAATATGACGTCACCAAAACCATCATATTAAAAAATTACATCAAAAAGTAATGATAATTAAAAAAATTGCAAATTGATCGTTATCAGTTCATTTCGCTCTTAAAAATTAATAAAAGCATGTATTGGTATGAATCAAAAAAACAAAATGCCCAGGAGTCATGTTTCTGACCGTAAAATTATATTTTAGAAAAATTTACGAAAAAACGAAATTATTGCACAGGGTGTTTTAAAGTTAAGATAAAAAAACAACCCCTCGATTAACCCTGTGTAATATGCCAAATACTAAAGTTTATAAAAAACTGAGTTTACGAATTAAAGTTGATATTATTATGTTCACTTTTAACAAACAAAGAAATTTCTAGATTTTGCTATAAATCTATTAGAGAGCATTTAAAGAACCTCCGAGCAAATTTATATCATTATTATACATATTTTAGAGAAAAATTCAGATTTATTAAACATTCAACATATTCACAGTTTCCTCAATCATTAACCCAAAATGATTCTGTGTGAAAACCAGAAAGTGACAATTCCGAATAATTAGGTCATTATATTAATAATGCATTTAAATTTTCCAAATCTATTAACAAGTTTTTATCCTGATTTATATGAAAATACTAATTATATGATAATACTATAATATGTAGATACTAGAACGGCTTGATCTGGAACCCAAGCGAATTTAATGATGTTTTTCATGTCTCGCTATAAAAGCACAAAAACAGTTGTTAGACAAATATTTCCAATATATATCTAAATTTGTCGAACTGCAACATATTCCGTAATTATAAATAGATAATTATCAGTTTCTAATATATTCAAAAGTATATTAAAGGCTTGAAATATTTTTTTATTAAAAAATGTCTATACCTATGTGGCGGATTCATCTCTCCAAAAAATCCTATATGGGTATTTCGCCGCTGCAAGAAAATCTACAAAATAAAATAGTTGTTTTTTGTAAACACTTCTGCGTTAACCCAAACAGAAACTACCGTCAGAAGTTAGGTTTACAGGTATACAAATTTGCCCAACAAAGAAAAAAATGCTTAACGTTTCGGAAAATCTCTTTCCGTCGTCGGAAGCAAAAAAAATACAAAGAATAAAGAAAAAAACTATTTAAAATTCAACTATTCGAGAACACTTTAGCTTTTTAAAAAAGATACGTCTACAAAAATCGTTGACGTTCTGTTAAAATGACATTCATATGACATTATATCAAGTTAAACTTCAAAATTAACAATTACTACTTGATAACAATTACTTAATAAGGTAAAACCAAAAAGCCCCAAACTTTCTGTATGATTATTTTTAATTTTTACGTATGTTATGTTTATTTATGTTATGTTCTTTAAAATCCAAGAAGCGATTGCTATACATTACTAACATCTACAGATGCATGAGCAATACATTTATTTTTATGGATTGTATTAAAAAAGCCTCTTTTATTTTTCTTTTAGAGGCTATCGCTTCTTTCATTATAATTTTGGCGTTATTCAAATTTATTCTGTGCCCTGTGTCCCATGAATACTGACAAATCTTAGATTTAAGGGTCTAGATGTTTCACCAATGTAAAATTTATCGCGTTCACATGGTATTTTGTATATTACATTTTTTGTTTGTTGTTCTTTATTCATTGGTTTAGTATGTGATAAAATGGATCTAAGTGTATTTTGTGTTTTGAAAGATGTTCGTATGTTATATTGTTTGCCTATCCTTCTTATTTTTTCCGAAACGCCTCGTATGTATGGAATTGTAAGTTGTATATATTGTGTATTGTTATCATTGTGTCTATGATTTGGGGTTTGTATTTCGTTTAATGTTTTGTCAATAAAATATGGTGGATAATCATTTTTTATTAATGTATTTTTATGTGGTTTATATCTCTTTTTAGTGAAATGTCGTATGAACATATTATTTTTGCCCTATCATATAAACTTTTTATAACACCTTTTTTACACTTATACTGTGATTGCAGTGGCGAAATACCAATATAGGATTTTTTGAAGAGGTAAAAAATTAGTATTAATTAATATTTTCAATACAACGATATTGTTCATATGGAGGTAACACACAGATAGAACAGTCATTTTTTATGAGAAATAGGTAAACACCTTTCCATTTTTATTCTGGTGTTGTTGCTAGAGTAAAAACATAACACCTCCATGCAATGTGTCAAATGAATGCAGTTTTTATATGCATTACAGTGCTAAATTTAGAGCCATAACTTTAAACTATTAACATTTTAAAGGTCTTATTTGTCTTAGCTGATAATGACAAGACAATATTTAATTTAGAGAAATTTTATTGGAATATGTGTGTAGAATTGCTAATGAATTTATATACAGAGTTTTGCATGCAACTGGTTTGTTAAAAGTTTTTTTCTAAGACTAGCCTAGAAAATGCAGTTTGACACAAAGAAAACTCGATCTGAAATTGGCGTTTTGCAAACTGTTGTGTGCTAAGGATTTAGCGCACGACATGTGTCATTTTGCACATGACAAGTGTTAATTTTAACATTTTTAACCTCCAATGTTTAGCTGAAACGCCAAACGCAACGCAGCCGTCAGAAAAGTGTCATCATTACATCGCAAATTATTTCACAAAACTGGCAAAAACTGAGTGAATCTGTTGCTAATTTGTAGTCGTAGAAAAAATAGCGTAAAAAAGTCATTCGAAAACTTCTTTGTGCACTTGTTCGATTTGTGTCGACAAGTGTTCGACTTGTGTTCGACTTGTGTCAACAAACTGTCGAACTCGTGTGCAAAACGTCGTTTTCGAAACTCGTTGTTTAATATACTATTGACTATCTAATTTAGATAAAGTAAGTTTGCTATAAATAAATAAAAAAATTATAAAGTGTATCTGTAATGGAATAGACAATATTTTCTTACAAATATTGTTTACTTCTTGTTTCTTTCAAGGCCAGAAATTCTACACGGTTTAATACAAAGGTGCCCTATATTTCACCCACCTGTCTATTTCATTAGATTTTTCAATCTCGTATAATTGCTTTGTTATATTCTTTAATAGTTTTACAGAGAACAAAAAAACATTTTGGAATTTTCCTTTAATTTAGTAGATTTGGTTCAAAAAAATTCCAAATACATTTTATTTCCAATAAGTTTTTATATTATGTTTTAATGTAATTATTTCACATTAGTACAATGTGAATTAATTTTAGGAAAATTGTTTCTTAAATTTTATTTATCTATAGTTAGTATAAAGAATTAATATCTACTTGTCTAGCTGTTTTATTTTTCACTTTACCTTGTTCATTTCTGGTAAAGTTGGTCCAACGAGACCAAAATATGACAAACAAATATCCAAGCAACAATGAAGAATTGATGTTTCTTCTTCAAAATACTATTAACGTTGTCTTCTCCTCAGACAAAGATTTTTCTAGATATTTTCATTTTTATGATTTAGTGTATGTTTGTATGTTCACACTTTTCAATTTTAAATACTATGTTTGACGTTGTTTCAACATAACTCTCAATAATATAATAGAGTAATAAAAAGTATAAATTGAAATGTACATATTTTATTTTTTATAAACTAAGAACCATCTTCATTTATGTCACGATAATTTATCATCAAATATCACCTATAAATATTTATTATTCTATGACTGTATACCGGGTGCGTCTCAAAAGTTGCTCACCCCTATAGCTTGTTTATTTTTCCAGATAGCAAAATTATATTTGGTATGTTAGTGTATAACATAAATTAGGATTGATTGACGTATTCAATTGTTTTTGGTCATTTCCAGTTTCACCGAAAATTACTACAACTTTTGATTTTTAAATGACACCCTCGGTATTTTTTTAATTTATTCGATAGAATATGACAGTCTGAATAGAATGACATCATATGTCAAGTTTTGACATTTTCGCATATGGTTTATTTGAAATTGTAACATGCGATTCATAAGACAATTTGACTCGAAATACCAAGTGTGTGGTATCAAATTATTCGTAAAAAAAATATTTTCCAAATATGCTAATGAGCCATTCTTGCTCCGTTTGAAAAAATTGAGATATGATTAAAAATACGATTTGGACATCTTTTAACCGGCCACAACAAGGCACGAAAAATATTGATCAAATTTATTTTTCGAAGGCTCCTTGATTAAAAATTAGTATTTTTAACACAGCCATGGTACTCTAGATTGAAATTTAAAATACGATTTTTAAAGCGAAAATGTCAAAAGCTGACGTCATATGATATGTCATTCTATTCAGAGTGTATATTCAGTTTTCTATCGAATAAAGTAAAAATATACAGAGCGTGCCATTTAAAAATCAAAAGTTGTAGTCATTTCCGGTGAAACAGGAATTGACCCAAAACGATTGAATACGTCAATCAATCTCAATTTATGTCATATACTAACATACCAAATCTCGTTTTTTTATCTGAAAAAATAAAAAAGTTATAGGGGGTGGGTCACTTTTGAGACACACCCGGTATATAGATAAAGTATATTATTTTTCAGTATTATTACAAGTTCATTTGTTGTAGATTTAGTTGAATATGTCGATAAAATAAATAGTTTTAAACAGTTCATAATAATACAAATAAAATAAAAAAATAATATACAGGGTGTCCACTTTAAAAAAAACTAAGTTTGAGTAATAATATTTCGAAAATGACAGCTCTCAGCTAAAAACTAGTTACGCCACTGCATTTACGTGAACAACTTTACGGAACTCAGTTTTCTTTTTTTTAGAGGATAACGGAAAAATGCAAAATTTTCAAATTCGCCCTGTGTTTCAGGAACTAATAGAGCTAGGACAAATATGTGTGTAGCATCTTTAGATTCATAAAAAAGTTAAACAGTGATGTGAAAAGCGCATATTTGTATCTCTACCCATAAACGAAGAAACACTATAAAATACATGAAAATGGGACACCCTGTATGATACTTATACAGGGCGAGTCTTAAATAAGTGCAAATATTTTAGGGGTAGTATATTTCGACCCCAGAAACACAATTACGTGGCTTTTTTCGCGAAAAAAAATTTGAATTTTTTGAAAAAAAAATTGGATTTTTGTTTAGTTTTTGGTTAAAAACATAATTTCTTGATAATATGGCAATATAGATAGTAGATTAAATTTACAAGATAGAAAACCCAGAAAATATTTAGTGGTTCCCAAAATTGAAGCTAAAAAACCTTTTTTTAGAAATTTTCAAAGCAAAATAACTCAGTTATTTTGGACTTATTTGAAAAACGGTAAAGAGAGAATATGTTTCTTTTATCGAGGTCTACCAGCCTTAAAAATATTTCCACTTATTTAAGACTCACCCTGTATAGTCATTGTAAGTATCGGGAATAAAAAAATATCTTAATGACAAAAAATAAATAACTAATTCTCCAAAAATAAAAATAAATAAATAAAAGAACTATCAATTATAAAAAAAACTTATGAAAAATCAATAACTTGTAGATATTATTATTAAAAATGTTACTGCTTAAATAGATATAGATTAGTCGTTTGTATTAATAGTTATTTTTTGTACAAGACGATAAAATGGTATTTTATCGTCGACCGAAAAGTAAAATAAAATTTTATCGTCGTGTGTCGTGTATAAAAAATATTTTTTTCCATAGCGAGTTACGTTTTAAAAAATATTCAGAAATTATTATTTCAAGGAATTTATTACGAGTAGAAAAAATATTGTGCTGGGTTGGCGTTGGTTGGCTTTAGTTGTCAGTTTTGAGTCAATTTTTTTTAATTCTCTTTCGTGTCGATTGTTGATTGAATTGGAGCCAGAAATGGCTCAAAATGAAATAAGTAAATTACCAACAGATATTCAGGCAGAGGCGCCATATCCAAACTACTTCCATTTAAATCCCGAATAACTTATGAAAAGGAATACAAAAATTTTCAAAAATGGAAGCAATTAAAAAACGTGCGAGAAGAAATAAAGTTTTTAACCTATCCTCGCTATTAACCTATCCTCGCTAAAGTACTATTTTATCTACTATTTTTGATAGATATAAGGCAATTTGAACAGTTGCTATGGAAAAAAGAAAATAACGAAAAAAAAATCACGAAAAATGTGAATTTATATTTATATGTTTAAATCTATCAATAATGGTTTGAATGAACTGTTGAAAAAGACACATTTTCAAAAAATTGAAATAAAAATTAAACGGTACTTACTTGCTGGTACAAACAAAGAAGGATCTTCACCCGACCCGAACACTAGCAACAAAAGAAACACATACACATATGTGATATGTATACACAGAGGAACTAATTGATATGCCGATTAAGAGCTAAAAGAGAGGCAACTGACAATGAGACTGCACCGCACACATACACGTTACGAATAGCCGGCAAAACGCGAGTCGCGTCTAAATTTCGTTATCGAGAAGTGGTGTAACAATTTACGTTTTCGTTTATATAAATGCACGGATCGTTGTTAATAAACAATGAGCGTTCTAGCGAAGGAAGGCGCTAAAACTTTGGAGTTTTTCGCTTTACAGATTGTGTTGAAGTACATAACCTTGTTTTGGATTGGAACAATACCGATTTGTAATCGATTGTTATTGATTATTTTCGTATTTATAACGCGTAGTCATGAATATACCGTGTGGTGCTTCGGAACACGGGACAGAAAATCCTATGTACATTTTGAAAAGGTCAAATATTACCTCCCCAGAAAATTTAATGCAAAAATTGTAGGTGTTAAAGTTGTACTTTCGCCTAAAATTGCGTTTCATTTCGAATAGAAATTTAAAAGTTATTCACGAAAATCAACTTTCAAATTTGTAAAATTTATAATACGGCCCAGAGAAAGCTACAATTAAAAATAGGTACCAGCAAAAATGGGATTTTGTCATTGTCAAATTTGATGCCACATTTTGTTTACAATAATTTGAAGGTACTAAATTAAGTAATTTTGTATAACATATTTATGATTTTCACAACTTCTATAAAAGTTACTATAGTTAAACGGCATTTAGCTATAAATGGTTTTCTCGCTGTATTAACGTTGATTCTCGCTATACCTTCCGTTTCCATTCCATATCCATTCCATATTCGTTCCATATTTTTTATTGTATTGTCGCTATACGTAAGTTTCCGTTCCGTATCAGTTTTTATTGTACAGGGTGTGACCCTTTTCTATAGGAGATAGACGAAAACTAGTATCGGTGTCTGGAGCTCAATTTTTGTCAAAAACATGATAGTGAAAACCGCACCTCGATATCTGTTACCGTTTATGTGTTTTTCAAAAATGTGCATTTTTAACAAATCGCTGTAACTTTTTTGCTATGGAAAATTTTGTATTTTTATGAAAATATATCTAAAGTATCTTTTTACGTAGAATTTAATGGTTTAAGTATATATTTTTTTTAAATTAATAATTTAAGAATTATCAACAGAAAATTTGATTTTTTATATGGGGCACCCTGTATATTTTTAATGCATTGAAAAGAATTTAAAATTACCTTTCCAAAAATATAGCATACTTAATATTTTGCTCGATTCTTCTTCGAGATACAGAGTTTTTAAAAATTCGCCCTATTTGAATAAGTATAGGCTTTGAACGGCGCAGTCTGTAATGCAATTGTAGCTGTGAGCAGCTATTACAAATAATAAATAATATTTCATGTCCTTTAAATCAACAGATTTAAACTATATATCTAATAACAATAAAAATTAATAGCAAACCAAGACGTGAAATTTTGCTACAGGTGTTCGACATGTCGACCATCTTCTGGACAGACGGGACCGTTTTTGAACATTTCTCGCGGAATTCATTAACTCAGTAGGGTGAGAAATACCGTCGCATAATCGCTAAGTATTTCTAATTCTTGTCTAGATTATACGGGCAATTTTAAAATAAGAACCTTTATTCTTCCGCAAATATAAAAATCCATAGGCACTAAGTCAGGCGGCCTCGACGACCAACGGCTGGGATCGTGCTTAGCTATTCAGTTATTCTCAAAATTGGCTGCAAAATTTTGCTGGTAACTTCAGCATTCTGAGGCGGTGCCTCCTCTTGCTGGAAAAATATGTTTTCGAGTTCCATTAGGGACAGATCATCAATAGTCCAAAGCCTACTAGTTAAAAGTGACGAACTTCTAAAAATTCAGTATTTCGAAGTGGACTATAACAAAATATCAAGAGAGCTATATTTTTGGAAAACTATTTTTTTTTTAAGTAATTAATAAGTAAGTTCTTTTCACTTAATTAAAAATATAGGGGATGTCTCTCCTAAATAAAAAATCAATTTTTCTATTGATAACTTTTAAATTATCAATTTAAAAAAATATACTTAAACCATTAAATTCTACGGAAAAAGGTGCTTTGGAAATGTTTTCACCAAAATACATAATTTTCCATATCAAAAAAGTTACAGCGATTTGTTAAAAATGCACATTTTTGAGAAATACCTATACACCTTCTATACACACAATAACTCATAAACAGTAACAGATATCGATGTGCGGTTTTCACTATATTGGTCGCGTTCATCAGAACAAGTTGATCAGTGAGCGATGTACCATCGATTGGTTGTCCTGCTGAACGTGCTTTTTAGATCAAAATCATAAGTAATGCATATTAAATTGTTTTCACCCATTTTTGGCACAAATCGAGGGGATTAGCTAACCGAGAACAATAAACAAAATGCTTTGTTTTCGTTTTCCAAAACATTTTGTGACATTTGGCGTATGTGATGTTTAATCCATCATGCATCGGTAGCGTAGCGTATTTTAAATCTGATGGAAAAAATGGCGACTGATCCCAGAGCGCTCACAACTAATCGGCGCGTTCAGCCGAAAATTAGTGATCGCTGCGGTAGCGCTACGTCTTGATGAACGCGACCCATGTTTTTGACAAAAATTGAGCTCCAGACACCGATATTAGTTTTCGCCTATCTCCTATAATAGAAAAGGGTGTTTCCCTTTAAAAGCGTCGAATTTGACCCTGTACAAATTATATTATTACGAAAGTTTTAGTTTAAAAATTTTTATTTTTTGAAAAAGGTAATAAGTAGATTTAATTAAGGGGTGAAAGAATAAATAAATATCAGATCATCAAAATGTTAACAGAGCTGGTACAAATGTAAGAACTTGACCAAAAAAAAGGAAGAATTGAAAAACCGGTGTTCACAAAGACTTTATGACCTTGTAAAATGTTATTATATAATGCTTATTAAATAAAACAAACATTAAAAACACAAAACTGACCTAATACGGCAAGGCGTAGCTAATTAATTACCTACAATCCGAGTGTATGTATGAGATATCTCAAAAATTTCAAGAACTATGCTTCCTAAATGATCTAAGGAAATTATAAATTAGTTAGAATATAATCAAACTGAATAATAAACTTTTACTTTAATGCAGGATAACATGTTTTATTGCTATAAATAATTCAGTTGATAATACAATTAATCTAAAATGGCTATCATACATAAGTAATTTTATTAAACTGGATGATTATTTATTTGATATACAGAATGGATATATTATTATGATACAGGAGGAATCTAGTTGATTTTCACCATGAATTTTGTTTTTAAAACTAACCATAAGTTGAAAATTCAAACTTAAAAAAGTGAGATACTTATTTATTTTTACAGCAAAGTAATGAGTTCTTTGGATGAACAATAATAATTTAACCCATACAAAAGCCCCATACTCACTATGCGCTGATACAGTTCGTCGATGCGATTTGTTAGTTCGTTTTGGAAATTCATCTATTGTGTTTGGGATATTCCTTTGAAGACGTCACTTTGCGCGAGTTTGACATTTCTGATTATGACTCAGATTGATCAGGAATGGCAAAATGTCATCACTGGTCTCGAGATCCTTGCTCTTATTGCTTACGTATTTTACTTCTGTCAATTATTTTTGATATATCACTTAAATTAACTATATTAGATGCATGCCCTGTCACACGCTTGTACTCAGGAAATCGAGTCCTTTCAAAAACTGAAAAAATTAAGTTGGCCTCTGTATCTCACAGATTATCAGCTAATTTGAAAAACTAAAAATACTATCAGATAGCCCTAATAAAGTGGCTATAAGGATGTGCAATTAGTTTTTTGATTTTCTAAAAAGTAACGAGAGGAAAAAATAAAATTTGTTTTCAAAAAAATAATTTTTTCCAAAAAACGCAGCAATCTTTGAAATTTTTAAAACTTTTTTGAGAGCATATTGGTGAACATCCCGAAGCGCAACTTTACCCTAATATAACCATGTTCATATTTATTACAGTTATCGAGATACCAATGCTCGTACCTCGAATTTGTAGCACCCTGTATAGCTTAAGAAGTTGGTTCGAAATTTGCGTAAACATATTAATAGTCCATAAATAAGTGTAAAATTATGTTTGGATCACCTTATTTCAAATATGTCACTTTCCTCTGACTCACTTTTTTATGTATATCTACTAGTTAATAAAATCAATTTAGATAAAATGCCCGATCGGTTAATTTTAAATTCAATGAACAGAAAAAGTTTTAACGGGTTTAGTCGCCTCTCTGCCACAGCCAATCTTTGCCAATGCCAGGTGAGTTATGTTATGAAGATCAAGAGCGAGTGTGGTAATCAGCTTTCTCCATGCAGCCAATTCAGACCCGCAGTGCATTCTACCTAACTCTTATGTTAAATATTTGTTTACCTTTCATTTTCTATTAGATAATGTATTTATTTTTATTTATTTATCGTCGCTGGAAGTCAATCAGCTACGTCAGTAAATATGCTTTTTTCTATCCATCACAGCATAAAAAAAAAAAAAGTTGGTAGTTTAAAAATGGCACAAACTGAAATTGTGATATACAAAATCAAAATTCCATGCGAATGTGAAATATTTTTATGTTGGTGAAACATCTAGAGTCACAGTGATGGTGAACAAACAGGCTCATTTTTGGTGACACGCAAGATATCTTTAAAGATAAAAAAATCCATAATTCAAATATTTTTCTTTCATAATGGCCTAGTTGGTTATTATTATTACTTACATGAATAATCTAAAGGAGAAAACATTCGACCAATGTGTACTACTAGTCATGACCTATGCATGCGAAACCTGGAGTCTTAAAACGGACATCATAAGGAAACTGCAGGTCATACAACGCTTGATGTAACGAAATATGCTGGGAATAATTAAGAGAGACCGTAAAAGAATAGAGTGGATACGACAAAAGACCCAGGTAATAGACGTCATCCACAGAGTCAAATTCCTCAAATGGCAATGGGTAGCACACGTAGCACACCTGGAAGAAGAACGGACAACAGATGGACCACAAAAATTATACCATAGTGCTGACGAGGAATTAAGAGACCTAGAAGAAGACCGAACCTGAGATGGGACTAGTGCATTCAATCCCGGGATCCCGGACATTTTTTCAATCCCGAAATCCCGGAATTGTCTTTTATTTAATCCCGGGATTTTCTGGATTCATGATTACATTATTTCTTTAATTTAAATCGTATACAAGTCTTTCATGATAGTACAATATGCGCTTATAAACAACCCTGAATGTAAGGCAACAACATAATGTAATGAGATATGATAACATCGATTTACCTAAAATAATATTCCGGGAAATGGAATTCTTCGAAAATGGACCTGACCGAGGTTTCCACTTGCAGTTAGCCTATGACATCCTGATAACTATTCCTCCAACGAGTGTGGAATTAGAAATGACATTTTCTATTGCTGGAATGTTGTGCAGTAAAATCAGATCTAGTTTGAGTGATAATACTCTTGATCAGCTTGTTTTTTTTAAGAATTTTTTTCAAAAAACATATTTAGATCCTCATATTTGTTACTGCATGTGCATAAGTTGTTATTTTAGTATCTTAGTATTTTAGTATCTTAGTACTTAGTACTATCTGTGTTATGCTGTGTCTGTTCGTTTGGTTATGTAAATTAAATAAAAAATGTATATATTAGTTCCTTTTAATGTTTTTTTTTTGTTAAATAAACTTATATGTTATGTTGTTTTGTAATGGGGATGACGTTTAATTTATGTTAATGTTTTTTTTGTTCAATAAAATTTTGTTAAGAAAGAAAATACAATATAATTTCAACGTAATTACTTTTTTCGTGGATCCCGGGACTAATCCCGGGATCCCGGGATCGAAAAATTATAATCCCGAAATCCCGGGATTGAAAATTTCTTTCGGGATTGAATGCCTTAGATGGGACCATGATATTAGAAAATTTGTAGGGATAACTTGTACCCGCATAGCCAACAATAGACAACAATGGGCCCAACTACAAAGAGAGTATGTGATGTAGTCCTACATCATAATTGGAAATGGTTGAATAAGTTGAAAATGATGATGATGATGATGATGACATTAATAATAATTAACAGTTTATTTCTGAAACCACACGTACGAGATATTCTCTGTTTCGAAGAAATTTGTTCGGCATGTTTGAATTTTATGATACCAGTCATACTATATATCTACCAATAGTATGATAGTAGATCTTTTCATACTAAGGGGATCATTTTCACTGTAACCAGAGGCGGATACAGGAATTTATTTTAGGGGAGGGCCAAATAAAAAGTAATGTAGAATATTTATACTTATTAGGGCGCTATTTCTAACCGAAAAGCCTAATATTTATTACAACTTATAGGTTTTAAGGAAGAAAATATTTTAAGGGGGGAATTTGAGCCCCCCTCTGTATCCGCCCCATGAGCCCCCCTCTGTATCCGCCACTGCTGGTAACTCTATAAAACATGTGTAGTAAACCGATCAATTATGAAATTCACTGAGAATTATATATTTTTCTCTTGCATTTTCACTTTATTTACTACTTATCAAAAATAATTAGGATACGTCAGTTTGACTTAGGTGTTTCAGTGGTGTATTTGATATTTTTTATAAGAGTTTATTTTTTTTCTTTTTCTTAAACCTTTAGAATTATATCCATTAATATTTTTTTTCCTTTCTTGGGTATGAGGTTTTTTTTTATTAATTGAAAATGAAAACCTTTTTTTTATTATTATGCGACGTTCCGCCCCATCATGATGGGCTTTCTCAGGCACTTTATTCTTGAAGCCGCAGCCGCCTTGCTACCACCAGTCTATATAGAAGAATTCAAGAATAAAGTGCCTGAGAAAGCCCACCATGATGAGGCGAAACGTCGCATAATAATAAAAAAAAAGTTTCCATTTTCAATTAATAAAAAAAAACTCATACCCAAGAAAGGAAAAAAAATATATATTTGATATTTTTGTTATAATATAATTATTCTAACTTATCTATTTTAACATTTGTATTGATAACGTAAAAGAAAACCAATTGAGTCTGCTCTATATCGGGTGTGTCTAAAAAGTGGCTTTTTATAACCCTATAACTTTTTTATTTTTTCTGATAAAAAAATGAGATTTGGTATGTTAGTATATGACATAAATTAGAATTGATTGATGTATTCAATTGTTTTCGGTCACTTCCTGTTTCACCGGAAATGACTACAACCTTTTATTTTTAAGTAGCTCTCTCGGTATTTTTTTACTTTATTTGATAGAAAATAACACTCTGTATAGAATCATATATCATAAGTATTGACATTTTCGCATATGGTTTATTATTGAATTTTTTGTTACGAACTTGCGGTTCGTAACGAAAATTTGACTCGAACTACCAAGTGCGTGGTATCAAATTATTCGTAAAAAAATTCTTTTTCCAAATATGCTAATGAGCCACCATCGTTCCGTTTGAAAAAATTGAGATATGATTAAAATACGATTTGGCCATTTTCTAACTGGCCAGGACAAGACATTAAAAACATTACACGATCAAATCTATTTTTCCAAGACTTCTTGATTAACAATTAGTGTTTTTAACATAGCCATGGCACTTTAGATTGAATTTTAATATACGATTTTTTATTAAGCGAGAATGTCAAAAGTTGACATATGATATGTCATTTTATTTAGAATGTAATTTTTTATCGAATAAAGTAAAAAAATACAGAGGGTGCCATTTAAAAATCAAAAGTTGTTGTCGTTTCCGGTGAAACAAGAAGTGACCAAAAACAATTGAATACGCCAATCAATCCTAATTTATGTCATATACTAACATAACAAATCTCATTATTTTTACTGAAAAAATAAAAAAGTTATAGGGGTGAGCTACTTTTGAGACGCACCCGGTATATCAGATACTGACATTTGATGATTTTTGGTCTTACTTCTTAGGCCCGGTTGTACAAACATAGATTTAACTCGAGTTCAAATGAATTGTGAAAAACGCTGAACTCGGCAATTCTATTTAACTATATTTTTCTTGTGGTATAAGATTATAGGACGATTCTAAGCCTCAAAAATGGATGGCTCAATTTGAATCGTCAAATACCTAATTATTCTATTACATCGAAAAACTTTTGAAGTTTTGAGTTCCACATTGACATGTTGAACTTAATTTAAATCTTAGCATATTTTATTAGACAAATTCTTAAAAATATATATTACTTATGAGCTTAATGCCCTTCTGTGACCTAATTATTTAATTTCAGGAATTAGTTTTAATATTTCTTGTAAAAAATATTATTTACTGCATTGCTTAGGGCGTTATTATAAGAGTTTTTTGTCCTAATTACCAGTTTTCATAGAATTCTAATTGTTGAATAATATTTAAATAACTCACGAATTACAGTAATATTTTTGTAACAACCTATATTATGCAAATCTAATAATTTAAGTACAAGTAGTACTAAAAACGGTTTTCCTTGAAAAAAATTGCACATATGCAGATTAAACGAATTGATTACTGCAGTGAAATAGTTAGGATTTAATTGAAACGAAATAATTTTTTTATTAACCGCGTTTAAGTTGATTTTAATGCTTGATTTGATCAAGGCCTCACCTGTTTTACACAGGATATTGTTTGAAGAAAAAAGAGATAATTAGTCTACCCAAGCATAAATGGCATAAAAAGTTTTTATTCTTAAATTATTTCCTTTTGAACTAAAAAGAATAATTATGTTTCTGATTTCTCTATTTCGTATATATCTTTGTATAGAAAAAAATATACAGAATCATAAAAAGTGGTAAAAGATATTAGTTTTTGTTTTCATCTACCTCCTATAGAAAGGGGTGTTTCTCTCTAAAAGCGTTCAATTTGGCACAAACTGTATAGGTAAAACGCTATGTTTAGTTGGTTAGACCTTACCATTTATTCTATTTTGTTGCGTATTATTTTTGGACTGCTTTTGTATAAATATTTACCATAAGTAAAGAGTAATATCGGTAGATTTTTCTTTGAACATTACCCTAAACAATTTGAAAAAAAGCGTTAATTGCCAAAAGATTAACTAAATGTATTATTCTATTACGCAAATTGTCAAATTGTTAATTTTTATTTAAGTAAGGTGTAAATTAAAGAAGGAATTAAAAATGGTAGAGAGTTCGTTCACATTATTATGAACGTGTTATGGCTTAGCTGTAAATCTTTTCAGTGTCAAGAGTAGATAGATATAAGTGCATGTGTGTTTAATGATTTATGTGCTAAGAACAAAAGGAAATTTCTTATTAGGAAGTAGTAAACTTTGAAAATTAATACAATAAAGCGATAAATGTATATTGTATTTCCTTGTCTTAGCATTGTACCCTGTATTTTCTTTAACGAAAAATGTTTACATAATTTAAACTCAAAGTATTTTAAGATAACTCTCCTTTTTGCTGCTAAGGCTAATCTGTAAGGGGACTTATTATTATTTATTATCTACGCAAACCCTTGTAAAGTTAATATATCTTTGCAAAAAAAGATTGAAAATATACCTCAATTTCCAACAATCGATATTTTTTTAAAATATCGATCTTTTTAAACATCACTAACATATTTTTTAAAATAATGAATCAGCTTCTACATAAGGGTATGATTAAGATTTTTCTTTTGAAACTATCAATGATAGTCTAGTATCGATCATTTATAATTCCCCAAACAATTTAATATACGAAACTTTATAACTACTGCAACCACTATTTAATATAATCTACATCACCTGAATTATTTAACAGACCCATTATGTAGTAAATTATTTATTAATATTCACACTAATATATGCCACCTAACAAAGAATTTATTTCACTTCGAACTCTTGCCATCTAAAGATGTCACCATCCTACGATTATCGAAATTTCTTCAAGATTGACTTTGACAGACTGAAACTCGTAGGAATCTGGTTAGAACAATCAAAATCTTTATCCCAAAAATGCTACACTATCTTGATAAACACGAATTATTTTCTGATCAGCTTAGTGCTGATTTTGGACAGAATCATCAACACGAGAAGCATGGCTGATTTTGGAATGACCTACATCGAGCCTATATGCTTCATGGCTCCTATAAAATCCTACTTACTTTTATCAAATTTGAAGTATTTTTACTCACTTTTTGACTATTTAAAAGAAGAATTATTTCAACCTGAAAACTAAGAAGAACATAATTTAGTTGTGAAAGTTTTGGACAATTTTCAGAAAAGAAAGAGAGTTTGTGTTATGATATTTATTGTCAGTAAGGGCATTGTAGGGAATTTCGTCTTTATTGAATATATCTTTGCAAAAAAATCTGCAAATAAAGGTTGAAAAAATATCTCAATTTTCAACTATCGATATTTTTTGAGATATCGATACTTTTAAACATCACTAATATATTTTTTAAATTATTAATCAGCCTCTACATAAGGATATGATTAAGATTTTTCTTATGAAACTCTCGATGGTAGTCTAGTATCGATCATTTATAATTCACAAAACAATTTAATATACGAAACTTTATAACTACTGCAACCACCATTTAAAATAACCTACAGCACCCGAATTATTTAACAGACCCATGAAATAGTAAATTATTTATTAATATTCACACTAATATATGCCACCTAACAAAGAATATTGTTAATTTATTTCACTTCAAACCCTTGCCATCTAAAGATGCCACCATCCTACGATTACCGAAATTTTTTCAAGATTGACTTTGACAGACTGAAACTAGTAGGAATCTGGTTGAAACAATCAAAATCTTTGTCCCAAAAATGCTACACTATCTTGATAAACACGAATTATTTTCTGATCAGCTCAGTGCTGATTTTGGACTGGATCATCAGCACGAGAAGCATGGCTGATTTTGGACTGACCTACATCAAGCCTATATGCTTCATGGCTCCTATAAAATCCTACTTGCTTTTATCTAATTTAAAGTATTTTTACTCACTTTTTGATTATTTAAATGAAGAATTATTTCAGCCTGAAAACCAAGAAGAACATAATTTAGTTGTAAAAGTTTTGGACAATTTTCAGAAAAGAAAGTTTGTGATGATATTTATTGTAGGTACGGGCATCGTAGGGTCGGGTTTATACCCGATTTTTGACAAAGAACGTCAATTTCCGTTTAATGCTTGGTATCCGTTTGACGTATTGCAGCATGGTACTTATGAGATGGTATATTTTCATCAGTTTGTTTGTGTGATGCTTATTGGAGGGTTGAATATGTACTGCGATGTTTTGTTAACAGCTATGGCTACTTTTGTAGGATTGCAATGTGAAGTACTTTGCCTTAGGCTTGGGAAGGTTGGTACATTTTCCGATGAGAAGAACAGGCCTTATTTTATCAAATGTGTCCAGCATCATACGTTAATATTGAAGTAAGTAAATAATCAAATACCGGGTGTTGCATCGTAGTTGGAAATTCCATGCAAATTTTGAACTGTCTAGATATTGGCACCCCTATTGATTTTATAGCGAAATCGTAAACAGATTTTTTTTAAGCTCTATACGTTTGGTAAACACGCATATCAATTTTGGAAAAGCCAATTTTGCGTAATTTGACAAAAACTGAATCGATTTTTTAAACTGAATAGGTAACAATCAAACACCCGTCAAAAACCGACATAAGTTAAGGTGTCAGCGTCATTTCCAAATGTAACTTAATTTTAATAAAATTTTAATATTCAGTACTAGTAATAATTTATTGTTATACACACAAAGAAAAAATGAGCATGATAAAATGGTAGTATGCAAGTAATAGTTTACAAACAACAACAAAACAAACAACGCTTTATTGTACACAAAGCCAAAACAGCTTCATCGACAAAGCACTTACAAAACAAACAAAAGCACAAAAAAATATACAAACAAAAAATACACAATACAAATCATACAAATGAAAAAAATGTAAGTCATTAAAATTACAAAAAGAACATACATGGACAATTGCAGAACACTCAGCAGTAAATCGTTATGATTTTAAGAGTTATAAAATATTAAATACTTGACCTTTGACCAGTGTGTGAGATGATCTAAATTTTAAAATTCAAAATTGTTCATGATTAAACATCAACATAAAAGTCGTTTACCGCATATAGGGCTCTCTCCAGTAAGTATGATTTCAGAGCTTTGCGAAATGCGGGAAAGAATGAAAGCGACTTGATATTCAAAGGCAGATGATTGTACATTTTTTTGGCATTGTACATTATTGAGCCTTTAACTAGCTCTGAACTCGGGGTGGCAGATAAAGATCGTGCTCCGCATTCCTAAGTGGATAGTTGTGAGATGGCCTTTCGGGAATTACAGATATGTGCTTGCGGATTAAGCAAACGGATTCAAAAATGAACAAGGAAGGAAGAGTCACTATTTTGAAATGTTTAAAGAAATTTTGGCAGTGAGTTCTACTGTTCAGTTCCAATAAATATCGAACTGCTCTCTTTTGAAGTCTGAAAATACGATCAAATTTTGTTGCGTAGCAAGTGTCCCAGAATGGAAGGGCATAACGAAGAGAACTCAAAAAGGGCATAATAGGCTATTCTAGAGGTTGATAAGTTTTATATATCTATTCTATTGTTACGTTTTTCGTCGGTTCCGTGTGGATAGAAAGTCACAATTTATTTAAACACTATTTATTTAACACTAATTAACAAAAACAATAACGATAAAAGACTTATAGAACTATTTACAAACGATTTATAACTAAGAATTTATTTTGAACTTTAGCGCGTCAACTGTACTGTTTATTTATAACTGGCCCCTGTAGGCCACAGCCGCCGGCTTTTATACCGACAGGTTAAGAACTCTAGAATAGTCCATAGATCGTTAGGTGCGTAGAGAAGGTTTTCGAATGTTCTCGTATGTACTAGTCCATTCCAGTGGGACTCGATTCTTCTCGAACGAATGAATCATTACGGTGTCTATTCTTTAATGCGATGTTAAGGTCATCTGAGGGCGGGACATATAGTTAGGTTAGGTCGAGTCCACACGGGTCCGCCCCAACACTATTATAAGTTGCATGTTTCGGTTAATTTCTCCTGAATATTAAAAATTAAATTAGGCACTTTTGACAATAACAAACTCATAGTTTGTAAACCTACCTGGCTATTGACTGGTGTTTGATTGTTACCTGTTACGGTTTTAATTTAAAAATAGTTGCAGTCTTTTTTAAATTACGCAAAATTAGCTGGTCCAAAATTGTTGAAATTTGGCATGTGTATTTACCATATATAAACCTTTAAAACATCTATTTACGGCTTCGCTGTAAAATGAATAGGGGACCCAATATTTGAACAGTTGAGCCAATATTTGAGCAAAATTTGCATGGGATTCCCTATGTTTCCAACGACGATATTCAACAAACCTTATGTTTGAACCAAATTTTCTCGAAAATAAAGACATAATTTAAAATTCCGTTATAATACGGAAATGGATGGAAGTTTTGTGATTACAGTGATATATAATTTATATGGTTTTGTAACAATGCTCGCTATGTTATGGCAAATGCTGAAGCTCTGCAAAGCTTAATCAAGCCCATAGATAAGGATCAAGCCTTACTTTAAGCACGTTTGTTTGGAATTTTGGATGTGGCTTAACACGACAGGATCGGGCTAAGCCTTAGGCAGATTTCTGAAATATAATATATATTTCCTTTGGCCACACACCCGCTTTACTCGACCCCTGATAGCGACCCAAGCAGTACAGCGTAATAGACTCTTAATAGACGGAGAGCTGGCTACATAAAAAACCTTATCATCGTTACATGGCTAATTTTTTGTGTGAAGTATATATATATAAGCGCGATATTACTCTACAGGGTAAATCTTGAATAAGTGCAAATATTTTTAGAACTGGTAGATCTCGATAAAAGAAACATATTTTCTTTTTACCGTTTTCCAAATAAGTCCAAAATAACCGAGTTATTCAAGTTTGAAAATTTAAAAAGAAATTGATTTATTTTTAAATAATTTTGTGAGCCACCTGTTTTTTTTTCTCAATTTTTTGATTGATGTGTATTTTTTCTGTATTTGCATCCATTCATTTAGTGTCGTAGCCATAGAGTAAAGCCGTAAGCATGGTAGGTTAAGAAATAATTATACTGTGGGAAATTTGCGGTGAACAGGCAGTTCTAAAAAGTTTTCTAAAATATACAGGAAAATTTAAAAAAAGGCACGATTTTCTACATCTTTTTTTGCGAAAAAATAACTCATAGACGTGTTCCGGGGGTCGAAATATGTCACCTTTAAAAGTATTTTCACTAGGGCATTCAATCCCGAAAGAAATTTTCAATCCCGGGATTTCGGGATTATAATTTTTCGATCCCGGGATCCCGGGATTGGTCCCGGGATTCACGAAAAAATTAATTACGTTGGAATTATATTATATTTTCTTTCTTTACAAAATTTTATTGAACAAAAAAAACATAAATTAAACGTCATCCCCATTACAAAACAACATAACATATAAGTTTATTTAACAAAAAATAAAAACATAAAAGAAACTAAAATATACATTTTTTATTTAATTTACATAACCAATCGAATACAGCATAACACAGGATTACTAAGAGATACTAAAATAACAACTTATCCAGTAACAAAGATGAGGATCTAAACTTGGTTTTTTTGGTTTTTGAAAAAAATTCTTAAAAAAAACAAGCCGATCAAGAGTATTATCACTCAAACTAGATCTTCATCATCTTCAAACTTGATCAAACATTCAGGGTTGTTTATAAGCGCATATTGTACTATCATGAAAGACTTGTGTACGATTTAAATTAAGGAAAAAATGTAATGATGAATCCCGAAAATCCCGGGATTAAAGAAAAGACAATCCCGTGATTTCGGGATTGAAAAAATGTCCGGGATCCCGGGATCCCGGGATTGAATGCCCTAATTTTCACTTATTTAACACTCACCCTGTATAAGCGTTTTCAGGAAACGCTTGCCGCGTTATCAATTGAAACAAAAATTTTACGGTGCAGATATCGACTCAGAGGAAGGCTCGTTTGTGAGAGCGGGGATCTGCAGTACGATGAGTCAGATACAAATAGATGAGACAGAATAGTAAATATATGATATCTGTTTTGAAATAATAAAAAAATATATTTATAATATAATCGTATACATGATTTATCTATACTTAAATGGATGAGGTAGCGAGCGTTCCCTGAAAGCGCTAGAGTAATATCGCGCTTTTAATAACTGTCAGCAGCTGATTTAGCCACTTTTTGTCTGCCCCTTTTCAAACGGCTTTTAAAATAAATAAATCTGACATTCCACCAATCATCATGCATGTATACCATAATTTTTTTCATTCTTCAAATTTCATTTTTTAACAATTTTTAAAATTTCATGTCTCTTTCGCGTTGTCTGTCGGCATTTTAGCGACTAGAAAAATGTCTGCCAACAATTTTCCACGTTCCTTAATAATAAAAAAGGTATTTTCGCAATTATAACTCGAGTACCTTATAATATTTTTAGTGTCAAAATTTCACCCTTTCGATTGGCCGCCCCCGCTTTAAGCCCCGGGATCGCGCTGGCGGACATGACTATTTCATAATAGCTACACAAAAAAATACTTCATACAAAAAATTAGCCATGTAACGATGATAAGGTTTTTTATGTAGCCAGCTCTTAGACTATAAGTTCATCTGTCGCATCTTCGTATTTCAACCTCAACTAGATAACCTTATCTCGTGGTTGTCTTATTATAGTTTAGGAAGAATTATATGTCAGAAAACTTAAACAAATGTATCGCATTAAGATTTCTAAATATTTAGTAATTTTTTTTAAATATCATTAATAATTAACAAGTTTGTATAATTGCAGGGAGTGATATTGCTAAAATCTACGAGTAATTAATATTAAGAAATCAAATTTTACGGTGAACGTATAATTTATTAAGTTCGAAAATATAACAGATTTAATTTTAGGGTTTCCTTTAAAATCTGTTTAAAGGAAAACGGTTTCACTTTGACATGTTTCTGATTTGCACAATCCGAAATCTTGGCGATTTTCTGCAACAATAATACATATTCATTATATAAATAGTTGCACGATGGAAACGAACAGCGCTTTGTCTATTGCATAAATTTGACTTAAATAGGTTTACTATAGAATTGTGATTAATTCTGTATGTATTTCCCACGAAGAACAAAATACGAGATGAAAAAAAAACTTGGAAGAAAAAAGAAAAGGTCCATACAGGGCAGAGCTGCAACAAGTCAGTTTTAAAAAGACATAAAAAGTCTTAAGTCATTTCTAAAATCAAAATGATTTAAATCTTAAGTCAATTTCAAGACAAAGTATAAATGTCGTTGACATCATTTTATTTTGAGTCATTTTTTTTGTAAAGGCTTAATTGAATATCATCATCATCATCATCATCATTTTCAGCTTATTCAACCATTTCCAATTATGGTGTAACCTCCCTTGTTTTTAGATACTCTATTTGGAGTTGGGTCCATTGTTATCTATTGTTGGCTATGCAGGCCCAAGTTATTCCTGCTAATAGACGGAGAGCTGGCTACAGAAAAAAACCTTATCATCGTTACATGGCTAATTATTCTTGTGAAGTATCCTTTTGTGTAGCCATTATGAAATAGTCATGTCTGCCAGCGCAATCCCGGGGCTTAAAGCGGGGGCGGCCAATCGACAGGGTGAAATTTTGACACTAAAAATATTATAAGTTACATGAGTTATAATTGTCAAATATTTGCTTTTATTTATTATTAAGAAATGTGGAAAATTGTTGGCCGACATTTTTCCCGTGGCTAAAATACCGACAGACAACGCGAAAGAGGCATGAAATTTTGACAAAGAAATCATCGTCATCATACCTACATGCATGCCGATTAGTGCAATGTCATGTTTATTTATTTAAAAAGCCGTATGGTAAAGGGAATGCAAAAAAATCGTGGCTCAATCAGCGGTAGACCGTTATAAAACGTGCGATATTACTCTCTACTGGATGACTCTTGAAAGTGCAAATATTTTCGGAGCTTGTAGATCTCGATAAAAGAAACATATTTTTATTATACGGCATTATTTATACGGCTCTTTGCCGTTTTCCAAATAAGTCCAAAATAACTCAGTAATTCAAGTTTGAAAATCTAAAAATAAATTGATTTATTTTTAAATAATTTTGTAAACCGCCTGTTTTTTTTTCTGTATTTACATCCATTCTTTTAGTGTCGTAACGTAAAGCCGAGTAAAGCCGTAAGCATGGTAGGTTAAGAAATAATTATACCGTGGGTAAATTTGCGATAAACAGGCAGTTCTAAAGAGTTTTCAAAAATATACAGGAAAATAAAAAAATTCACGATTTGCAACATTTTTTTGCGAAAAAAACTCATAGATGTGTTCCAGGGGTCAAAAGAATCACCCTAAAAGCATTTGCACTTATTTAAGACTCACCCTGTATAAGCGTTTTCAGGAAACGCTCGCGGCGTTATCAAATGCAACATAATACCTGTCTACAAAAATTTTACAGTGCAGATATCGACTTAGAGGAAGACTCGTTTGCGAGAGCAAGAATCTGCAGTACAATGAGTCAGATACAAATAGTGAGACAGAATAGTAAATGTATGATATCTGTTTTTGAAATAATAAAAAAATATATTTATAATATAATTGTATATGTTACGGTTAAGGTCCGATGTCCGGTTAATGTCGACATTACCCGGTTAATCTCAAAAATAACACACAAGAAAACAACCAAAAACATAACCTAACCCAAACATTAACATGTTAATGTCGACATTAACCGGACAACCGTAACAAATACATGATTTATCTGTACTGAAATGGATGGAGCGTTCCCTGAAAGCGCTAGAGTAATATCGTGCTTTTGATACCTGTCTGTCGCTGATTTAGCCACGATCTTTTTGTCTACCGTTTTGTATTTTTGCTTCTAAAATAAATAAATATAACATTTCACCAATCGACATGCATGTAGGTATGCCATTTTTTTTAATTATGGCCTCTGGAAAAATCTTCATGCCTCTTTCGCGTTGTCTGCCGGCATTTTAGCGACGAGAAAAATGTCTGCCAACAATTTTCCACGTTTCTTAATAATAAATAAAACCTATTTTCGCAATTATAACTCGTGTACCTTATAATATTTTCTGAGTTTCAAAATTTCACCATTTCTATGGCTGCCCCCGCTTTAAACCCTGGGATCGCGCTGGCATACATGACTGACTATTTCATAATGGCTACACAAAAGGATACTTCACAAGAAAAATTAGAAATGTAACGATGATAAGTTTTTTTATGTAGCCAGCTCTTAGACTATAATTTCTTAATATCATAATCCTATCTCAGGTTCGGTCTTCTTCTAGGTCTCTTAATTCCTTGTGGGTATTATGTTTTAATTTTTGTGGTCCATCTGTTGTCCGTTCTTCCTGCCAGGTGTCCTGCCCATCGCCATTTGAGGGATTTGACTCTGTGGATAACATCATCTATTACCTGGATCTTTTGTCGTATCCACTCTATTCTTTTACGGTCTCTCTTGGTTATTCCCAGCATATTTCGTTCCATTGAGCGTTGTGCGACCTGCAGTTTCCTTATGATGTCCGTTTTAAGTGTCCAGGTTTCGCAAGCATATGTTATGACTGGTAGTAAACATTGGCCGAATGTTTTCTTCTTTGAATAGTTTTCTTTTCTAATTGAATATAACGTTATTTAAATTGTTTTTATATTTTTGACTTACTTTTTGACTTACTATTTTTAGCCTTTTAGAAACACTGAACAAACTATTTGGGACGATTTATTTCTGGCAAATATGTTTTGGAACGATGACTTTGTGCATGGATTTGTTTCTACTTAGCTTGGTATGTTTTATTTTTTACGTTTTTTATGCGATAATAATGTGTGTAATTATTTCAGAGCACACCAAACTCAGTAGAGTTTTTCTATTTAATTCTTTATCAACTTGCCATTGGAAATCTGATATTGGTTCCATGCTGGTTCGCTACAGAAATGACACGAAAAGTAAGTAGATTAAAGTAAGTGGATTTATTAATTACTTGCGTGTACCCGCGACATCGTTCGCGTCGAATTAATCATTTGTAATGGCGATGATAAAGCAAAGCAATAATTTTTATTAACATACAAACTGGATAAAATTTTCTCACATTTATGTCAGCATGAAAAAAAAACAATATGGCGATATTATTATATAACTTGATAATATTTGAGGGGTAGTTTCATCTCGTTGGAATTTGACTTTCGAAAAATCCGTTGCCAAAAATAAGCTTTTTACGTCAAACAGTTTAAGCAGCATCGTGGTTAATCAATTACCCAACTTTTTGAAACACCCTGTATGAATTTTTAAAAAATTTCAAAATATGTGAAAAAACAAAATAAATTATGCGTGTCCTAAGCGTTTTCTCGAAAGACTAACCATTTTTTAAATAACAAATATTGTAATATTTGAGGGGCGTTTTCACCCTCTTGGAATTTGAGATTCGAGAAAGCCCTTCTTATCCAACCTCTACACCCTACAGTCAAACCGTTTGCCAAAAATCAGCTTTAAACGTCAAGCAGTTTAACCAGAATCGTGATTACGCAATGGTCATATTTTATGAAACACCCTGTATAAATTTTTTAAAAATCTTAAAGTATGTAAAACAGCAAAATAAAATATACGTGCTTAAGAGTTTTTCCGAAAAACCGGTTTTTAAATAAAAAATATTCTAATATTTGAGGGGTGGTTTCACCCTCCTAGAATTCGAGTTTCGAAAAATCCCTTCTTATCGAACCTTTGCACCCTAAAGTCAATCCGTTTTCCAAAAATCAGCTTTTTACGTCAAGCGCTTTAAGCAGGTTCGTGATTAATCAATGACCAGATTTTTCGAAACACCCTGTATACATTTTTAAAAATTCTTAAAATACGTAAAAAACAAAATAAAATATACGTGTTTAAGCGTTTTTTCGGAAACTTGACTGTTTTTTAAATAAAAAATATTGTAATATTTGTGGGGTGGTTTCACCCCCTTGTAATTGGGATTTCAAAAAATCTCTTCTTATCGAACCTCTACACTCTAGAATCAACCTGTATGCCAAAATTGAGCTTCTTACGTTGAGTGGTTTGAGCAGGATCGTGATTAATCAGTGAGTCAGTCACTTAAGGATTTTATATATTAATTAAGGGGGGGTTAATCACCGCGACCTTAAAGATCTATTGTGTCCTACATTCAGTTATAACTCATCATAGACAGTTTCAATTAACTCATCATACATAGGGACTAGCGTGAGCCAAAAAAACTAATCTATGGAATGTATGGGTTAAAATGGATCTAATAACCGAGAAAAAAATATCGCCGGAAGGCAGGAATCAATTTTAAAAGGTGTTGGTGAACATTCAAAGTTTTCCATTTAAATAACATGCAAAAAAAATCTTTTTCCATTAAAAGTACCATAACTTTTCAAACGGTTTACGATAAAAAAACTACATCGCGGATTCTTGTAGAGCATAAAATTTCCTAAAAAATCTATCAGAGTAATTTTTTTCAATTCAATAATTCGTATATTTGAAAGCTTTAAAAAGTGAAAAAAATCAAAATATGCAGTTTTAGTGTTTATTGATTAAAACTTTTCATATTTAGCAAAAAAAACTAGATTATCTACTCTCAGATAATAATTACTCTCAGATAGATTTTTTAGGAAATTTTGTGCTCTTTAAAAATACGAGATGTAAACATTTTTTATCGTAAACCGTTTCAAAGTTATGGAGTTTTTTTTTAATAGAAAATGATTTTTTTACCTGTTAGTTAAATGGAAAACTTTGAATGTTCACCGACACCTTTTAAAATTGAGCCAAAAATCCTGCCTTTCGGCCTTTCGGGGATATTTTTTTCTCGGTTAGTAGGTTCAATTTAACATATAAATTCCATAGGTTAGTTTTCTTAGCTCACCCTAATAGAGACCTTCCTGTTGTAGGGAGGACAGGGTATTGCCTATCATCCTCTGACAACAGCAGTTCATCCTCCGAAGAGAGCGTTTTAATTTTTAAGACTTTAGGTTATTTTTTATACAGACGATAAAATTATATTTTATCGTCGACCGAAAAGAAATGCTTCACGAGCGATGAAATCGCAAGTGAATTAATTTCGGGAGACGATAATGCAATTTTATCGTCGTGTATAAAACAATATTTTTTTCCATAGCAAGTTACGTTTTAAAAAATATTCAGAAATTATTATTCCAAGGAATTTAGTACGAGTAGAAAAAATATTGTGCTGGGTTGGCGTTGGTTTCTATCTTTGAATAAGAAGACTAAGAAAGGAGCATAATGCTATCCATGTATTCATTATGGTATTCATGCATGGTGGGCGGAAAAAGCACTCTATGGTGGTGATCCTTGGCAGTTCTGTTTGACGATTCATTTGACACATTTGAATTTGATTTGAAATTTTGTATATTTGTCAGTCTTTACGGAGCTTATTTTTTGTTATTTATTATTTAATCTACTACTGTTAGTTGTATAAAGATAGTAAATCTAGATGGAAATTGTGGCAGAACTTAAATTAACAGTGACACTATCGCGATTTATCGAAAAAGACTCTAAAATAGTTTGTTGTGTAGCGTGCGGTAGATCTCGGCAAAAATTGAGTGAAATAATGGAACAACTTTTCGCTAGTAAGTGACTAAATAATATACATACGTGTAGTAAACCGATCATTTATGAAATTCACTTAAATTAACTAAATTATACATTTTTCTTGCATTTTAGTTTTCATTTATTACTTGTCAAAGATTAGATGTCAAAGAATTTATATACGTTAATTTGACTTACCTGCTTCAGTAGCGTATCGGATGTTTGTGTTAATAAATACTTATTATAACTTATCTATTTTTATTAGAATTATATATTTTTATAACAATTTTAATAACTACCAACATTTATTCACAACGTAAAATAAAACAACAAATTATTGAGTCTACCCCACGTCTACCCTACATCATAATTTTACATTTTTTAAATAAAATTAGAATGACACTGATAAACCGGAATTTAAGTCGGCCATATTTGAGGCCCATCGCGGTGTACCTAAGATTTTTGATATGCTCCTTCCTTAGTCTTCTTATTCAAAGGTTTCTATGTAATTTGACAAATAAATAAAGCTGTCTCTTTAGTTGTCAGTTTTGAGTCAATATTTTTTAATTCTCTTTCGTGTCGATTGCTGATTGAATTGGAGCCAGAAATGGCTCAAAACGAAATAAGTAAATTACCAACAGATATTCAGGCTGAGGCGCCAAACGCCATATCCAAACTACTGCCATTTAAATCCCGAATAACTTATGAAAAGGAATACAAAAATTTTCAAAAATGGAAGCAATTAAAAAACGTGCGAGAAGAAATAAAGTTTTTAACCTATCCTCGCTGTTAAAGTATCATTTAATCTACCATTGCTGTTAAAGTACTATTTTATCTACTATTTTTGATAGATATAAGGCAATTTTAACACTTGTTATGGAAAAAAATATATTAATCAATCTATTGATTCATAAAATATGCTTGACTAAATTCATAGAGTATTTCGTTAATCCTAATAGTTATTAGGTATGGATTTATGACACCCTATATTTATTATGAATTGAATTTTAATTAGAAATCTCAGCAGAAAAACAATAATAACACAGTCCAGATATGAAAGTATGAAACTTTATGCCGATCAGGCTACTGACAAAAAACTGTAAAGTCGAATTCATATCACCATTAAAATTAGTTTTGAAGCAAACGGAACAAAAACTGGACAATTTTAGCAAATTAATAAACCAGATATTTTGAAATAATCTTGTCAATTTTATAGCTGTATTAAATGTTAATTACCAACGTACGACCACTTTTTACCGAGGAAGAAATGCTTTTTACTATATTGGTAATTAAATATAATAATTCAAAATAATTTTTGATACTGATTAGCGAGATTTTTGCTTAGATGGCATAACCGTTAGAGATTAATTAATTATTAAGTTTTAACAGTTTGGAATGTAAATATTTTTTTATAGATACAGGATATTACGTCGATATGAAACATAAAAACTGTTACGCAGCTGCATAGAATAAAATTATTAATTAAAAGAATCTTTTTAAAATCAAGTTCTGACGATATTCCTCTCTGACTCACTGGTCAGACGGACAAACTTCAAAGGCAATTGAAAAACTGATATATTCTTTTGTCTTTATGAGCAGTACTTAACTAAGATTTGTACTGCATACAGGGTGGCGCCTCTCATACGTCGCGGAAGCCCAAAGGAGAACGGTAATTTATATCGAAATGAAATTTTGGCAGCATATTTAGGGTAACTGAAAGCATTTTATAAAAATATATAGAATTATACAGGGTGTCTCCCAAAAAAAGTTACCTACACATCAAAGTTGTGTTTTTCTAATGAAACACCCTATATATCAATTGATTTTAGGATTCTAGAAAAAAAATAAAGGTGAGTTTTATTAAAGAAGCATATACCTAAAATCTAAGGATTTTGACATATTTCACATTTTATGAAAATGAAGAGTAAATTTTAAATGTCGATAACAGGCTAACTAAATTTTAGTTGACCTTGTATAGCCCGATGTTTAATTACAGTAACCATTGTATGTTAAACCAAATTGAAATTTGACCCGAAAAGTTATACAGGGTGGAACAAAATTAATATGGAACATTAGTCACTTTTAAAAGCAAGTTATTCCTTTATTTTAAATAGAACACCTATTATATTTTTCCGGTGTTCAGTGGGGAATTTATATATCTTCAAAATATTATTAAGGTTGCCTACCCCTCAGACAAAGATTTTCCTAAATATTTAAATTATTATGATTTTGCGTCAGTAGATATTTATTATTTGAAAAAATCTAGGTGGCTGTGATATACTTTGTTACTTTAACAAAAATTCAAGATTGTAGAGTAAATACTCAACTGTAATAAAAAGATACACATTTAAAACATATTTTAATTATTACAGAATTTAAACTAGATATAAACCTATAATTATGTGACAAAAATTAGCTAGATGAAATCAAATGCTTAAAATGCTTTCTTTCCTGTTAACTGCATAAAATGATTGTCTTTTCAAAAGGATCTTTTCATTTTAAAAGGCATATGTGGAGTTTTACCTCGAAAAGCAGCTCCAATAATTTCTCTCATGTTGTCGACAATAGTTGGTCGAGTTTTGTAAACACTGTCTTTAACATTTTCCATAAAAAAAAACAGACTAGGTACAATCAGGAGCATTTAAGTATTCTATTAATAGGTGAATGTACACTGCATTCGCCAACTAACAGAATCATATCAATTCTCTCTGCTGTAGGATAAGTTTGCATTTTCGTCAAATTTATGAGAAATTTTTTTGTTTTAACTGACACAAAATGATAAGTAGTTGTTAAAGTTGGACTAATTAGACAGCTACGTTGAAGTAACGTCAGACATATCACAGCCACCTAATTTTTATCAAATAATAAAGATGATCTACTCAGATCAAATGATGTAAATGAAAATATCTAGAAAAATCTTTGTTTCAAGGGTAGGTAATCTTAATAGTATTTTGAAGAGACATGAATTCTCCATTGAATATCGGAATAATATACTGGGTGTTCTATTTGAAATAAAAAAGTAACATGCTTTTAAAGGTGACCAATATTCAATATTAATTTTGCCTCACTCTGTATAACTTTTTGGATCAAATTTTAATTTGATTTAAAGTACAATAGTTAATTTAACTACATATTAAGCTGTATCGGGTAAATTCCAATTTAGGTAGGTAGCTTTTATTGTAATTTAAAAATTGTTCTTTATTTCTAGAAAATGTTAAATATGTCAAAAACCTTACATTTTAGTCATATACTTCTCTTATAAAACTCACCTTTATTTTTCTCCCAGAATCCGAAAATTAATTAATATATAGGGTGTTCCATTACAAAAAACACAACTTTGATATGTAAATTTTTTTGGGGACACCCTGTAGAACTCTCTATATTTTTAAAAAGTGCTCTGAATTAACCTACTTATGTTTACACAATTTCATTTCAATACAAACTGTCGTTCTCCTTGGAGCCTTCGCGGCGTATGAGAGGCGCCACCCTGTATATTAAAATGACAGGCACAACTATCAGTGTCATAGATGCTCTTGTTGGACATACTTATATTCATAAGGCTCATCGTAGTCATAACAAAATAAAGAACAAATGAATTCACATTCACGAATGTACCGAAAACAAAAAAAATTGACTAGATAGAGATGGGAACTTTTGATCTACCATAATCATATCTCTCTAAATCAGTTTTGTAATTTCTATTTTTATTTCAGAGTGAAGATATTTCTATGGCCGCTTATGCCAGTAACTGGTTTGATTTCAACAGCAATTTCAAAAAAGATCTGGCATTTTTTATAATGAGATCCCAAAAACCGCTTAAGCTGTACGCAGCTAACTTTTTTGAAGTATCAGTGGTAACATTTGTAAAGGTACGTTTTCTATAACAAAAAAGACTGAAATAGTAACTAGCAAGACTAGCATTATGTGTTTGGTGTTATTTCCAAAGATATTTTTTTTTTTGGTAAATCCGAATTTTTCCGAATTCGTTTTTATTGTTTTCTGACTTTATTTAAAAAGATATTATGATAATGATAATACACATTTTACATTCCCATTGCGACTTTCCTTGTTCTACACGTTGATATTATTAGATTTTGAATCTGACATTTCATTTCTTAGCAACCATCCAGTGGCGCATCTAGAGATTGAGTCTGGGAGGGGTAGTGTGAATATTCAAAAAAGTACTAAATTTGAATTAAATTTTTGCTGGAAGGTATTGTAACTGTGGAAAAAATCTACTTGGATTGGTTTGGATATTCTGTTTTAATTTGTATTATTAACTTTTTTGTAACAATTTTATTTTATACCAAATTTTATCTTATTAATTAATTTCTTTCTGGGAGGGGTAATTACACCCATTACCCCTCCCGTATATACGCCCATGTATAGGGCTTGTTTCTCTCTACAATTTTCTGTTTCACAATGTACCGTTTGTGTCCGGGAAGGGTTCATAGTTTCATAGTTGTCGATTTTCGAAAGAAATCAGTACATGTATATTATTTCGTATATTTTTCATTATATTGATATTATGGAAAGCACTGTTCATTAAAATGTTGTATCCTATGTTATAGGCCTTGTTTCTCTCTACAATTTCCGTTTTCACAATGTACCGTTTGTGTCCGGGAAGGGTTCATAGTTTCGTAGTTGTCGATTTTCGAAAGAAATCAGTACATGTATATTATTTCGTATATTTTTCATTATATTGATATTATGGAAAGCACTGTTCATTAAAATGTTGTATCACATGTTATAGGCCTTGTTTCTCTCTACAATTTCGGGTTTCACAATGTATCGTTTGTGTCCGGGAAGGGTTCATAGTTTCGTAGTTGTCGATTTTCGAAAGAAATCAGTACATGTATATTATTTCGTATATTTTTTATTATATTGATATTATGGAAAGCACTGTTCATTAAAATGTTGTATCACATGTTATAGGCCTTGTTTCTCTCTACAATTTCCGGTTTCACAATGTGCCGTTTGTGTCCGGGAAGGGTTCATAGTTTCGTAGTTGTCGATTTTCGAAAGAAATCAGTACATGTATATTATTTCGTATATTTTTCATTTTATTGATTTTATGGAAAGCACTGTTCATTAAAATGTTGTATCCTATGTTATAGGGTTTGTTTCTCTCTACAATTTCCTGTCTCACAATGTACCGTTTGTGTCCGGAAAGGGTTCATAGTTTCATAGTTGTCGGTTTTCCAAAGAAATAATTAAAATAAATTAATTTCTTTCTGGAAGAGTTTTTTTAATAAAATTGTTTGATTATTTTAATGTTTCTTTTACTTTTCAGATTATTCGCTCGTCTTTCTCGTATTACGCTGCTTTAAGCAATTTAAACACCTAATTTTATTAGAACCAGTTTTATGGAATATAATTGGCATTGGTTTACCACATTATATACATGTTTAATTAACATATAGCAAATAACTAGAATAATAATATGATTATATTTAAAATAGTTTTGGATTGAGAAATAAATATTGCACTATCATACTGATTTGTCTTTATTATTAATATCTACAATTAAAAAAACTCCTTCTACCTAATTAGATTAGAAAAAAGATCATTTTTTATAATATAATTAGCACCTATTTTACATACATGCATATAGTCTGTCCAATGGGAGGATCCCTGACAGCGACAGTTGTGTCTGTCATTTTAATTCACAGGCAAATTGAACTTTCTGTCATTTTTTGGATGTCGTCTTTCGAAATCTTCCCTGAGTCGTTGGACAGACTATATACAGATTGTTTGATTTGTTTTTTAAATACAACATAATTTCCTATTACATGTAGTGCAGCTTTTAACTGCAAATTAACCACAATCAATATTAAATTTGGGTAATGTCAATTTTGTGTGATAATACACTACAAAACTCTAAAAAATATAGCGGTAGAAAAAAAGTATTCTAAATATCATATTTCGTGTGATTAAAGTTCCTAGATATTAACAGAGTACCAGTAAAATTGGTTTATTCACTATTTTGGATTACTGGATGATAATGTGTGAAAAATAAAATAATAAATGGTTATTTTTCTAACAAATTATAAAATTTATAAAACCCTTTTTATTATTTTTTATGCAATTTATCAATATGAATCATTAGCATAGTGGAAAGTGTTTTTGGTTGCTGTTCAAAAAAATATATGCCCTTATTTTTAAATTTTTCGCCTCTACATGGTATTAAAATGGAGCCAGTTGCGGTACTCAACATTATCTAGGTATTTTACACGTAATGAAGAAACGCGGCCGTAACATTCAACTATAGTGAAAATAGCATCAGTTTGAGAGTTATCTGGCCTTTCATTTTAAGAGAGATTAGATTTTTTTTCTATAATTTTTTGGATGTTGTGTGATAGATTGTTTCTAATGTTTCAACCAATATTTTTTTCTTATAAAAAAATAAAATTTGATATCATTACCTTGCAAATCAATTTATATTTTAATTAAAGAAGTAAGTAGTTAGTTACAGTTACACTCAATAATTTAATATATTACAAAAAACATAAAAAATGAGCCATAAAAAAATAGTATCTACTAATATAAGCCTACTAACTCAATATCAATAGACGATGAGTATCATTATACAGTATATCCCCGGATTGCCTTTACTAGAGGAAAAACATTTTTAATATTGACATTTTGTGAAAAATCTATTCTTCATATAAATTTATGCTTGTCAAAAATGGTTAATTCAATTTATACGGTACCAAATTTCCATACCGTTTTAGAGAAAATTAAGGAAACATGAAAATAGTTGAATTTTTTCAAGTCCCAAAAATCAAAACGTGTTTCTGTGGTCATATAATTTCGTTTTCATGCTTTAATAGATTGTTGTTGATAGAATTCTAATTAACGTCATGTTTTCTTGCTGTTTTAAAATGTTAAAGAAGCACAAAATTTATTTAGTACAATGTTATGGAAAGAGCCATAGTAGTTATCAGAAAATGTGATATTTTAACAACAAAAAATATGACGTTAATCAAAATTAATAATAACCATCTATTGAAAAAAAATCTAAATTACATTACCATAGAGACCCGTTTTGATTTTTAAGATTTCAAAAATTCAACCATATTTTCATGTTTTTTTTTAATTTTCTCTAAAACGGTATATAAATTTGAAAAAGTATAAACGGGATTAACTATTGTAGAACAAGCAAACATTTTTAAAATGAAGAATGTATTTTTCTCAAAATGTTAATAATAAAAAAGTTTTTTTCTTTTTGTAAAGACTATCCGGGGACATACTGTAGATAAAAACATATTTTTCGACCCTGTATATCTTTTACCCAGTATATAACAAAATAGGAAATAAATTATTATTCCATAATGTCCCGAACACAGAAGAAACAATACACAAATTTATTATTTTTATTTCTTCTGCAAGCACATATTACATTTTAATCATTAAATAATCCATTTAAATGTTATTAAATCACTGAAAACCCAAACGTATGGACTCTTAAATTAAAAATACAATTTATACAGGGTGGTCCGAACTGTATTCCGGAAATTTCGACAGTATATTCTGCAGATAAAAATAAGTAAAAATGTTCGTATAAATGTATGCCCTAAAATGTTTAGTTTAGGACATACAGGGTGTAGAAGTTTAATTTTTATTTCGATTTTTTCCATATAATTTCTGAAACAACGTCAATATTTTAGATGAAAATTGGTGTCTGGGAGTTTTGTTTTTTGACATGAGAAATTTGATTTTGATGTCAATATGTCTCCCATTTGTAGGAGGCGCCACCTACATGGGTTTTAACTGTTTTGAAGAGTAATAACTTTTCCTTCGTACCTGTATAAAACTACTGGGTGAAAAAATATACATTTCCGTGATTTTTTACTCATAAAACTATGCAGTTACGGTCGAAAAGTTATTACTTTTCAAACTAGTTAAAAAAAACAAATATTGACGTTGCTTCAGAAATTATTTAGAAAAAATCGAAATAAAAATGAAACTTCTACACCTTGTATCTACGAAACTAAGCATTTTAGGACATACATTTATACGAACTTTTTTACATATTTTTATAAACAGAATATGCTGCCGAAGTTTCCGGAATACAGTTCGGACCACACTGTATAACAACTGACCTACAAATAATACAATCATTTTTTGTTTTATCACAAACAATAGAGTACCATCACAGCCTACTCGTTAGACAGCTAGTCGACTTACGATCATTTACATGGAACACTTCGCACCTATCTAGATATTCGCTTTTTTATGGTTTGTAACAAGTCGGATTATGAGCCCAATTGAAGATCAGTGTATAAAAGCAGGAAAGTCAACTTGATAGCTCCCCTCTGATAGCTCCCCATACACCGGAAGATTTTGCCTGTGGACCAAGTCTGTGGCAGGCCAGGTCCTTGGCGGACTAAGCCTATCACAGGTCAAATCCTCAGACTTAATTAGATTGGTCTAAAAAAACGGTCTAAAACAGAGTTTTGGTGCGTGGCAGGCCAAGTCCGCAGGCCTGATCTTCTTGTGTATGGGGGGTTATTAAATAGGCTGTGATATTTTTTCCAATTTTTATATCTATAATTTTTTACGTAATTATTTTTGTTTAATATACAGAGTGTCCTCTTGAAGGACTAAAGCTTCATTCAGAACCTCCCAATTAATGAAATAAATTAGTGGTTTCAATTACACTTTATACTTTTTAGTTTACGATCATTCACAATGTTTAAAAATACAATTAAAATTAATAGAATATCCTAGCAACAGCTTGCGTTAGTCAGTTGAATCCATATAGAAAGTCTAATATTTAGCTTATAAAATAATCAACTTTTGATTTCTAACTACAATTTCTTTTGACGAAAGATAATCAAAGGCCAAAATGACATTTCCCGTAAATTTTGAAGTATAATAAGTGGAAAAGTTAATAGTTTGATAACTTTTTCTACTAATTGAAAATGTCTACTACTAATTTTGACGTTTTAAATGCTTACATTGTAATTAAAGGAACAGACTTCTACGCTAATTGAAACCACTAATTTATTCCACTAATTGCTAGGTTCTCAATGAAGCTTAAGACACAATTCTAAAAATAAATTTGGTTTGCTCGTCATATTTTATGACCATAAATATGTATTCGCATATTGTACAGATCTTTTAGGGACATTCTGTATACAGAGTGGCCCAGTATTTTGTAGCATTACTTATCACTAAATCTAAATATACTTTAAAAAGAAAACTGTATGTCAACATATTTAAATAAATAAAGCAGTGCAAAATTTTTTTAAACTATATCGATTTTTTACAGTATTCAATATTTTAATTAAATTTGGTATACAGCCATCAAATTAAGTCAGAATGTAATCAATTATAGCCCTTATACTGTCTTGCCACAAAAACTGTACCATCCCGTAGATTCTAAAGCCGAAAATATAGAATTTTGATAATTTTAAACAGTCTCAATTTTACTTTTAACCACGAAAAACATTTTAACACAAGCTGTCTTTAGTTGGAAGTGCTGGAACTCTGGGACAGTTTTCTTTCGCGCGCCTGTTTGTCGTATTCGTCTTCGTCGATTATGTATCCGTTCAATCGCATTTGCTTTTTGATTTTCTCGTCGATCTTGAATCCCTCGATCCAGGGACTGTAGTCGTAATCCGGATGACGACCTCCGTATCTGCAATTAAATAAGCACTGTTTTAACTTACTTAAAAACATTTAAATCACTTTAATAAAGAATAGTCTGAATTTTCTAGATTAGGTTGAGGTTCTTTAATTTGGGGAATATTTCTCGATACTGACAACGCCGCGCCGCTTCTAATGCTTCACTTAGTGACTGAGTTACACTTGCCATTTTTAATGATTATTATGTAGAGAAATTGAAGGGGAAATATTAGTAGATTTTTTACTGACATCTTTTCAGATCTTTTTGTGGTCCTCTTCCAATCCCTATGTTAGATTCTCCAATTCTATCCTTATCAAAAACTCTAATAACTTGAAGACGAACCCTCCATATAGCTCTTTGTCAATGGCTTATTACAACAACCATAAATTTGCCAGGCTATCGCACTGATATAAATAGTGTTCTGTTGTTTCTTCTTCGGATTGACAAACTCTACACATGGCTTTGTCCGTTAATCCTATTAGCTTTAAGGTGCGTCCAGACCTGACGAGACGAGAGCTAGACGAGAGCGAGGCAAGAACGAAACATTCAAACATCCGATCCATTGTTTGAGGCAAGCTTGCCACTAGACAAGCGAGTTGGATGATAGTGAAAGGAACCCGAACACATTAAATTGTAATTGAATATAACAAACGATAGCCAAATAATAACTCATACTATACAGTAATAAATGTTTGTATCTTTAACATGGTATTTGGTTTGTCGTATTTTATTCATTATCGGTTTTTTCCCTTTTGGTTGTTTTCCCCTTTAACAAACCTTCATTTGTTTCGAGACAAGACGTCTTTTACAAAATACGTTTTTAACAATTTTTTAGAGCAAAATGTTAAATAGAAAAGTTATAGGGAAAATTAGGAAGCATATTTTTAAATTACTGTAGAGTATACCGGGTACTTCAAAAAAGTGTTGCGGATATAACATATATTTTTTAATGGGAAAAACATATTTTTTATTTTATTATTAATTTCTAACTACAATTCGGTAACTTTTTTTGCATATGATATTATGTATCTAAATCTATCTTATTAGATTTTGTAATAATTCAATTTGCTTAAAGGAATGTTAGATTTCGGTATTGTAAAAATTATTAGTGACGCAAAATTTGTAAATTCTATCAGAAAAAATGATAATACATATGGTGTATCATTTAAAAAAATTGAGATTATTTAATTTAAATAGTCGAATTTCATAAATCAGAGCTAATATCTCGCAGTCGAGCGAGCCTGCCAAAAACACGTCCAGACTGTGCGCTAGCTTTCTTTGATCGGCCGTCGCAAAACCGACAGAGAACAGATAGCAACGAGGCTCCGTGGGTGGCAAATTTGGAATGTCTCGCCCTCGGCTCGTCAGATCTGGACGCACCTTTAGATGCGTTCTATTAGTAGACCCACTGTAGCTTTGACAGTCTTTGTTTTTGCTTATCAGATCTAGTCAATTTTGGCGAATTTTCTACTATGCCTTTTATTGCCTGTCTCTGCCCTGGTGAATTTAATAGGTCCTTGCTACTTGTATCGATGGGGCTTGCCTTTAATTGACAAGACAAGGCTTTTTAAAAGAGCAAGAGCAAATTGATGTGGTCGTTCAAAAGATTCTTTGCAAACCTGGTGTTCTAACGTTCTGGTGACAAAGTTTTTCAAAGTATTCAGATGTAAATTAGAGTAATCTTTTTTCATGTCAATTAGAATGTGTTGTTTGAGCGATTGTTGCGTTAATGTGTAACTGATTAGTTTAGTAGCGTGTTGTGTTTACCTATAAGAACGGACATTTATAGAAAAATATTAAAATATTTTGATTTTTTTATTAAATTATATTTACCTTTGGGGTAAATGCTTAGGATCGATATGCTTGTGAAGACTTTCCATATCATCACCATGGAAGAACAGTTTATTGCTCATGCTGCCTGTTATAAGCGGTTTGAACATCCCAAAAATTATGTCGAAAATCCAGGGTTGGAACAAAACGTGGACAGCATGAATTTTCATTGGAAATGAAGTCTGAAACAGTAGAATATCTTAATAAATAAGTACGTCAACTTAAACTAAACAAGAAAATAATTAACTTTTCCTTTAGGTAAGTATGTCTAACAAATATTTCTGTAATTTACATTGTATATATCAATTAGTTTCATTCAAGTCGATTAACTAAAATATTAGAGAAATTAACAATTTATTTGCTGTTTTTTTTCTGTGTAAGAATCAACTTCTTCAAATTATGCAATTTTCTGCAAGACTGTCGGTCACCGGTGCATTAAAGTATTTTCATGCCAGCTTAAAGCCTGAAATTTCGGCATAATTACGGAAGAAAGCCTGTTGTCACAGTGGTTATCGTTCCACGACTGTAGTTTTTACGGTCTGTCAAAATAACAGCTTATTATCGTCAATTATGTCACGCCTGTTTTGTTTTAAAGTAAGTCAAGTTTACACGTGTCTCTATTTTGTTCTACTAGTTAAAAAAAACTTGAAATGGAACCGCGAGAGTTGTAGAACTGTATTTATCGTCACGACACAAATGACATTCAACGTATTTATTTTTTTACAATTTCTTAATACGAGATATACACTAGTCCGAAAAAGTAGCAAAATAAGCGTTCGGCATTTAATGTTTTATGTAAAACTGGCTAGGTATTTTTACACTTTTACCCGGATTTTTACACTTTTACCCGGATCTCAGATAATTCGACGCCCTGTATGCATAGTCAAGAAAGTATATCATGAGGCGAGTGGCGCGGATGAACGATTGTGACGTCTGGATATTCTGTAGTGCTGTTTTTTCATGGCAACGCTCGCCAAGACGGCCATTGACAATGATATGGCAGAAGACCGCGGTTCGGATTCCGTGTAAACAAAGTAGGCCCCGTCCAGATTAATCTTAGCAGAAAAAAGGAGTCGTTAACTTAAAATACTTTACTTCTTACACTGATTTTATCAATTCATTTAATTCAAGTGACAAAAAGTCATATTTTTTTACGGAAACTAGATAAAATACCGCAAGAACCTAAACGGAACCGATCTAGCGTCACTAATAGTACCCATTACGCAATTATCGTCATTCATGTATCTCATTGCGAATGGTACTTGCTTCTCCGTTGCGCGGATAACCGGTGAAAGTACAGACGAACACGAAGAAAAGTGCCAGTGAATTTAAATCTCCCGCAAAACAATTTATCGATAGCTTATTTCCGGATAGATAGTGGAAAATTTAGTACCAGGAAATGACGTTTATCTTAAGCCCTCACTTCCCGGTACTAAATTTTCCTCGGTGGTCTAATGGGAAAAGTACCATATATTATGTAGAACTGGCATCAGTTGTGAATGAATTTATTAAATTTCTTTATTTATGATTTCAGTTGAGAATTGGAAGCAGAAAGAGTTCTACTTATGCTACTTTTCCGGACTAGTGAAATGAACTTTAAAAGAGATTCTCGTATTAAGAAATTGTAAAAAAAATAAATACGTTGAATGTCATTTGTGTCGTGACGATAGGATAAAAAATACTGTACAATAACTCATTCAGCAGAGAAAATCAGTACTACTCTCAACCAATAAGAGGTCAGTTCTTAACTGATATGTGGAGGGTACACAAGTCAATCACTTATGTCAATTACCATTGAGCTATTGAGGTTTAAAAAACGCATTTAAAAAAAAATGAATGTCAATTTGCTTGGATGACTTTTTCTTGTCTGCGTCTTCCTTTAATATATATTAAGGAAAAAGAATACGATTCGAATACGAATATAAGAAATACTTCAAATTATGGCAAAGCTCCACTATTTTATGTATAATAAAATAACGTTTTGAAACATAAAAATGGTCACTGTGCTTTAATATTCATTACATATATTACATTGAGTAGATTTTACTGTTAAAATATGTTCTACTAACTGATCGGGCTAATTTCGTACCTGGTAAAACCTGGTATGAAGTGAAATGAGTTTTTTCTCTTGTGGTTGTGTTTTTTTTATTCTTGTGGTATGGATGACTGATTGACTAGTCAATTTGACAGATGTTGGCATTTGTTCTCTATATTTTTTCGATTCAAGTATTTTCTATGTATTTAAATATCTTTCTAGATTTGAATTTTTTTTTTCTCACTACTTTCTTTTGAATTTGTATTCTATTTTGTTTAATATGTAATATATAATATGTATATAACCATCCACAAAATCAAATCCCTCAAGTGGAATGGGCAGGACACCTGGCAAGAAAGACGGACAACAGATGGATCATAAAAATAATAGCATTGTACCCACGAGGAATTAAGAGATCTAAGGGAATACTGAACCTGAGGTGGGACCATGATATTAGGAAATTAGCTGGGATAACTTGAGCCCACATAGCCAATAATAGACAACAATGGGCCCAACTACAAAAAGAGTATCTAAATATGTAAGGAAGGCTACACTATTAACCTCTAAATGACTACACCATAATCGGAAATGGTTGAATAAGCTGAGAATGATGATGATGATGAAGATATAATATGATTTGCAGTGGGCATCAATTATGAAAAATAAGCTATAAGCGTGCCTAACGTGGCCTGTCATTGTGGAAAATGGCGCAGTTCCAAATCAAATTTATTTAAAAAATAATTTTCGGTAAATTTTTCCCTGAATTTTTCGTATGTTTTATTAGTTATACTGTTATTCGGGGCGGAGACAAATCCAACAAATCTTGTTCTTGAGCTATAAATGGTGTAACAAACACGTCTTTGGCTTATTTGTTTAGTTTTTCCCATATTTCATTGGAAACCAAAAGATTATGTTAGTTTAAGGACAGCGCACACTGATACGAATAATTCTTGAATTATTCGGCGTATAATACTAAAATTCATTCGCCATTTTGTCAAGTAATATTAGAAATAATGCTAAATTAGATGTCAGATAGGTAGAGGCATAATACATTTCTGTATTATTTGCCTAATTATATAGTATAACTAGCTGATCCGGCAACCGTTGTTTTGCCATATAAATATTTTTATGGGACAACAGCCATTATTATTTACGGGGTTGAAAATTATTGAATTACTAACATCGCTATTAAAAATACTGGTTGATGGTAGAAGGGTGAAAATTTAGGGTTGTGTGTATTTTTTAATTCCAGATCGTGAAAAATAAAAATAAAAAATTTTGTCCAAACAAAAAAGTGGCATGGTCTACCCCGAGGTCTACCCTTCTTGCCTAGGGGTATAAAAATATATTATATTATTATATTGTATATGTGGTATATTGATCTAAGCTGTCCATTAATGTTTTTCAAACAACTATTCTAAATATCGTTTTCATCCCTAGGTTTTCATCGCTGTTGTTTCTAACATTTGGATACATGACAACGACAGTTCCGTCTGTCATTTTGATTCACAGACAAATTGTATTTTCTGTTATTTTTTGAATGTTCGAAATCTTCCCTAACCCACTGAACAGACTTTACCTTTCGGATTCGCCAGTTTTGGATTCCAGTAACTTCTTTTTACTACTGAAGCTAAAATTTGCGTCTTACCTACTATAGTCTACATTGGTGATTTTTATCATCTGATTTCAGCCCCGGATCTACAGTTTTTTTGAACCGGGGAAAAAATTGATAGTAGCGCCCCCTCTCCCCAGCGTTTGAAGTAAATTAATTTAAAAAACTTGCAAATATCTAGATATACAGTTCATACCAAATAAACTTTTAGTCAAGTGATAAAGTTTGACCCTTTGGCTTGACCGGCACAGCGTTGTCCACTTTTATATATTTTTTTTTTAATCAAAATATTTTAGGTAACAAAAATAAATTAATTATAAATTTCTAAAAAAACAATGTTCGACTGCAAGGTCTGCTAGTAAACATTTTCGAGCTTAAAGTATCACAACACTTAACACTATTTATTTATTTAAACCAAACATTTGTAATACAAAACTAAAGTGTCAAAACGAATGACAATGTCAAGAAATAAATAAACAAATGCGGCAACTTGACATTTTTTTACAGCAGAGCTACCACCTGAATCCCCAGCGCGAAATTTAAATTCCAGTTTCCGGCGCCGAATATGTCCATGGTTGGCAACAATGAATTTAAAAACCGCGCTCTCGATTACGTAACTAAAAGTTTAATTCATATGAAATATAGGTAGGCATTTTTCGTAAACAGGACAGAATGAGCCTTTAGGATGTGTTCAAAAACTAACTGGACGTTTTAAAATTAAATGAATACTTGATAGAAGAAATTTTTGCGCTTTGTGGAGCATTTTTTTTATTTTCAACTATATTATATTAAGATTTTAGCGCCCCCTGACACTGGCGCCCGGGGCAGGTGCCCGGTTTGCCCCCCCCCCTCCCTAGTTCCCGGGCTGTCTGATTTTGATATTAAAATAGTTCTAATCAAATTGATAAATTGAGTTATCAATGTGAACCACTTAAAGTTTTGTTCTATTGATGCTCTTTGTTGAGCATGAATACCTACCACCATGATTTGGAAAACTTTATGCGCGATACTGGGCGTCATATAATATGCTTGGTTTAGAGTGAGATCGGACATATCAAACATGGCAACTCCGCCCAAGATTTGAGCTCGTGGTTCCAAAATTGCTAATTCCAGAACAGCTAGCGTGGCTTGGAACAGTTCGGTGACGCTGTACTTTTCTGGATCCCAGTTTCCTAAAATAAAATGGATATAATAATGAAAGGAAAATGCTATACGTTTTTAATAAATGCAGTCGCTTTTATGTATGGAAACGGTCGATTATTAGGTAAAATATAGGAGGTACCGCAAAAAGTTAAATACAAAAGTTATATAGGACTTTTAAATATCTATTAGCGAGTAATAAATTTAAGCATACAGGGTCGTTCATAAAGTCGTGGCACATCAAAGTTTAATTTTTTTAATAGAATCGCCTGTATATTATTACATATTTCAATTCTTCCTTCAATTCTAAGCAAAAATCGAAATACACACAATGTACTTCAAACCGTTTCCCAGTTATTGACTTTTAAAAATATCACTTAAACAATATGATTTAATTAATTTCGATGTGTTTGGTTTGATTTAATGATGCCATTCTGCCGAAACTGTGAAGTAAATCTTTAACACCCTGAAGCTACGAACCAAAGCAGAATCGGACCTATATTGATATGAAAAATAAATCTTATTTTTACGTGAGGAATCTCCCCACGAGAGATGGGACATGTTTTTTGAAACACCCTGTATAAATTCTACTAAAGGTGGCTGCAACGACGCCGACGTCCCGTAATCCTGCTGTTAAAACATAACAACTGGTTTATGTATATAAAAACCAATTGAGTAAAATTTTAATTGCGAATCTGAAATGCCTTTATTAAATTTATATTTTAGGTAAAAGTGCGTATACATATGGCGAGCACAACACGAGCCGCGCACGAGCCGAGCGCGCCGTGTTGTGCTCGTTGTTCGCTGTGAGCAGCAAGAACAGCGAGATCATAGTCCGAGCTAGCAACGATCCATATGAAATGTGAATGGCTCGCGAGCACACAAGCCATTTTTTTTTTCAGTGTCAGTGCAGTTTTTGACGCAAGTTGGTTCAGATGTTCAGATAAATAAAGTTAAATGTTTTAATCTAAATTATAATAATATGTTATTGAAAGTACAAACGAATATTATGTAAATAATATGTAATGTACCCTGTACCTACAGTCAATACAAAAAGTCTCCCACACCGCTTTTTTTCAAGCAAATATTATAGCCTTTTTTATGTTTAAAAAAAAGCTGAAAAACAATTTTTTTAGTGGTTTTAGATAAAAATGGTTGGTACCACTCAAAAGAGAGGCAAAAATTATAAACCGCCTAAAAATTACACAAGGATTGAACAAAAAATAGCACAGATATAAAATTTTCAATTTGGCAAAAATAATCTATTTTTTGCAAAAATCTTAAAAATGTTATTATTTTTAGCAAATTTAAAAGATTTAAAATTGTATACTTATTGATTATTAGATTATTCTTAAAAAAAGACTATAAAATTTTTTGAAAAAAATTGCAGACCCACGTCAACTCAGAAACGTATTGAAGATTTTAAATGTACCATTAGTTTTTTTAATTATGGTAAAAAAAGTTGCTACAAAAAAAGGGGTGTACTCGGACTTTTTGTACTAATATGTTTTTCAGATTGTAGTTGAATAAATGTTATTCTATAAATAAACATACTTCTTTTGCAAAGCACACCTTTTCCTCCCAAAAATCCTATTTGGGTATTTCGCCACTGCACTGCAAGAAAATCTACAAAATAACTATTTTATTTTGTAGATTTTCTTGCAGTGCAGTGGCGAAATACTCAAATAGGATTTTTTGGAGAGATGAATTCGCCACATAGGTATAGACATTTTTTACACCTTTTCCTGTTCCGGACTGACTCTTTTTCCTTTTTCCTCTCTCTTCTATAACTTACCAACATGCTTATAATTTTTTTCTTGCATATTTCTTCAGGTTTGCCTATTAAAGTGGCGATTTCCTTCCAGGCATCTATTTTTTTGGTTTTTTAAAATAATTTTCGTCTTTGGGGTCCCACAAAATAGTATGCGTCCTATACAACTCAACTAATTGAAGCAAAATATCCTCCGACCATGTAGGCTCCATGCTCGCCGATCAGACCAGAACGACGAACCACCACAACGCTGTCCAAATTATAACTGCGAGCTCCTTTGTATTCGTCGTTCGTCGCAAAAACCGACAAGAAGACGACTCGCGAGGCGCTCGCGGGAGCCGTACACATATGACGGATTGAGCTTGTGGTAGGCTCGGCTCGTGCTCGGCTCCCGTTGTGCTCACCATATGTATACGCACCTTAACTTGGAGCTCCTTTGTGTTCGTCGCAAAAACCGACAAGAAGTAGATCACGACGATCACACTGTGAACGGCTCACGAGGCGCTCGCAGAAGGCGTATATATATGACGAATTGAGCTTGTGGTAGGCTCTGCTCGTGCTCGGCTCGCGTTGTGCTCGCCATATGTATACACACCTTAAGAATGGCCTCATCACTGAGTGCACCGAACGACAACCATTCGTGCGATAAACTTTTTATTTATTTATTTAAATAACACGGCATTTCAGTTTGATATCTGAATACAGAATTTATAGATACATGTTTTAGTAAATTTATTTAAGGTACATACAACCTTAAATAAATTTACTATTGGTGGTGAGTCTTAAATAAGTGCAAATGTTTTAAGGATAGTATATTTCGATCCCAGAAACACGATTATGATGATTTTTTACAACCCTGTATATATTTTAATGTTAAATTAAGATTTATAGAATATTTGTATGATAGTAGGAATAAATAAAATAAACATTTATTTTTCTTATTACCTATTCTGTACAGTAAAATTCTTCTTCCTGTTTGTTCTCTGTAGGGTGGTACGGTAAGAATGTTATCACAGCCAATGCCTAACAATTTGAATAGATTGACATTTTCAAAAAATTCAGGATTGTCTTCTTTGAATTCATAATAATTTACTAACTAAAAGAAACAACAAATATTAATAAAATATCAAACTGTTGTGTACAAGTCTAGCGTATAATAAAATTTCCCAAAAAAGTTTGTTGCATATACAGGGTCCGGCAATAGTACGTGGGGCATCTGTAGCTCCTAGAATAAAAAACTTGGAAATTTTGTTTAAGTACAAACCTAAAATATGTACTAGGATGTATTTCAGGAAAATACTTTAACTTCTCAGGGTGGCTCAAAAAAGTGTGAGTCGATCGGGAGGATTTTTTTTAAAGGAACGCCCTGTATATTATTGAATTTTTGGCTTCCTTTCAGATCACTTTACATAATCCTAAGGTATAAGTAAATATATTTAGATAGTTTCAGAGATATTAATAATAAATTTAAAAAAATATTTTTCAGTCTTTCTTAAACAAGTTATAGCTTAGGGCCGATACATCGTTTTATATGGGTAACCTTCAACAAATTAGAAACAAGCTGCAATTTTGCATGGAGCTTCATTTTGTAGATCTTTAAACATCCTGAAATCCCAGCGATGAATCGTTGAGCCCGTCACCCCAAAACCACCCCTACAAGGGGTAAAAATGACCCTTTTTTTACTTTTTGTTCAATAACTCTAAAACTACGAATTTTAGGAAAAAAAGTCACGAGTAAAAAAATGAAGAGAAGAAAATTTCCTACCACGTAGGTAAAGAACCAAAATTTTTAGAATTGCAGTGGCGCAGGTGCGAATTCTTTAATTTAGGTGGATTGTTTTAATAACCCACCATTCTGTGTTTAACTTCAAATGAAAGCATTTTTGAGATAAATCTCGAGACCAAAAAATTTATTAGGATACAAGTTCCTATAAAAACGATCTTTTTAATAAAAGTAAGTTACCAGTGGCGGAGATAATTTTTTGAAATGTGCGTTTGTTACATCTTAAAAACATTGAATAAGAAAAATTGCAGTTTTACAAATAATTTCCCATCAAATTGGTATATTGAAAAATTTACACGTTTAATAACAAAATAAGAAAAACCTTAGCTCAAAAATAGGATAACTTTTATTAAGGATAGTCCTCATTGAATTCCACATTTGTTGGGTTCATACATGTAATGTCATTGCATTGACCACATGTCATAGTGCAGGTGAGTCCCATTCGCTTGCATGTACATGTTTTTTTTACAGACTCCCGAAGAGCAATTGCAAAATTTTTTCTCTAAAACCCATGTAGGAGCAATGGGCTGGTCTGAATGTATTGGATTCATCTCTCGATTTTTCAGATTCCAACCCCAATCTTGCGGTGGTAAATTGTTATTTACCCTGCGATATTTTTAGATCTGTTTTCTCAATACTATAATTATATAACATATCACTATCGTAAAAAGATCACTGTTGTTTTTGATGGCTATGAAGAGATACGCAGGTAAAATAGAGAGATACGCAGGAATCGCAGATCTGCAGGTAAAAAAATAGTACCAATTGTATCTTTCTCGAATTTATCTGCAGTGAAGGTACGTACCAAAGGCAGATTTTTTGTCAAACAACACCAACAACAGCAACTTCATTCGTGAGCTCGGAAAAGTATTGTTGGAAAATGGAATCAATATTAAATTAGCTGATGGTGATGCCGATACTCTTATTGTAACTACAGCGCGCAGCGGTCGCAATAAGTGACAATTTAGGAAAGGACCGTAGCAGTAGTTACAGCGAAGATACAGACATTATAGTGTTACTGATTCATTATTACCACAAGACACTGTTTATGATTCGTCCGGGAAAGGTGTCAAAACCAAATAAAATAATCGACATATCGGCCTTACAACAATTGGTTGTTGTAAGGCCGATATGTTTTGGTTGTGACACAACGTCTGCTCTGTTCAATAAAGGGAAGATTAATTTAGTAAACACCATCCAGAAGAAAAAGTTATGTGAGCTAGTAAAAGAATTTTTTAATCCCGAGGCTACAAAGGAGAAGTTAGAAGTTACATCTCAGTTTTTTATAGTAACATATGTTAAAAACTCGACAAAAAAAGTAGATTTGGATAGCGATCTCTTAATACCAACTTCAACTTGGCATCATTACCACCTACCTCCGATAGTGCGAAATACCATGGATTAGAGTTTTTCATCAGGTAAGTTAAATTTATGTTGCATTCAAATGTTAAACTAAATTCTCATTTTTAACTTACAGGTATAGGCTTGGTTAAATAACAATTTACCACCGCAAGATTGGGGTTGGAATCTGAAAAATCGAGAGATGAATCCAATACATTCAGACCAGCCCATTGCTCCTACATGGGTTTTAGAGAAAAAATTTTGCAATTGCTTTTCGGGAGGCTGTAAAAAAGCATGTACATGCAAGCGAATGGGACTCACCTGCACAATGGCATGTGGTCAATGCAATGGCATTACATGTATGAACCCAACAAATGTGGAAGTGAATGAGGACTATCCTTAAGATAAGTTATCCTATTTTTGAGTTAAGGTTTTTCTTATTTTGTTATTAAACGTGTAAATTTCTCAATATACCTATTTCATGGGAAATTATTTGTAAAACTTCAATTTTTCTTATTCAATGTTTTTAAAATGTAAAAAACGCACATTTAAAAAAATTATCTCCACCACTGGTAACTTATCTTTATTAAAAAGATCGTTTTTATAGGAACTTGTATCCTAATAAATTTTTTGGTCTCGAGATTTATCTCAAAAATGCTTTCATTTGAAGTTAAACACAGAATGGTGGGATATTAAAACAATCCTCCTAAATTAAAGAATTCGCACCTGCGCCACTGCAATTCCAAAAATTTTGGTTCTTTAACCATGTGATAGGAAATTTTCTTCTCTTCAATTTTTTTTAGTCGTGACTTTTTTTCCTAAAATTCGTAGTTTTAGAGTTATTGAAGAAAAAGTAAAAAAAGAGCCATTTTTACTCCTTGTAGGGGTGGTTTTGGGGTGACGGGCTCAACGCTTCATCGCTGGGGTTTCAGGATGTTTAACGATCTACAAAATGAAGCTCCATGCCAAATTTCAGCTTGTCTCTAATTTGTTGAACCTCGGCCTGTATAGGCTCTGGGCTATTATTAAAAATACAAAAACTGTCTTGAAATCAAAACTATATTATTAGGTATTTACTTTAGATGATCCGTACTTAACTTTGCTATAAATATGGTATTCATAAATCATATAGGATGTTCACAATTCTACGCCAAACTTTCCAAAATATAAAATAATTTTTCTTCGTTTTTTTTAAATAGAACACCCTGTATATTATATATTCAATAGTGGAGAGTTAAAAAATGAACACTTTTTGTATTTTGGAACTGACCCTATTATTGCCTGACCCCTATTTCAAAATCTTTAACGGTTTCGCAGATATTCACGGTTTTATATTTCATATGTCATTTTCCACATTCAATTTTTATCAAAGCCACCCAATGATCGTATTTTACCGTTGAAAGAGCCCGATGAAAAATTTGAAATACTTTAAATACAAAAAATGTTAATTTTTTAATTCTTCATCTAATAAAAAAAAATAATTGGCATAGAATTTTGAACACCCTATATGATTTAAGATTACGATATTTAGAGCAAAGTAAGTACAGACCATCTAAAGTAAATAGCTAATGTACATAGTTTTGATTTCAGGATAATTCTTGTATTTATAATAATTTTTTTAAGAAAGGTTGAAAAATAAATATTTTTAATTTATTTATTAATATCCCTGAAATTACCGAAATATATTTACTCATATCTTAGAATTATGTAAAGTGATCTGAAAGGAAGCCAAAAATGAGATAATATACAGAGTGTTCCATTTAAAAAAAGCATCCCGATCCATTCACACTTTTATGAGCCACCCTATAGAAGTTTTCACTTAAACAAGTTTCTTATTCTAGGAGCTACAGATGCCCGACGCACTATTATTGCCTGACCCTGTATAGTGTATGTACAGTTCCTCCTTAGTACTTTTACGTTAGCGTTATTTAGGCATGTGCGATGTATAAAGTTACTGACATAATAGGAAAAATATTATTTTTCTTATTTGAACATACATACATTAGGAAAATACAGTTTTATAAAAAGTTGTTGAAACAAAAATAACTATTTAAACTTTTTGTCGTTTTTTCCCTAATTATACTGAATTGCAGGATATAAAACTATTACTAATTTTGCTCATTAAGAGAATGCAAAAACTTAATTATAATTTCCGACAATAAAAATATGTAAATGATCAATTTATCTGTAATTAAGTTATTTTAGGATGGGTAGAGAACACGTGCTTATTAATGGTTTATTTATAAAATTATCATTACCAGTTTGTAAGCTGCCTCGAGGCTCCAATTGCGACCTCGCAAAAAACGCAGCAGGAATGCATCGTCTGTTCGGTGTAGAGTGCAGTCTCCTCTAGCTGCAACAGAGAAATCCAAAATTATAGAGAGTGTATTAAAAAGACAAGAAAATAATTAGTTATGATGTAATAAAATATCTTTTGTCCTAAAGAAATGAGTTACAGAAAAATGAGTACCCCATAGATTTAAATGAAACAAATTCAAGAAAAAGAACAAATAAAAAATGTCATCATAAAGAGTACACACATTTACTGTCCTCCATTCACGCAGTTGTGCAGCTCTGAACTGTTCAAGAACGCGATACTCTTACTCTATTCAACTGAGTCATAAAGTTCAGAACTATTCCGCGCCATATGGAGGCACCAGACTATCGCGCACAGCTCCTTTCCGAACCGTTCTCGAGTAGCTAAGTGCTTAAAGTTCTGGAACTTGAAATTCGCGAATGGAGAACAGCAATTGCTTTGCATTCTTTACTATGATGAATCAGATACAAAATAAGAATTGATGGAGCAGTAAAACAGTTGTTATAGATAGTTGGAGCCTGTTTCAAAGACTCGCTTAAGTATTGGTTTTGTCTTGCAGTCTAATAAGTAGTCCAGGTCTTGGACTTGCTACAAGACTCTTGCAAGTCTTTAAAACACCAGAACACCTTATCACTGAGTGCGCCTAGACGACGACCGTTTGTGCCATGAACTTTGGCACGGCCGATATCGAGGATGGAGAGCTGGACTCTGTGAAGCCGTCTCAGATACTGGCTTTTGTTAAAGCCCTGAGACTGTATGATGAGTTATAACTCGATATAACTCAAGAAAGGGGAACACACAATAGATCTGTAAGGTCGCGGTGATTAACTGCCCTCCTAAACATTCTACAATTATTCTGCTAGGGGCACTTTATTTAACATAGAAAATCTGTGAAATAAATATTTTAAGTAATTTTATTTTTAATTTAATGCAAATGAATCTATAAAAGAAAGAAACAATATTTGTCTGATAACTAACTAATATATATAGTCCGTCTATTAGAGAAAAGTATTCCGAAAGTATCCGGAAAAAAGAAAGCAAAATTACAATTATTGCTATATATTTTTAGGACTTGAGTTAAAAAAATTATAACAAATTATTATTTTGTTTACTTATACAACCTCCATTTAACTCCAAACACTTAACTAAACGTCCAGGTACACCCGAAACTAGGTCTATACCATAATGCTCAGTGGCGGTAGTCCAGGCCTGTAAAACTGAGCGAATTAAATCTTGTTTATTTCGTGGAGCTGCTCGTTCCACTTTAATCTTCATTAATCCCAATATGTTTTCAATGGGACTAAGGTCTGGTGAAGCTGCTGGCTATGGAATTGTTACCAAATGGTGTTCTTGCATCCAAGCTTGAGTATAGGCAGACGTACGGCATTTTGCATTATCCTGCTGAAAACGCCACCCCTCTGGATATAAAACATGAGCCGTTTCAAGAAGAAAACCATTTAAAATATCACAATATTTTGCACTATTAATAGTTCCATCAACTATACACAGAGGTGTAGCACCACGCTGAGATATTGCTCCCCAAACCATTATTTTAGTGGTAAATTTTGAAACTTGAACGGTAACACTTTCTTTTGATAGGATTTTTAGGTGGATCCCAAGATCTGTTTTTAATGTATTACTTACCGTATATCATATCTTTAAAATCTTCTATTAACAAACATCTGGTGTCGGGATTTTCTCTAATGTTCTCCTGTGCCCATTCTTGAAGTTGTTGGGGTGCTTCGCCTAAATCTAACTGGTACAGAACATCTGTATCTGAGGGCATTCTCCACTATCTGTAAATAAAGTAAAAATTGTTACTTTCAATAATAGGAAAAGTATTTTTTGTCTTATACTGATTCAATTGAAACATAAGCTTTTTGAATTCAGATCTAATTTTATTGATTTTCTAATTTTCCCAACATATTTCTGATCAAAATCAATTTATGATATATCATAAATAATTAGCGGAAATTCTTTTTTGTTATAGTAACAGGGTGTAATTTTCTTTTAAGTCAAGAATAAATCATCTACGAGGATGGTCTGAAAAGTTTCCGACCTCAACGTGAAGATGGCAGTACTCGTAGATAAAAACTAGTGAATTTTTATTGTTCATCTGTTGACAGTTATTCACCAAAGTTTCAGCCATTTTGGATGCGCAGTTGTTATGTAACAGTCGTTTGAGTGAGTTGATGTCAGTGTTTTTGTAAAAATGGACAAAATCGAGTATCGAGCTGTCATTAAATATCTGGTTTGTAAAGGCAATACGCCTACACAAATTAAACATGAGTTGGATTCTGTGTATGGGGACTCTGCACCATCATTTACCACAGTGAAATTTTGGGCAGCTGAATTTAAACGTGGCCGTAAGAGGTTGGAAGACGATGAACGTTCGGGCCGTCCAAAAACTGCAACTACCGACGATAACATCGCCAAAGTTCACCAAATGGTGCTAGACGACCGCCGAATTAAAGTGAGAGAGATAACAGAGGTTATGAACATATCAAAAGAACGTGTTTGTCACATATTAAATCAAGAATTAAGCATGAGAAAGCTGTCCGCGCGTTGGGTGCCGCGTTTGCTCACGTTAGACCAAAAGCGTGTTCGTATGAACATTTCCAACGCTATGTTAGCGCAGTTTAGGCGCAATAAATCCGAGTTTTGGCGTCGATTAATTACTGTAGATGAAACTTGGATACACCACTATACACCAGAAACAAAAATACAGTCCAAACAGTGGACGGCAAAGGGAGAACCGGCTCCAAAAAAAGCAAAAACTGTTATTTCGGCTAGGAAAGTGATGGCGACTGTTTTTTGGGATAGTCATGGAGTTATTTTAATTGAATATCTTCAAAAAGGAAAAACCATCACAGGAGCATACTACGCATCATTACTTGACAAGCTAAAAGCAGAACTTACGGAAAATCAGCCTCATTTACAGAAAAAGAAAATCCTATTTCACCAAGATAACGCACCGTCTCACACCTCAGCGGTTGCCATGGCGAAAATCCACGAATTACGGTTTCCACTGCTTGACCATCCGCCTTACTCACCAGATCTAGCCCCTAGCGACTTCTTTTTGTTCCCTCGTTTAAAAATTCCGCTCGGAGGACAGAGATTTTCGTCAAATGAAGAGGCAATCACCTTCGTGAACCACTATTTTGCAGAGAAAAACGCCGAGTACTATTTGGACGGGTTACAGAGATGGGAGCATCGCTGGGAAAAGTGTGTAGAGTTACAAGGGGACTATGTTGAAAAATAAAATAAAATATTCAGAAAAAATGTCTTGTACCTTTGTTAGGTCGGAAACTTTTCAGACCACCCTCGTATGTAAATTTATGTACCGGGTGGCCAACTAAGAATGGACGCTGGCTGTATCTCAGAAACTACTTATCGTATTACTTTGAGACCAAGAGAAATCGCTGGAGATTACTTCCAAGTTCGAGAGATGTTCGCTAGGGGGCGCATCTGTGATGGACAATCGGACAACAGAATTTTTCTCAAAAATATGCAGATGAAGAAGTATTTTAAATATTGCTATTGTAATCAATGGGAAATTTGTGATTTTTTGATATAGCATATTTTGCTCTATCTTTAATTAATTTCGGGAGAAGATAATGCAATTTTATCGTCGTGTATAAAACAATAGTTTTTTCCATAGCGAGTTACGTTTTAAAAAATATTCAGAAATCATTATTTCAAGGAATTTATTACGAGTAGAAAAAATATTGTGCTGGGTTCGCGTTGGTTTCTATGTAATTTGACAAATAAATAAAGCTGTCTCTTTAGTTGTCAGTTTTGAGTCAATATTTTTTAATTCTCTTTCGTGTTGATTGCTGATAGAATTGGAGCCAGAAATGGCTCAAAATGAAATAAGTAAATTACCAACAGATATTCAGACTGAGGCGGCAAACGCCATATCCAAACTACTTCCATTTGAATCCCGAATAACTTATGAAAAGGAATACAAACATTTTCAAAAATGGAAGCAATTAAAAAACGTGCGAGAAGAAATAAAGTTTTTAACCTATCCTCGCTGTTAAAGTATCATTTAATCTACCCTTGCGGTTAAAGTACTATTTTATCTACTATTTTTGATAGATATAAGGCAATTTTAACAGTTGCCATGGAAAAAAATAACTTACTTAATTAATCCTACTAACAGGAGTTTAATAATTTAATAAAAATAATAAAAAACATAGTGAAAAAAACTATTTTTTCTGCATAAAACCGATTATATCAACACTTATTTAACTAGTAATCTTTTTATGAATAACCGCAACGATTTATTCATGACATTTCAACATTATGCTTTTATTTGTTGAAAAAATGATATTATAGACAAACTGGTTTTTGGATGCTGTAGTGACCCAAATAAATTTCGTTAAAATACTTTTACGGTCTTTAATTTATGTAACAAATTGGTAAATTTCCTTGCTTTTTGCATTTCTTTCAGAATATAAATCCGCTGAATTTATTTATGCTAATTTTGGCGACGGTTTGTATATTTTTTAAATTGGATATTCTATTAAAATATTCTCCAAATAGAGAAAAACAAGTGGAGGATGGATAAAAAAAATTGAAGTTATTTAATACTAAAATCATTCATAGCTTGTACCGTATGATCGAAAAAAAACGGCGTCCAGTTGGCTGGGAAATGAACATCAATGACACTTCCCATATAAATTTACATTTAAAATGACAGAGATCTTCATTCCATAGCCATCGCTGACGCCGTTTTTTCTCGATCATACGGTACTATTAACACAGCCAACCTTTCTATAATAATGTTAATTTTTCACAAGTTTTATATGTATATCAATTTTTAGTAACGTACATTTTATAAGGTAATCACATAATTAATAAAATTAAAATAAAAATAAAATTAAACAATCATATATTTTACCTAATTTATTATTAAATATTATTACCATTAGTTATTATTACTATTAGTCCAACCAAGAGTAATCTAAAATATAACAATAATGGTATTTAAGATAATTACACAAAACCTAATTTAAAAAAAAATAACATCCTGTATCTCTATAACTATGCATTTCCATACCCATGTTTATAGGAACTTTTTTCATGTTTTTGATGAGGAATCAATGAGTACTTATTTAAAACTGTTGCAAGTTAATGATATTAAAATTTTTTAAAGGTCTCTATTAGACTTACTGGATCAAGGCAAATTAATAAAACTGCGTTTGTCTCATCAAGGAGGCCGAAATCGACACAATATTAAGAGATATAAACTTTTAATCAGCATTAAATTGCTTACACTATTTCGAAAACAAGTGAATAAAAAGTCAATGGCGTACATTCTTTTTTTAGAACAATATTCTAGTGATTACCCATATACACGTCCCTGGTGAATATGTCGACTCTTTTTTAGCTTTAAAACATGTCGCATTTATGTAACTTTTACCCTCAACATTCCATTCAAATCACTAAAAGTACTTTAAAGAAAATTATAATAAATCGAAAGATTATTAAGACTTTAACACCCTGTAGCTACGAAACAAAGCAGAATCGGACCTATGTTGATATGAAAAATAAATCTCATTTTTACGTGAGGAATCTCCCCACGAGAGATGGTACATGTTTTTTGAAACACCCTGTATAAGAAAAGTACTCCCTCGTATCTCTGAGTTTTTTTATTATTCTTGGCACACCCATTTATTTTATTAAACAAGTTTTTTTTTCTTTTCAGCAAATCAAAATATTTGAAAAAAATGATCACCGTGTACCATTGAGTAAAAAAATTTAGTGCAAAACTAAACATAAAAGTAGAGCAAAACTGAAATAAAAATGTAAATTTATTGCTAATTTATTAATACTTTTTATGATCGAACTATTAACATTAAATTGCAACTTTATGAACTAGTAAATACGCGAAATGCTTTTGAAAAAAGTACCATAAAAATATACTTACTTATAATAGGTACAATAACGATACGATAATAAAATTAAAAAAAACACACTAATAAACCATTAAAATCAAGTCTACTGTAATAAATATTTTGTTTAATGAGAGCAATAACACATAGAGACAAGTAATGCTAAACCTTCAATTTAACAGAAAACCTGTTTTATTACTAAAATGCAGTATTCAAATGCAATGCGTAAGTTAAAATTATTGATAAAAAGTCTAAGAGTAGGGGTACACTCGGTACAGAAATAAATACTATGAACACATTAGCAAAATATACAGTGTGTTGTAAAAAATGGTCTTTTCTTTCTATGATTTTATTAAGTAAATTTCTAAGTTTCATATTTCATACACAACTTTTGATATTACCGCTTATTAAAAAATTGTATTTTAAATTTCAATCTAGAGTGCCGTGACTGTGTTAAAAACACTAATTCTTAATCAATGAGCCTTGGAAATATAGATTTGATCGTCTAATGTTTTTAGTGTCTCTCCCTGGCCAGTTAGAAAATGCTCAAATCGTATTTTTAATAATTTCTCAATTTTTTCAAATGGAATGAGGGTGGCTCATTAGCATGTTTGGAAAAAGCATTTTTTTACGAATAATTTGATACCACACACTTCGTATTTCGAGTCAAATTTCCGTTACGAACCGCAAGTTATAATTTCAAATAAACCATATGCGAAAATGCCAAAAGTTGACATATGATATGTCATTCTATTCAGAATGTTATTTTCTATCGAATAAAGAGTAAAAAATGCCGAGGGAGGCATTTAAAAATCAAAAGTCCTAGTCATTTCCGGTGAAACAAGAACTGACCGAAAACAATTGAATACGCCAATCAATCGTAATTTAGGTCATATACTAACATACCAAATCTCGTTTTTTAGCTGAAAAAAATAAAAAGTTATAGGTGTAAAGCCACTTTCGAGATGCACCCGGTATATGTATGTATTTGAATGGTTTAAAAAACTTGAGCGCCTTAACTAATAGGGTAATATTTAGTATGCTTTGACAAAAAAAATATACGAATATGAGCTTATTATTGACGGCTATATACCATAAATCATATATATTCATTGACTGACAATAGTTTCGTGGAAACCCTTTTTATTATTTTTTATTAACCAAATTATAGGGGAGGGAGTAAGTAAATAAAATTACGATTTTTTTGAAAAATTAGATGCAAATAAAAACTTGAAAAAAAATGCTTTGAGTCTTGCTTCCTGGGTCTTGGTCTTGCTTTTTTGTGCAAGATCAAGATCAAAACCACAATCAAGACCAGTCTTGGACACTACTAGTGCTTTCCAGTTAAATTTTAAATTAGAACAAAGTGATTCAAATTTAGCGACTTAAACTGATTAAGCTAGGATAGCTTGAAAATTATTTTTGACTGACTTTTGTACAAAATAATAATTTAGCTATATGTACTATATATTTTTTAATACAAATTATCTATCGTATCGTGTATCTATTCATATACATAAGCAAAATGTAATTTGTTTATATTATTACATTCGAAATTAGTTTTGAGTAATTTACACTATTAACTAATATTAATTAACTTCAATTTTTCCTCGGTTATTGATTTAAATTGATCTTGTATAGCGTGTTATTATAAAATTTGATTATATGTTTTCATTCGACTATGCTGCTAGTAATTATTTATAGATACAGGGTTGTAAAAAATTAAAAAAAAACACTAAATAAATTTGGCATGCATATTTCACCACTGACACAGAAATCTAAAAAAAATATTTTTTTGCAAAGTGCCACTGCGTTAGGGTATGTCTCTACACTGCTTGGCTCATTTTGTTAGCCACTGCGTTAGAGTAACATCTACACTGCTCGGCTCATTTTGAAACTTTCAGTAAAAGTTATGCTTTAGCACAATCCAAGCTATTTACTTACAAATTTATTAAAAACTAACGGATTTTAATCATAACCATGTACAGGGTGGGGCAAATTGGACGCTTTTAAAGAGAAACACCCTTTTCTATAGGAGATAGACGGAAACTAATATCGGTGTCTGGAGCATCAAAAACGTGATGGTGAAAACCGCACATCGATATCTGTTACCGTTTCGAAGTTACTGGGTGTTTTCAAAAATGTGCAATTTTAAAAAATCGCTGTAACTTTTTTGCTATGGAAAATTTTGTATTTTTGAGCAGAAAACATTTCCAAAGCACCTTTTACGTAGAATTTAATGGTCTAAGTATAATTTTTTAAAATTAATAATTTAAGAGTTATCAACAGAAAAAATTATTTTTTATTAGGGACACCCTGTATATTTTTGTTTAACTGAAAAGAACTTAAAATTACCTTTCCATAAATATAGCACACTTAATATTTTGTTATAGTCCCCTTCAAAATACAGAATTTTTAAAAGTTAGCCACTTAATTAGCAGGTTTGGGACTCCTTATTGATGGTCCCTAATAGAACTCGAAAACATATTTCTGTTTGTGCTTAAAATTACATTTTAAAAAAAAACACTATGAAAATAGGCAAACAAAAGATTCAACAACAACACGATATTATACAAAATAATGACTGACATTATGATAATTGTCAAATAATAAACGAAAACGTTGCTGAACACTGCGCAATGTGACCAACATAGCGATAATAAAATTCGAGAGTTTAATCTAATTTTTGCAGCTTTAATCTAAATAAAATATCTGTTACAATCATTTTTCTCTATAAAGTAAAATGAAGAGCTGCTCGGTATCTTAAATTATATAATGCAACAAATTTAAACATTTTTTGTCAAAATTTCATTTAGTCAGGTTTATAGGCTTTAGTGTCAATTTCGATATGATTGATGACGTGCATCGGAATTTTTTACGATTACCGTATGTATAGTTATCAAATACAAGATTAAAGTTAAAATATTTTTTACCATTTATTTTTTGGACACGCTATATATGACAAAATAGGATATTGGAACAGGTTAAGTCGCTATTCTTCTTTCTCTCTAAGTTTATCTGTTTAATAAATCGTCTTTGCAAATTTCATTGTGTTGTTTTGTTTGGAAAATACCCACGGAATCTCCAAGGAAAATTTATTATAAATAGTTTTATGTTAATATGTCGAATAAAATTAATCGAGGAAATTTCTAGCACGTCCTCGATAGATCTACGGCATTTCGAGCCATGCCATGCATTTCTTTTCATTTCTTCGAATTCTATGCATTCTAAGAAATTCTAAAGGTATTTTAGAAACTAGCTGTTACAGACAGCATAAAATCAAGCCATAATAACTGTACTTATAACCTAATAACAAAATCTGTAAACTCTTTGCTAATAATAAGTTTAACAACACCTTAATAACAGACTCGCGTCGATGTGATTTTGTCTGTTAACGCTTGGGATTATACGGCTGTAGTTAGATGAATGTTATTTGGCCTTGCTCAAAGTCTGTAGTTGCATAATAATTTAGGTTTCATTATTTAAATTAGATTTGGCTGGTGATCGAAGTTATATACAGGGTGATTGTAGATTCTACATTGTATGGTATAGGGGATATTAATCACTGCAAACTTATAAGTCTATTGTGTCCCTGTTTCTTGAGTTATAACTCATCATAGAGTCTCAGGGCTTTGACAAAAGTAAATGTCTGAGAAGATAATCTAACCTAACGAAAATTTCCTCCAAAAGACTTTTTTGGGTATGATTAGATTAAAAGCAAGAGAATTAGTATTACAATAGTAAATTAGTTTTTATACAAACCCTACCAAGCCTTGAGCTCCGCTAATCAGTTATAAAGTCTGTTCATTTTCACAAAGCCCATTGACCAATTGACAGTGGTTGTGACTGTTCATTTCTTGGTTCCTTAGAATATTCTCCTCTCTCTCCTCCTTTCTATTACTCTATAAGAGTATGGTGACATTTTGATATCGCATTTATTGTGTCTCTCCATGTTGTTCTGTCTTGCGCAACAGTACTGGCCTCGTGCAGACTGTGACCTATTATCGTCTTCATTTGGTCCACCCAACGGTTTGGAGATCTCCCTCTAGGACGTTTCCCGTTTACTTTCCCCCCTACAGATAGTTTTTCTAGGCCATTGGTGTTCCTGGATATGTGGCCAAAGTATCTTAAGTATGATTGATTTATTGATATCGACAGTCTGGATTCGATATTCAGTTGTTCGAGTATTAAAATGTTTGTACGGTGAGCTGTGTACGGTATTCGCAGCATCCGTCTATAACACCACATTTCAAAAGCATCGATTTTACGTTTCGTTGCCAACTTCAATGTCCAGGTCTCTGAGGCGTAAGTGGCAATGGGGAAAATTATGGCTCTTAGTAATCTGAGTCTGTTTGTTTCTAATTGAAATGGCTGAACCTTTCCATATTTTATTGAGTTTGGTCATGGAATTACGTGCTATACACAGTCTTCTCTTGATTGCTGCGTCACATCCTCCTTTGTTTGATATCAAGGAGCACATTAGAATATTCAGTATGATAAAATCATCATCTTTCGTTAAAGTTCTTTCTATTACCCTGTACTGTTCGGGTCGCTCTCAGGGGTCGGGTAAAGCGGGTGTGTGGCAAAAGGAAATATATATTATATTTCAGAAATCTGCCTAATAGGCTTAGCCCGATCCTGTCGTGTTAAGCCACGTCCAAAATTCCAAACACACGTGCTTTGATTAAGGTTTGCAGAGCTTCAGCATTTGCCATAAGATAGCGAGCAATTTGTTACCAAACCATATAAATTATCACTGTAATCACAAAACTTCAATCTATTTCGTATTGTAACCGAATTTTAATTTATGTCTTTATTTTGGAGAAAATTTAGTCCAAACATAAGGAATACTTTGTTTGACCATCAAAATCTTAATAATAAAAAAGTTGTCTAAAAATGTGCTACAATACGGATATGGTATAATCCTTTTAATTTCCTTCTTCATTTGTGTAAAAATACCTAGCCAGTTTTACATAAAACGTTAAATGCCGAACGCTTATTTTGCTACTTTTTCGGAACTGTACTCATACAGTTGTCGCTATCAATTTCTATGAAAATGTAACATATCTGGTTTTTCCCGTGTAGTCTTCAAATGATCTAAAAATTCAGCAGGAATGACCCATTATGCAGCAAACACACTAATGTTGAATCATTGGAAGCTTTTGTGGGCATTTCACAAATAAAATCAAATGTCTGATCAAAAACTGAAAATGCAAAACAGATAGTAAGCTTTATAAATACATACATATATATTTATATAAATAATCATACCTACATCTATTTATGTCGTACAATCCAACCAATATTTTAATATCCTAACCCAAGTAAATAATCAAAAATGCACTTTTTATATCAAAAGCAGTAATGTTACTAGGGTTCCAATTAATATCAAGAATTTAAAAAAAAACACAATTCTAATTCTTATTATTTTTCTAAATTACGTATTGTCTGATAGCCAATTACAAAATATAAATCTGATGTAAATAGAAAAATATGATGTAAAAACAAGTAAAAACTCTTCAGTAAAAAAGGGTAAAACAATAACAAAAACTCTAACCAAAGATTTAACCGTCATACGACAAAAGCAACACGTGATTGCACAATACCCAACGATAGGGTACGTACCTTTTACATCTGATTGGACGGTTGGTTGCGTATTTTAATGTAATCAAATTTCTCATATCAAAAAACTCCTAGATACCAATTTTGATCCAAATATTGCGTTACTTTAGAAATTATTTGGAAAAAATCGAAATAAAAATGAAACTTCTACACCCTGTATCTTCGAAACTAAGCATTTCAGGACACATTTATACGAACTTTTTAACTTATTTTTATCTGCAATCTGTATCTGTATATCTAGGCCAATTAATACCGTATGATCGAATAAAAACGGCGTCAGCAATGGCTATGAAATGAAGATCGCTGTCATTTTATATGTAAAATTATATGGGAAATGTCATCGATCGTCATTTCCAAGCCAACTGGACGCCTTTTTTTTAATTACTATCATACGGTATATAACCAACATAAAATATTGTATAATATCTTGTTATATTAAATTTATAGAACCATTCTTATTACTTTTAAACAATGTGGCAGCGTTGGTTTTCAGGTCTTCACTGTAGCTCGACCTTGCATATGGATAAGTAGCCGGAATCAATTGATAATTGCATTTGTATTTTTTTAAATTTTAATTAATTTGCTCTTTGTTTCTAGAAAGAACGGCATCAAAGTACTTTGTGTAGCTTTTTCTACATCCTGTGTCTTGTTTAAAAAAAAACAAGAAAATACTTAATTAAATATAAAGTGGACGTGGGTAGATATTTTTGATTAAAATTCAAATTACGTATAGTGCGTGAGTCATTTTTGTAACCTACTCAGTAGAATTCCCTGTCAGTGATTTTGATTGATTTTATAGCCTCCGTACTGGCCAGATTTGTCACTACTTGGCCTTACACCCGCACCGGTGAAAATAATAATAATAAAAAATGGTATGGGGTTGGTAGTTTGTAGTTCAAATATGGAATAAACATAATTAAACATTATTTTAAACAATATGTATGTTATATTTTCAAAAATGTCTATATCTATGTCCTAAAAAATCCTATATGGGTATTTTGCCACTGCAACAATATGTTATATTTTATTCAAATACAGTGAGTTCGACATTTTAAAAGGTATATTTTATATCAACAATTGTGACATTTGATAAAGATGCCATTAAATAATACAGGCTATACAGGCTGTCCGAAATTTGGGGATGTCTACCCATATATCGGTAACTGAGATATGAATAAGAGCTATTTGATCATCGTTACATTTTCCTTTATATAAGATGGCGAATTTTCAAATAAATCCAGGAAAAATTAAAACAATTTCACAATATTCGTTTTTTTTTCAAATTTTTGATTTGTAAAATGCATGTTATTAATCAAACCGCATCTTGATATCTTCTTTCAAACCAAAGATATTAGCAAAATTATAATAAATACCAAAAAAATAAGCCCTTAATTACCTTATTGTTACAGTACGGTATCAGTAGCCCTCTTGATTATGCCCATTCTAACAAAAATAAGATAGAAACAGTTAGTTTAAAATTTTAAAATCGACGAAATACCAGAATACCATAATATCAGAGTATTAATATGTAATAATTAAGATATTAATAACAGTGAACAAGAAACGATGATTCAGTGAAGTCATGGTAGGCTTTGGAAAAAAGTTGCTTTTCGCGTAATAGTATAAACGTCAAATTGTAATTAAATCAACATTTTTCTTTTTCAGTTTTAGCAGCGTTTTTTATCTTTTAATTGCTTTTTCAAAATGCCTTTATTATTTGAAGTAGTTGAAGTTGTTGGCATGCAAAAGCAATCAAAAGATAAAAACGCTGCTAAGACTATCAAAATGTTAGTGAACTCTGTATAATAACAATTTGACGTTACGAGATACAACCGAGAGCTATTCTTAGTGGGACACCCTGTACAGGGTGGGTCAAAGTCGACGCTTTTAAATGGAAACACCCTTTTCTATAGGAGATAGACGAAAACTAATATCGGTATCTGGAGCTCAATTTTCATTAAAAACATGATTGTGAAAACCGCACATCAATATCTGTTACCGTTTCGGAGTTACGGGGTGTTTTTCAAAATGTGCATTTTAACAAGTCGCTGTAACTTTTTGCTATGGAAAATTTTGTATTTTTATGAAAACATTTCCAAAGCACCTTTATATGTAGAATTTAATGGTTTAAGTATAATTTTTTTAAAATTAATAATTTAAGAGTAATCAACAGTAAATTTGATTTTTATTTGGGACACCCTCTATATTTTTAATTAACTGAAAAGAATTTAAAATTACCTTTCCAAAAATATAGCACACTTGATATTTTGTTATAACTCCCTTCAAAATATAGAATATTTAAAAAGTTCGCCACTTTTAACTAGTAGGCTTAGGACCCTTTATTGATGATATACTCTTAATGGAATTCGAAAACATAGTTTTCCAGCAAGACAACGCACCGCCTCAGGACGCTGAAGTTATCAGCAAATTTTTGCAGCCAATTTCAAGAATAATTGAATAGCTAACCAAGATCCCAGCCGTTGGCCGTCGAGGACGCCTGACTTAGTGCCCATGGATCTAATCCTATGGATATATTTGCGGAAGAATAAAGGTTGCTTATTCTTCCGCAAGAATTAGAAAAATATTCTAGACAAGAATTAGAAATACTTAGCAGTTATGAGAGGGTATCTTTCACCCCAACTGAGTTAATGAATTCCGCGAGAAATGTTCAAAAACGGCCCCGTCGCGTCGGTCCATAACAGCAGACGGTCGATATGTCGAACACCTGTAGCAAAATCTCATGTCTTGGTTTGCAATTTATTTGTATTGTTATTAGATATAGTTTAAATGTGTTGATGTTGGTTAAATATATTTTAAATTGTTATAATATTCTGCATCTCTCATAGCAAATATTATTTTCGTTTTAATTGATGCTCACAGCTAGAATTTTTTTGCATTACAGCCGGTGCCGTTCAAAGCCTACTTATTTAAAGCGGGCGAATTTTTATATACTCTATATCTCGAAGAGGAATCGAGCAAAATATCAAGCATGTTATATTTTTGGAAAGGTAATTTTAAATTCTTTTCAATAAATTAAAAATATACAGGGTGTCCCATATAAGAAATCAAATATTATGTTGATAATTCTTAAATTATTAATTTTAAAAAATTATACTTAAACCATTAAATTCTACGTAAAAAGGTGTTTTGGAAAAGTTTTCATAAAAATTCAAAATTTTCCATAGCAAAAAAGTTACAGCGATTTGTTAAAAATGCATATTTTTGATAAACACCCCGTAACTCTGAAACGGTAACAGATACCGATATGCGGTTTTCACCATCATGTTTTTGACAAAAATTAAGCTCCAGACACCGATATTAGTTTTTGTCTATTTCCTATAGAAAAGGGTGTTTCCATTTAAAAGCGTCGAATTTGACCCACCCTGTACAATAATACAGAAGCAATGATAATAGTTTTATATACATAGATTTAATGAGATTACTAGTAATGATTCAAACAATCATATTTTCTTCGAATCTTGCACAATCAGTGACATATTAGCGCTTGTTAAAATATCTTGAAGGCAAACTTAAAAATTACACCGCTAATTTAAACGTCTACACGTACTTAGCCTGTCATAATTTTGAGAATATTTGCAATAATTATTATAATAACGTCGCTGTCACCTTACAGCCATTATATGTTTCTCGCGCCAGCGATTTAAATGACAGACATTCACTCTAATTGGTCCTATCCGTACTTATCCGCAGGCATAATTATACGAAAATAATTCTTCGTTTTTAATTATTCTGCTCAAGGTTTAATTGTTTTATGAATAACGTTGTGGTTTATTAAATTTAATCTTGGAGATTTGTTATATTATGTTGAAAATTGATGCCTTTGTTTGAGGGAAATAGAGGAGTTCCTCGTTTTACCCGGTATATTTACAGGGTTGCCCATCGAAAACGTTCTGCAAAGCATAACAGCCAGGATATATTTTTTTGAAAAACACGTCAATTTTGTTTGTGAGGGGGACAACATTTGACTCTAAGCGGGGGTGTCATCCCCCAACTTCTTTCAAATGGGAAGGGGGGTCAAGTGGCGTCGCAATGAAAAGGACTTTCTATTCTCTACATTTCCCCGCTTCGATTTCAAAAATTGTTGCCCGTCAACCTCCATACAGTAATACAAATTATTTTCAACCCGTTCTAGAACATTCTGAAGAACTTGCGGGGTCACTTCGCAACAAACGAGTGGAGTGTTATACACTTTACTTTTTATGTGTCCCAATAGAAAAAAGTTTAAAGGAGTCAAGTCGGGTGGCCGGGGAGGCCACTCAATTGCACCCCTTCGTCCTATCCACCGAACGGGAAAGTTATTGTTTAAATAATTACGCACATTTTGAGAGTAATGTGGAGGTGCACCGTCTTGTTGAAATATTAGTTCCGCTTCAACGTATCCACGATTGTTCTCTGTGATGTCAGTTAGGGCTGGGTCGATGGTATTTTCCAGTAAATCCAAGTACATATCACCTGTTAGATTTCCAGGAAGAAAAAAAGGACTCACAATAGAATTTCTAAAAATACCAGTTCACACGTTCAATTTCTTAGGGTTTTGTGTGTGCACTCCGTGAAAAACCCTGC